>NC_136425.1:178328151-178638151 GCF_052625555.1 Lactuca saligna
GAGCAGTGTTGATGCAGCGAGGCCATGTAGTAGCTTATGCCTCGAGACAGTTGAAGCCTCACGAGGCTAATTATCCTACCCACGATTTGGAGCTGGGGGCAGTTGTGTTTGCCCTCAAGATTTGGAGACATTACCTTTATGGGGTCCGTTGTACTATTTACACGGATCACAAGAGTTTGCGATATCTTATGGATCAGCCGAGTTTGAACATGAGACAGAGGAGATGGTTAGACGTGCTGTAGGACTATGACTGTGAGATCCTTTATCATCCAGGGAAGGCCAATGTGGTGGCCGACGCCCTGAGCCGCAAGGTGTCGACGGCCCCTATCAGAGATTTGTGTATGAGGATGACAGTGATCACTCCGTTGTTGGAGCGGATCAAGGAGGCTCAGATGGAGGGCCTCAAGGAGGAGAGGCAGAAGTGTGAAAGGATAGTGGGCCGAGTAGCTTCATTTGATTACGACAGTCGTGGTTTGTTGACACTTCATGGTAGGATATGGGTACCGTACTGGGGTGGGGTACGGCAACTATTGATGGACGAGGCTCATAAGTCTCGGTTTTCTATCCACCCAGGGGCAACGAAGATGTATCGAGATCTTCGATCGGATTATTGGTGGCCCTGCATGAAGCGAGATGTCGCTTGGTATGTGGAGAGATGTTTGACCTGTCGGAAGGTCAAGGCGGAGCACCAGAGACCTCACGGCAAGATGCAGCCGTTAGACATTCCCGTGTGGAAATGGGAGGACATCACCATGGATTTTGTCACCAAACTCCCTAGGACCGCACGCGGGGTGGACTCAATATGGGTAGTAGTGGATCGGTTGACGAAGAGTGCCCATTTTATTCCGATTCAGGAGAGTATATCGGCGGAAAAGTTAGCCGATATCTATGTGCGAGAGATTGTGGCACGTCATGGAGTGCCGGTATCGGTGGTGTCGGACCGAGATGTTCGTTTCACGTCCAGATTCTGGAAGCGATTCCACGACGAGATGGGTGCTCGTCTCCATTTCAGCACCGCTTTCCATCCTCAGACTGACGGGCAGAGCGAGAGGACGATTCAGACTCTCGAGGACATGCTTAGGGCATGTGTTCTAGACTTTGGGGGCAGTTGGGATACGTATCTTCCGTTAGTGGAATTCTCGTATAACAACAGTTATCATACGAGCATTGATCGACCTCCTTTTGAGATGTTATATGGCAGGAAGTGCAGGACCCCGATTTGTTGGGGTGAGGTCGGTCAGCGAGTCATCGGGAGCACCGAAGTGGTGCTCAAGACGACTGAGTTGATCCAGCAGGTCCGTAGTAGGCTGCAGACTGCGCAGAGTCGGCAGAAGAGCTACGCCGACAGGAGGCGTTCGGACTTGGAGTTCCAGGTGGGAGATATGGTTCTTCTGAAAGTCTCACCTTGGAAAGGTGTCATCAGGTTCCGGAAGAGGGGCAAATTGGGCCCCAGATTTATTGGTCCCTTCAGGGTTTTGGCCCGGGTGGGTTGGGTTGCTTATCGGTTAGATCTTCCTGAGGAGCTTAGTCTGATACACAACACCTTCCACGTGTCGCAGTTGAGGAAGTGTTTGTGGATGAGACAGCAGTCGTTCCCTTAGAGGACATTCAGGTTGATAGCGGCCTAAATTATATCGAGAAGCTGGTCGCGATTCTGGAATAGAAGACCAAGACCTTGAGGAACAAGGTAATTCAGCTAGTAAAGGTGCAGTGGCAGCACCGAAAGGGGTCTGAATGGACGTGGGAGGCTGAGGAGGAGATGAGAGCGCACTACCCGGAGTTATTTGCAGATCCAACCGTAGCAGACTTCGAGGACGAAGTCTGAGACAAGTGGGAGAGAATTGTAACGACCCGTTCCCGGTATGTTGATTTATTGGTAATTATAGTGAGTTTTCTAGAGGGACTCGGCGAGTTCTAGCCTGACTCGCCGAGTCGGGTCGCGTCTGAGGGCACGCGTGAGCCGGGGACTCGACGAGTCCATATCCCCGAATCGGCGAGTCCATCTGTCTGGGTGAACCCCTAAAATCCCCGGGTTGCCCACTATTTATACCACCTTATAGCCCCCATTCTCGCCTCCCTCACCCTGTGAACGCAGTGATAGAGCCCCAAACCTCCATTGAAGAGCTTATATGTGTTTTGGTGCCATTTTGTGAAGGTGTGAAGAAGGAGAAGAAGGAAGAAGCAAGGAGAAGGGTTGTGGTGCAAAGATCCAAGGCCAAATCAGAGTTTATTGAGGTATTTTCGGAGTTCCATCTCATATTATGCTTTAAACTTCAATTAGGGCTCTCCTAAGAGCTAGTTGGTGCTTGTTTCAAGCCTTACACTTGCATGAACGTCTTATTAAGTCGATATATCTATGGATCTGAATGTTGGGGTGTTGTAGAGCCCAGATCTACTGTCTTTTTGGAGTTATATTGCATGATAACCATAGATCTATCCATTTTATGCATCTTTTAGCCTTATTTCCCTTATTCATGAGGTTGTGCACGTAAAGTTGGAAACTTTACGTGGTAAAATAGCTTATTGGACTCAGATCTATCAATTGTATGCATTGGATTCAAACAAAATCAAGTAAAAATCAGTTGCATGGCGGCGACTCGGCGAGTCGGAAGAACGACTCGACGAGTCGGGTCGCGAGTCCCGAGTCCTTCAGTTTTATCAGTGTCGAGTGGACGAGGTGAGTCAGGAAGTGGACTCAGCGAGTTGAGAATGGACTCAGTGATGGAGGGACTTGACGAGTTTGTTCATACAACTCGGCGAGTCCAAGGCAATCTTCTTGGGATCAAGAACAACTCGTCGAGTCTGTTCATACGACTTGGAGAGTCGGATGAAGATTGTCTGAGTTCTTGGATCAACAGGGTACTCGTCGAGTCGATGCCAGACTCGACGAGTAGCAGTGAGTAGAAGTGAAAAGTGAGAGTAGGACTCGACGAGTTGGGTGGCCAACTCGGCGAGTCAGCCCAAAAGAGAGTTGACTTTGACCAAGGGTAAAAGAGTCATTTTACCCCAAGCGCAGTGTTTAGTATTTGATTGAGTGTGTTTATGGACTTGTAGCCGAGGAGATTCAGGAGCAGCCGCCGTTAGCTTTCCGAGCCACACACTCAGCAGCCAGCTTACGAGGTGAGTTTCCTTCCAGTAGGAACGGGTCTAAGGCCACAATGCCGGCCCGTTTAGTTAGCAGTAGTTTCCGGATTTAGGTCCGATGTAGCAGTTAGTATGTTCGATGCCTTCGTGGTTCGAACAGGATTTGTGTGCTATGTTTTATGTGTTAAGTATTATGTGTCCCGGGCCACGGCCCGATGTAGCATGTCGTATATGTGTTATGCTAATTGATGTGTTATGCTATGCCATGTTCAGTCAGTTCCGGACTTCGGTCCGATGCAGTTAGTTCTGGACTTCGGTCCGATGCAGTTAGTTCCGGACTTCGGTCCGATGCAGGGGACAAGGTCCCAGTCAGTTTCGGACTTCGGTCCGATGCAGTTAGTTCCGGACTTCGGTCCGATGCAGTTAGTTCCGGGCTTCGGTCCGATGCAGGGGACAAGGTCCCAGTCAGTTCCGGACTTCGGTCCGATGCAGTTTCCGGGCTTCGGCCCGATGCAGTGGGCAAGGCCCAATATGTGTTTATATGTTATTGTATGGTATGTGGTAGTTTGGGGGAGCTCACTAAGCTTCGTGCTTACAGTTTCAGTTTTGGTTTCAGGTACTTCCGCAAGCAAAGGGAAGAGCTCGGGGTGACAGCATCGCACACACCGCAGCACAACTTTTATCCTGGGGATGCCTCTTGATGTTTTGGATTGATGTAGTATGATACAGTTTTCCGCACAATATTTTATTATGTTTTGGGGATACATCGCATGTGTTTATGTTATGATACTTATATTATGGTTTTGATTATATGGAAAAACGAAAATTTTTGGGTCGTGTTTTTGGGTCGTTTCACAAGTGATGGCGGTGGCGGCTAGCTGTACTCACGATGATAGATGGCGAGCAGCAGCAGTGAGATTAGCATCTACAGCGGCGACCGGAAAGAGTGTTAGGCGCAATAGAATAACTTCCAATGACAAGGGTGGTCTTCAATGAGAACGGCAACAGCGCCTCCACGGTGCTTATACGATGGACCACCGTAGTTCTTCCCCTTCTATACGCTACGTCCGATGATTTGGCTTCAGCGGTTTTCGTCTTCACGACGGCTAAGAGATTGCGACGGCTAAAAGAGAGGTGAGGCGAGGGTGGCTGCTGGAGGATCTCCAATGATGGCGGTTGCATTCATGAGCTAGGGTTAGAGTCACTGGGTGAAGGGTCTTATATACCCTGATCCTATAAATAAGTTTCCCATATTGGTAGATTCGATCCCTCCTTCTTCTTTTCTTTCAAAATAAGCTCATATTTTACACTTTTAACCCTGTCTTTAGAAATCTTTACAACTAAATCCAAAACTTACCTTTTAAGCCTTGAGACCATAAATTTCGTTCATAATAGGTCCCTAAATCACCAATAAACCATTAAGCCTTCACATCTCTTCAATTTAAGTCCTGAACATACACTTTTTGATGGGTTTTATGAAAACAATCCTATGTGTGCATGAAACCCTAGATTTGGATCTATATTTTCACTAATAGATACACAACATTATGAACACATAAAGGAACCCTAGTATGTCCTAGTATTTTCGAAATTCATATAGTAGATTAGATTACATACCTTTTGTTATTATATTGCAATAACAACTCAAATCTTCAAACCCTAAGTCTTTAAAGCAAGTACAACAAGTGTAGTACATCTAATGGCTCACAAACACCAAGAGCAAATGGAGAGACAAGAGAGAGAGAGAGAGAGAGAGGGAGGAGGTATGAAATCGACCCTAAGAACCCTTTAAGAAGGCATGGATGAATTCTTATGGCCTTAGGCGTCTTTATATAGGTGTAGAGATTAGGGTTTCAGTCCTTATCCTTATCTAGTTGCTTGCCCACCAAGCAATCGTAAGATAAGCCTTGAAAACCCTTATCCTTTATCCTTTTGATGATTTCAAGGATATCTTATCCCGTTAATTCATCCAACCCATATCAAGGATAACCACTACCCTATTTTGTAACTATCACATAATTACAATTCAGCCCCTCTGGTTTAATTAATTACATTCAATCACAAAATTAATTCTTAATTAATTATTGACCAATATTAATTAAACAAATATGATTTCTCCTGTAATATATTATTCTTATAACATATTAATAAATCATAATAACCTCTTTCTCTATTATTTCTCCAGTCAAGTTGCTTTGGTGAAGGTAACCCAAATGGACCATGCACAATCGGGTCAAGTACTTACCAAATATGGTTACGGGCTTAGACACTAATCCAACAGTCTCACACTTGGATAAGTCTAGTAACCACAAATGTAAGTACAACTCGATTAGCAATCGTAGCTCTCAAAGATGATTTCGAACTCTGATCTTATCATTAACCTGTCCTTTAGATAAGGGATCATATATTCCTCCATTCCAGATATCGTGTAGATGTGAGACATGAATCGAAATCATTGACTCAATCTATGTATTGTTTCCGGATTTTTGATTTACGACGACTGACTAATTGAACAAATCAAATTAGCACTAGCCCGACCGACCATTTACGGTTTTCATCACTAAATCATTGAGGGGCCCATATATATCGTTTTTATCGCACTTTGGGTAAAAAGAATGGATAAACTTCGACTCAATGCTTGCTTGCACTCACTTACCAAATCATACACAACAATAAGTTTTATAACACCAAGTTACTGGTGCATTTACATATTATCAATGTGCAACCGATTCCCAAGATACAACTCACACATTTTGGTTTCAAGAATACAACATATTATCATCTTACCAATCGCTCGTGACAAAATTCATGAAACAATCTAGGTGAGTGTGGGTTTAATACATTGCTCAAAATCATATTCATAAGCACTCATGAACATTACAACAAACCTTTTCTATGTCGAATACACTTTAGACAATCTACAACCAATTCATGACAGTCTTCTTTCATACCTACTTCCAACGTATGACCGACTGTGGACCGTTTGAATAATTCAATTATTCTTAATAAACTCAATTATTCTGGAAGTTAAAACATGAAAAGAGAAACACAATAATAATACTTAATCTTATATGACCCCAAACTTGTAAGTATAAATAAAACACCTTTATTTACTCACCATATTGATTAATCATTATCCATTGTTTAACGTTTCAGATAATCAACTTTATAACTCGAATCATAACCACAATTGTCCCATGCTCAAAGAATGCACACTTTGGTTTCCTATGGTCCATACTTTTTCTAATATATTAATTGAAAAACTTTTCAAATGAAAGTCATTTCACAATCCCTAATCCTTATTATTAGTGTAAGAATACCCAATTCTTGCCACCTTTTGGAATATGTCAAAATTCTAATATTTTATGTAATAATCCTCTTGTGAAGTCACGGCATAAAAATCACAAAAACTCGGCCAACAAAATCACAAGGTACTCTATCAAAAAAAATTTGTTACAGAACAATTCTATAGATGTGATGTCTCTCACTTAAAGTACATTCCTTTGAACATTCTTTTGCATAAAATTTTCTAATCTAGACATAAATTCTTAATTTCCAACTCCCAATTATGGAAACATTTCCATTTTTTACCATATGAAAACTCATTCTTAATAGAATCTTATCTATTCATAATAATGTCGATATCGTCCATTCAATACCATACTTCCAACTACTCACAAGCGACCAATCATCAGCGAACTTTGGATCGTCCTTTGATAGTTGTTTAATTATTTCAGTCAAAACCAGTTCTAGTCCCTTTTCCCTCTTAATGCCCTTGGCATTTGGAAAATTTTAGAACGGTCAAATGTTATAGCATATGCAATTGTTCCTATACCCGAAGCGTATGGGACATGATGCATAATGTCTTACATAAAGATACGATACTCTATCAATCTTCTGTCATAATACTTTATGTGTCATGTTCTTACAATTCGAACTATGAAGAGGGATGCCATAATCATAATCGAAATTTAAGAACTCACTATGTATCCTTTGACTAAATTTATTAAAATTTTTAAATCTAAGCTTTAGATTTTGAATGAAGTACAATATTCTCTCACTTAATTATAGAAAAACAACTTTTCAACTCTTACAACTTTGCAAAGTATAACTCTTGTTTTCTATATATTGCTAACTTGCAATACATACCATAATAATCATGATCCCACTTACATGATGATTATTTCTTTACCAGCATAACACTTATGTTCCCACTAGCTTCGACATGTATTCAAAAATCAACTTAACTTCTAGAAAACAATTTCTTAAGTTCATATTTCTAATACTAGATGCTTTGATAAGACTTTATCTAAGCTTCTCAAACTCATACACTTTTCCTTGGACAACTCATATGTATATGTATAAACGATTCTAGGACTCATATCAATAAGTCTAAGATGTTCAGACCCATTTGCCATTTCCCATAATTCGAACTATGAAGAGGTATGCCGTAATCATAGTTGAATTTGAGAAACCCAAATTGCATAATGTTATCTTCAAAATCTCTCTTAGTGAAAGCATTTACTCACAATCATTCTCATGAATGAAAGAAACCTTATGACACTTAGATTTTGTGGTGTATACGTTCCCATCCATGTGAATTCGTCATAACCATAATCACAAGATAATGTTAGTGACAAATTCAAACTTCTTATGGATAGAACTTGTTCTTCTTATGGATAGAACTTGTTCTTCTTAATATCTTGCCATCAAGGGTCCCACCATTACTTCCAAGTTATTGAGCAGTCCACCCCTTCATTTCAATGTACTTTCCATTGAACAAGGTGCCTTGCCCCTATACAATCCATCGAGAACTCGTAGAAATCACATGCATAATTAACTCAATTGGAATGGCACAGAAACAAAAATAGAGTGAACACGATAGGTTGTAGACCTCAAGTCGTGTGCTAGTGATGAATGATAAGGTCTATTCTTAATTTGTTCTTGAACCTTTCAAGACCATTAAGACTCCTACTGACTCCTTGACATATAAGATTCTCTTGTCAAGAACCATTTCTTGACAAAGGAATAGATAAGAGTTAGTGTAGCTTTTATCTAGACAAACACTTCACATAATCGGTCCTAGTTGATCTACGTCTTATTCAAGACATCACAACTTACCAATTTCAAATGTGCAAGAATAAGAAAAACCCTTTTTCCAAATTCCACATTTGATGAATGTTATAGACTTTCTTAAGACTTGTCACTCAATTCACAATCTTGGAGTATAACTCTAAGACTTGATGTTGGAACGAAGTATGATTGACTTCTTGATTTAACCATTTCTACAATTCTCGATTCCTCTTTTTAGACATACAAATTGTACTAAGAATCACTTAGAGGATCAATTGAGATAAGGTTCTTAATCATTAAGACTAATCATAAAACATAATAAAATGTACTCTCCCTTCTTCTTAGAATAGAGAAACTTTTATCTTTTTGCGTACTTGATTCTTCTTATTCGTTTTGCTATTGATTGAAATTCTTTCAATAAACTTAGAATTCTACTCAATCTTATAGGTACACCCATATTCACTAAAGCTTAGTAAATCATGACAAATATCTTTGTCACTCTTATGGTAGACTTGATCAACGTACGACCTAGTGTATTTGATCTCCTAGTCCTTCAATTGACACTTTGTCAAGGAATTAGTCCAAATTTCCCAAATGTGAAAGTTTCCATTCATCATGCAATACCTGTTGCACAATTCCAAGTTCCTATCCACTTGAAACTTGGGCGATGAGAAACTCTCCCTTTTGGTAAACTCTTGACACTTCCACAAATAACCTAATTAAGAATCGAATCCATTTTGCTAATAATAGAAGTATACAAACATCAATTTTTCATATAAGCCATTGTAAGGATAACAAATAAGATAAAACGAAAATTTATTTTATTCATAAAAGCAGCAGAAAACATGTCCTTACAATGCAAAATTCGAATGAAAAACTATGTAATCAATTACTCCTAACATATCTATCATAACTTCCTAAGCTCAAAATCTGATCTTTGAATCCATGCGATCGTAATCCATTTCTTCGTGATCAGACTCATCTTGCTCTTCCATCAAACTTCCTCTCTTTTCTCTAATCCTGAAGTAGAGTCATACTTCTTGACTCTCTCATCTCTTAGACTCTTTAGGTCCTTTGGGCAGCTTCATATCCATTGCCCCTTCTCTTAGCAGCAGAAACAGGTAGGTTCTTCTAGAATGTCCACGGAAGCATGGTTGGTTGAATTAACAGACAAATATGCTCCATTACTTCGTCAAATCATTTCTGATTCAGCAACAATAAGCATGTAAGTTAAGTCAATGCGGGTCGCATCAAGATCCATCATATAATACTCTCTTATGAACTTATCATATGATTTAGGGAGTGACCGAAGAACCCAGTCCACAGCCAACTTATTGGGAAAAGACGCACCCAACATAATCAACTATCAATGTGTGATTTCATCCCTAGGATGTAAGCACACACGGGTTTACCATCTTCATGTTCCATTGCTAATAGGGTTTCGGTGATCTTGAATCTTTCAAATCTTCGTTCTTGTGGGTCAAGGAGAACAACGGGAGGAGGAGGAGGGAGTGAAGTCAAGCTAGTCTACATTGATCCTTCACTTTGGAACATGCTTTTACTTTCACTAGGAACACCTTTTCCTTGGGATTCGGGAAGACCACAGTTAGAGTCAGACATCTACAAAACAGGAGAAAATTCAAGTTAGTTGATTGAATCCTTAATGAAACACCCAAATGAGACATTAAGGCTAGGATCCAACAACATTATTTACACATTAGAAGAGGGATGCCGTAATCCAACATGCAAATAATTCGTAGGTAAGTGAATGACAATTCACTAATTCTTCACCATGAAAAACATAAAGGCTTAAGTTTTAAATGTATTAAGAATTCCTAGATTTCCTTTAAGATTCATTGAACTTTTCAATGGCATGTTTAAATCTCGATATGCCCCTCTCGTTTGTAACTGGGATGCCGAGGATCACAAAGTGGGTGTGAATAACCATGCAAATGTACATGGTGCCCTCATTGTTACAGTCATCAATTCGATGTGCCGGTAAACCACACACACTCCATCGAACTATGACAAACATTGAGTCACCCTTTGCCACCTTTGCGTAGAACCCAATTAGTGTGCCGGTTAACCACACACGCTCCACTAACGTCTTAGCAAGGGTACAAAGTGTAATTTCATGGGATTGCATCAATTTCACTTTTGCCTAAAGTAACTAGAATTGGGAATTTGTAAAAGTATTTAGTTACTTTACATAGATTCATTATACTTATTAATGAAGAGAGGATTACCCTATCCTACCCGTTCGGCTAACGACCCTCCACCAATCAAGGAAGCAGTGGGTAAGAGTGGATACCCATTAAACGGCCATTTTATAGGTCATAACCTTATACCTCCTTATAGATCGGCTTCGTGAATGAGGCCTACTAACGGTAAGACTAGCATTTTAGTTATACATATATAATATTAGACTTTTAATGTTATATATAGTATAAGGGTGTATTTTATACTTTTAAAATACTGGGTGGTTTAAATTTTATAAATTACACTTTTAAAATATAAACCATATCATTATGGATTCATTAACTCTCTTTTAATTATACACTTAATTAATTTAATAAACCATAAGGGTGTAATTTGAACTTTTCAAAATTAGGGTTTTAGAATTTAACATTTTTCAAAATTAAACTTTTAATCAACCAATTTAAATTCCAAAACTTGAGGGCATGTTTTTGAAACTTTTCAAAACAATTAGGTTTTAATGTCACTTTAAAATTTTCGAATTTAAGACTATTTAAATTAAAATTTTAAATATTAAAACTCTTGATTTAATAATTATCTTGAATTAAACTATTAATTTAAATTATTAAATCATAAGGGATTATCTAAATCATAAAGGATAATTACAAATTAAACAATTAATTTATCCTAATCCTTCTAAATTTTGAAAATCATGGGATAGGATAATTCAAAATCTTTAATTACCATATATAACCATTAAAGGATAAGAACAATATATGGGATAATCCAAATCCCTAAAATTTAGGATCTTATCTTGGGGAGGAGGCTAATTTCGAAAATCATAGGGTTTTGCAAACCCTAGATTTTGAAATCTTGAGGCTTAAGGAAAGGATTTGAAAACCCTTTCAAATTTTCGCAAATTAGGGTTAGGAAACCCTAATCTCGAAATTTCTAGCCTCCTAGGGTTTATTGGTTATAAACCCTAATATGTCAAGTTCATACAATTGTATAATACTAATTGAAAACAAGTTAACCAAAGGCTCTGATACTACTGATGGGTTTTATACAAACAATCCTATGTGTGCATGCAACCCTAGATTTGGATCTATATTTTCACTATTAGATACACAACATTATGACGACATAAAGGAACCCTAGTATGCCCTAGTATTTTCGAAATTCATATAGTAGATTAGATTACATACCTTTTGTTGTTATATTGCAATAACAACTCAAATCTTCAAACCCTAAGCCTTGAAAGCAAGTACAACAAGTGTAATACCTCTAATGGCTCACAAACACCAAGAGCAAATGGAGAGACAAGAGAGAGAGGGAGGAGGTATGAAATCGGCCCCTAAGAACCCTTTAAGAAGGCATGGACGAATTCTTATGGCCTTAGGGGTCTTTATATAGGTGTAGAGATTAGGGTTTCAGTCATTATCCTTATCTAGTTGCTTGCCCACCAAGCAATCATAAGATAAGCATTGAAAACCCATATCCTTTATCCTTTGGATGATTTCAAGGATATCTTGTCCCTTGAATTCGTCCAACCCATATCAAGGATAACCATTACCCTATTTTGTAACTATCACATAATTACAATTCAGCCCCTCTAGTTTAATTAATTACATTTGATCACAAAATTAACTCTTAATTAATTATTGACCAATATTAATTAAACAAATATGATTTCTCCTTTAATATATTATTCTTATAACATATTAGTAAATCATAATAACCTCTTTCTCTATTATTTCTTCAGTCAAGTTGCTTTGGTGAAGGCAACCCAAAAGGATCATGTACAATCGGGTCAAGTACTTACCAAATATGGTTACGAGCTTAGACACTAATCCAACACTTTTAACCCTTGACTTTCAAAATTCTTCACAACTTAGTCCGGGACTTAAATTTATTAATTTATTTAAATAAACGGGGCGTTACATTTCAAACAAGGATTAAACATATAGCATCAAAATACAATAGAATCCAATCAAGGCTTTGATACTACTGATGAGTTTTACACAAAATAACATCGTATGTGCTCATGCAAACCCTAATGCTTGGATCTAGGCTTCTCTATTGTAAATGCTATTCATCTAAGACTTGCAAACCCTAGATCTACTGTATATAATAAAAATTAACATAACATATCAGATCTAGATGATTACCTCTTGTTTAAAGCTTGAATCTTCTTCTCCTTGGAGCTTAGAGTCACAAATTTCACTCCTCTAATGGCTTACAAACACCACAAGCAAGATGATGATCTTGGAGAGAGGTTGGAGGCTATGAAATTCGGCTCTTGCACTCTTAGAAGAAGGGGTAACCTATTTCTGAAGCCTAAGGGGTCTACTTATACTTGTGTTGCTAGGGTTTTAGTCAAAACCCTAATTTGATAGCTTAAGCCTAAAGTAGGCAAAAGAATCTTCCAGAATAAGGCCTTGGACGAAATTAGATGGGTTCCCACCCTCAATTTCGTCCACCCCTTAATCATAAAGGATTCTCAGCACAAATCAACTATCAAACAATTGACATTTCCAGTCCCTTTTATTTAATTAATATCTTTTAGCCACAAAATTAATTCTTGTTTAATATTAATAAAACTATATGATTTATCCTTTAATATATTATTCAAATAACATATTAATAAATCATAATAACCTCTTTATTCATAAATCATCCTATCATGTTGCTTTGATGAAGGCAACCCAAAAGGACCATGCACAACCGAGTCAAGTAATTACCAAATATAGTTATGGACTTAGACACTAATCCAACAGGTGTAAGGAATGAATGAGCTTTGATCCCTATTTATAGGATATTTTGGGCCCATTCACCTTGTGAATATGATAGGTTCACGTCGTGAACTTCCATGAGTCATCCAGTAGCCTTAATACATGTTTTATAGCCCTGATTAGTGTTTGTTGACTCCTCACATCGTGAGAAATCTTGCTCACATCGTGAGTCCAGTCAGATTAGGGTTTCTGATATGTGTCATGCTCTCAGACAGTTGCATCTTTGGAAAGTCATAACTTTTGCATACGAGCTCCATTTTTTACGTTCTTTATATCCACGCGTAGGTATTTCCGAGTACTACAACCTTATTTTACACTTCAATAGATAGTTTTAAGCCTATTTTAATTTCATCTTGTTATAAAGGCTATAGTGATAGAATTTATGATAACTTCTTCATGTGAAGTCAGATTTAGACGTTTTATATATTTTTGGAATCGTGTATACTTGTAGTGTTGAATGAAAATATCATTAAATATTAAAGTGAATGAATTATAATGTGTGTTTGTTATATTTGTAGGAATTATCTTTGACCTAATTTTGACTAGTGTTACCCATGTGCAAAATTTGTTGAGCGCAATATGTTCATGTTGATCCATTGACTTGAGTTGAGCCACTAAGTATTCATGTTGATCCATCAAACTCTTGTTGAGCCATAGATTTGTGGATAAGCCAACAATGTTTCTGATGAGCCATCAATATTTTAAATGATCCATCAATATCTTGATGCTTCACATATGATCTATATGTGTCATCTAATATCATGATGGTCTAACTTTCATTCAACGATTGCTCCATGTAAGCTGCAATTGCTCCATGTTCAACAAGTGCTCCATGTGAATAGCAAGTGTTCCATATCAACAACAAGTGCTCCAACATCTGATTCTTCAAACACTTGTTGAATCTTCAGGATCATTCCAACTTGAAACATTCAGATAATGTTTGTTAGAGAGATATATAAAAAGACTCAACTTATTTCAAGTGACAATCATATATAAATATTTTCCAACAATTTTTTCACATAACCTTATCTTTTTTATAAAATTAAAAAAAAAACATTTTTATATGCAAAATACCTATATAAAAAAATTTAATAAAAAAATTTGTATGCAAAATACATATTTATAAAACATAATTTTATTTTAATTACCTTCATATAAAAATGTAGTTATGTGAATATGTGTGAAATACACTTATGTAAAATACGTTATTATACCCATATATGCGTTTAAAATTTTTTATAAAATAAATATTTATTAAGTACATATAAAAAACATTTTGTGTGCATATATATATATATATATATATATATATATATATATATATATATATATATATATATATATATATATATATACATAAATCTATTTTTATAAAAATAATTGTATACAAAACATGTATTTTATATGAAAAGAATGAATACAAACATCTATTGTATAATAAATACATACGTATATAAATACAAACACATATTTCATAGTAAATTTATTTCTATACATTTACGTATAAAAATGTGTTTGTATTCATTTTTTTTTAATAAAAAACATGTTCTTATAAAAACATTTTGTATACATAAATATATACAAATATGTTTACTATGAAATAGATCTTTGTATATACTTTTACGTACTCAATAATAAATAACTATTTTATAAAAGGTTTTTAAAGTATATATATGAGTGTAATAACATATTTTACATAAGTGTATTTCATGCATTTTCATACAATTATGTTTTGATAAATAGGTATTTAGAATTAAATAACGTTTTTACAAATACATATTTTCCAAACAAAAATGTTTTAAAAAAAATATAGGTATTTTGCATATAAAAATGTTTTTTTTAACTTATATAGAAAAACAATTTTTTTATGTGAAAAATATGTTTTTTATAAATATTAATTTATACAACAAACAAAACATATTTGAAATTTTTTTAAAAATAATGTAAGAAACTAAATTTAGGATGGAATCGTACAAAATTTTGAAATTCTGAACCAAAAGTGTAAATTTTGGATCAAATTCGTAATAAAACTTGATATATAGACAAAAAGTGTAATTTTTTGAAATTGGAAAACCTATAAACTAGATGAAATGTCAAATTGAATATAATTTTCGATTTATTTGATTTTATTGAATAAAATAGACATATAAGAATATAAGGTTTTTATACACTTTTCCTTGAAAAAATACATGAGGCATTTGTTTTGGGTGTCTCATCTATGAAAATGACATAGATGAAATTAATAGATGAAATTAAGTATTATATTATGAATAGATTAGATTTGCTCGTTAAAAAAAACTATAAAAATGATATAAATAACAGTTTTGGTGATTTTGGAGAAGACCAATTTTGTATGTGGGACGACTATTTTAAAAATATGTCTAAATTTTATTTAAATCTTTGAGAAACCTTAATTAGTTTATTAGTTTTTGTTTTTTTTTCAAGCGTGCCTGGGTTCATTATTTCTTAAAGTAGACCGAAGGCAAACACCACTTATGATTATTCCTTTTGGTTCTTGTCTTTAAAGATTAGAAAAATCTTAAAATATCTTATTTGGCACTAAAATCAGATATTTGTGTGTATGCAAAAAACGGATGGGAGGATCATTTATTCATTTGGTGTAGTGTCGTTTACTCGTTGTTATACATCTGCCGACATCGCCATCGCCATCGCAATCATTTGTCGACCTTCATGTCATTTTCTTTATTCAAGTGTATACATATTTTTAGGATGATACTAAGTACGGTACAAATTATTTAAAACAAATGTCTACATCATAAAGTCAAAGATAACAATTAAAAAAAATATTAATTTAACATACAAGTTGTAAAAATATTATTTGTTTTATTGAAGTTATTAAAGGTTAATTTAATTTGTAGTTTTATTACCTATCATACTAATTATCAACTAAATATAAGATGATCTTTTGGCTTATGTACCTTCATTTGTTTGACATAAACAATGAATGAGTATGTGTGATTTTTTTATGTGAGTGAAAGGAAACATACGGTTACATCTATTTTTACATCTATTTTTTGAAAAACTAAACAATCTAATCCATATAAAGGATGTTTTTTTTAAATAACCAACTTTTATAACTTTTTTGGAAAATATTGGGTTGTCCATAACAGGTCATTCCAGAACGACCTCGAGGATACCGGAATAGTATTCCAAAGAAACGTTCTAGAGTAGTTTTTTTTTTTTTTTTTTTTTTTTTTTTTTTTTTTTAGTTTATTGCAAAAAATAGTTGTGCTAACAAAAGTAATAATTACATAAAGTTAAATATGTTTTAAATAATAGTATAACGTTTAAATAGACCTTGTTTTTTCTATGTAGCCGAAAATATTTTCGCCAATCATTTGCTATATGATATAACCCATTCTTCAGTTAAACCCTATATCATATATGATTTCCCTACGATCATCATCTCTATAAACCAAAACAAAAAACACATCACAATCCCTTACACTGTCATAGTGTTGTGTTACGTTTGCTGCATTTTTAAGGATGAATTTGAAGGGATTAAATCATTGGGTTTTGTACCCCTAGTATTTGATGCCCAGCAAGAGTTTGTGGATGTGGGCTCACATAGTTATTAACCAAGATGCATTTTCATAAAAATGATCGCTCTTTTAAACTGCAAGTTTGTGGAAGTAACAGTGACTATCGTATAGTCATTTTAAATGTCTTGAATCAAAAACACTGAAAAACCAATGAGCACTCGGTATATTGATAGGGATGTAAAGCTCTACAAAAGGTTGAAATTAGGTAACTATTAAAGAACATTATATTATAAATGACTATTGGGTAGGTATTGTAATTGAAACACATTTATACCGTATCACAATCAGACCAAGTTGGGGAAACAGATCCCTCCATGTCATTCCGGTCAAATGCATCAGTGTGAAAGTTGTTGGCACAAACATCCACCAAGCATCATCTGTTCTATGCTCTATCAACAATGATATCCACATCATGTGTTTCCAATCAACACCTGGCATGTATACAATAAAGTAAGTATTGTTATTAGAAGCGTAGTACCTAATGATCACATAATTATATAAGTTACATCATCTTCCAACCAGCTCGCATGACTATCCCCATATAAGCGTGTCCAAAACTTAATTGTCAGTATACCAATGATAAAACAAAATTGAAAACAATAATGAAACATCTCATTTTTTATGTATTATGTGAATGGAAGGATCCAAAAGATTGTTCAATGGTGTTGGTCGTTGTCGTGCAACACTTATATTCTTCATTTGTATCCATGAGGACTTATACCATATGGATACAATTGTTTGGCATTGACAACGCCTAAGAGGTGTTTCAGGCATTTTGTATTGCTCCCGGGGAATCTCTTTTACATCTGACGACTATTATATGCATATGGCTGCTTAGGTTCTTCATTTGATAGTTAATTCCTAACCCATAATAACGCCCTTATAAGTCATTGTAGTTTGTGGTACCAACATCATCCATGCTAAGTGCATCTACAGTTTAGTAGTATTTAATTATAAACGATGAAATAATGGGTATACCATAAAGTTAAATAAAAGATATACGAGAGTGAAATAATTAACAAAGTACCGCCACCCCATTTTGGGAACAAACAACCTTATTCTTAAATTTTAGAAGCATGACTACCATAGCTTCACGTTCTACAAAATGCATCCCATGTCCCCTCAACTGCTTCTGACATTCACACACCTCGTTTTTTAGGTCAGTAAATTCAATCCTTATAAGTTGATGGTGCAGTGGGTGGCGGTGGGGTGGTGGTGGTAGTGGTCGGTTAGATGCATCTGAAACTTTCATAACATCACTTTATACATTCTTTTGTCGAGGCTCATAGATAGGCGAGTGTTAGGGTGATGGTGTTAGGGAAATTGAGCTAGAACATTTTTGGTAGCTAAATTAGAGCGCTCAATCCACGTCAAGCTAATAGTTCACGATTCAACACGAATCGCATCTGTTAGGCTCTACCTTTGGTATAAGTCTATTACATTGCTAAGAAAATTATAAAACTATAAATAAACATAAATTATATATATATATATATATATATATATATATATATATATATATATATATATATATATATATATATGAAAATTATAGATTATATAAGTAATCACGTGTCATTAATGATTAGAAATTGGTTACATTAATTTGCATGCATCTTCTTTAGTTTCGACCACACAATGTGGGATTACATTCAGTTGTCGGGTACCAAACAAATTGGTTATATGAAAACTCTCAAGAATTCATATATGAAAGATTCATGTATTAGAATATTATCAAACAAAATATTTGTTAAATTGTTTATCTCAAAAGTTATTTCCTCTACTTTGCTTCGAGGGTCCGTGATAACTCCGTAACAAAACACATAATGTAGAAATAAGGATCCTCATCTATCGCAATAATATCTAACTAGTACTTCCGAAAACATAAATTACGAAACATAGTATCGCATGTTGGTCTGTCTCTGAGTGTTGCAAGAACATCCAAAAACGAGTTTATGTTTACAAGTCACTGTAATTGATGTATAAAAAATCTTATCGTGTTGCAAATATAAAAGTTGTTATAAGTTTAAATCCTGTTCCAAAACGAAACGTGATGAACATTCCAATTTGGACACGTTCTTCGCATGCCAGAATGTTCCTCGTGTTCCGAACAAGTTCCTCACATTCCGGAGCATTCTGGAATGGTATTTTTTTGTTTCGGGATATTAATGATGTATAACACATTAATATAAATAATTAAATTACTTTTGGATTGGTCCTAATGTAATTTCAACATGTATTGCTACTGTGGAATGTGTTTTGTGCATTCCGGAGATGTTATTCATATTCCGAACTAAGTTATTAAAAAGAAAATCTTAAAATCAAACTACTAAAATATAAAAGTAAAGGATTTACCCGTAAAATAATCAGGTCATCATGAACGTGTTCTATATCTCAAGGGCAGTGTCCGGAATATATCAGAATGAGTTTGTAAATCGAGATCCGGAATCAGTCGGAATAATACCGGAAAATGGTTTTGTAAATCGAAATACGGAATAAGTCGTATTAGTCCGGAATTGGCATTTCGAAAGGTCTTTGATGGCCAACCTAGCTACTTAGTCCAAGATGGACTCCGAAATGGCCCATTCCGAAAACAACGGCTATTTTGCAATAATAATAATAATAATAATAATAATAATAATAATAATAATAAATAAAAATAATTATAGCTGTTATTTTTTCAAAAAGGTTTAGATTACTCAATTTTTCTTTTTATTTCTACATAGAAATATAAACTAAAATTTATATTAATGATATTTAATTATAAACATAGACTTTGCAATAATATTAAAAGTTGAAAGGGATGTTTATCAAGATATACCCTTAACCAGTTAAATAAAATTTTCCATAAATCTCTAAAAGTAGAAAGGAATAGGTGAGCCTCAAATCCTTTAAATGCATGAGACTGAAAGAGTGGAATGAGCACAAGACACTTGTCATCTCATCCATAGTTCCACTCCAAATAAGAAGACAGGAAACAACACAATGCTCATCTCCTTCTAAAAGGGTAAAATCGTCTCGTCAAAAATTTAATATTTCCTCAAGATATTTTCCTTCAACCTGTTGTTCCTTACAGGTTTCCCTAATTAAGATTTGAATTTTTTACCTTTTATATTTACCATTTGATCTTGTCGCCTCAAATCTTTGAGGGTTTTCATGGATATGGATCTTTGAATTTTCTTTTGGTTTTTTACTATAAATATTGTTTTTATTTTTTAATTTCTTTTGAAACAGCAATAATTATTGTTGATGATACTTTTGATTTACAGAGGAAGTTTAGTGGTAATCATGTCCCTGGATAATGTTTAGCTCATTCTTGATTGAAATTGAGATCTTGGTGTATGTGTTGCTTCTTTTAAATTTTTAGGATTTATTGTATGTGAATGTTTTATGTACTTTTCATGGACTATGTTGGAAATTCGAGGTAACTTAGTGATTTTAATCATGTATATCTAATGATTTAGAATTGTTTCTTGAATGTTAAATGGGATAGAGGAAACATGAAATTAAATGACATGGATTTTTGGCTGCTTAAAGAAATTAAATATCCTTTTATTTTTTTACTCATCCTGCTACTATATCAAATATTCACACGTTAATCAAATTAATAATAATTTAATCCATTTGTTATCATTTCACATGAAGAGAAAAATAATATGAAGAAAAAATAGAAGAATATTTAATTTCTTTGCTTAATGAATAAAGTATATGATAGTTAAATTTTTTTTCCAATGCCACTGTGCTTCCATGATTTGTACATCATGCAGACGAAGTTGTACATATTTATCAATATTTATCCCTGAAAATGGTTGTAGATGTGACTACAATCCAATATTCCATCCCCATGCATCATTAAAGAGTTTTAAAAAATACCCTCTGAATGACACTTTGCTAGGTGAAGATATGATTTTGAGTCTTTATCTAATATAAAGATATCAACAAAGTTTACTGCAATACCCTCATGCCTGCATTTAAATCTATTTCACGAATTTTGCATTTGTTATATCTCAAGAAACAATTAAAAAAAACTTTCTTATTTGATTTCGATAGGCACTGAATGATGTGAAATGAATTCATTTATCAATTCTAAGAACTGTAGTCCAACGACAAATTCGCCATTGATCAAGCAATCTTCCATATACGCATTGACTTTGGATGAACTACAAAACACATTGGGTGGATCTGGGAAGGATTTCGGATCAATGAACATGGATGAGCTTTTGAAGAACATCGGGACTGCTGAAGAGATTCAATCAATGACATCAAACTTCGATTTGGACATAAATGTGAGTTTACAAAAGCAAGAATCTTTGACTTTATCAAGAACCATTAGCCAGAAAACAGTGGATGAAGTTTGGAGAGATTTGGTTCAAGAAAATGTTGGATTCAAAGATGCGGATTGCGTCAAAAAACCAAATTTTCAACCACAAGAAAAACAACCAACTTTCGGTGGAATGACACTCGAGGAATTCTTGAAGAGGGCAGGGGCAGTTTCGGAAAATAACCAAACTCAAGGGTACAAAATTAACATGATTCAGAATCAAGGGTTTCATCAAGAAGAATTCTTTTCAGAGAGTAGAAATGAAGTTGACAATTTGCAGGGTGTTACATCTTCAAAACTATCAAACCCACAGAAGAATCTCCCAAAAGTAGCTTCTTTCAGCTCCAGCTCTTCGATAAATTTAGTGAATAATGCTCAGATGGGTAGTCGTGAAAATGGAGTTTCTATAAATGGAATGACTGATCTTCCAATAAAGACTGATTATCCGTTGGATTTGTACCAAAATGGTAATTTGGATACATCTCCATCACCACCACCGTGTTATGGTGGTGGTCATAAAAGGAAAAAGAGTGATACGTTGGAGAGAAAGGTGGAGAGAAGGCAGAAGAGGATGATTAATAATAGAGAATCTGCTGCAAGATCAAGGGCTCGAAAACAGGTCAACTTCATGAATATTCGTCCTCTTATCTTGTGTAGTTTAATCTTTCTATATATGTTTATGCATATTCATGTATTAATGATTCTAACAGGCGTATACGATGGAATTGGAAGCAGAAATCGCACACCTCAAAGAAGAGTTGCAAAAAAAGCAGGTATATATCGTAAAAAAAAATGTTCATTAGAAACTAGCGAGAGTTCGGTTCTTGTCTCTATGGTAGCTACCTAGTAATAGAAAGGTTATGAATCTTTCTTGTAACTTGTTTTCTTGTTGTATTTAGGAAGAAATCATCGAGTTGCAGAATTTTCAGGTACGTAGTTGTAGTTTTGTAGGTATCATGCATAAAAAAAAGTCCGTTTTCGATGTTTAATATAGTAGTCCTCTATTACGTTTAAAACCATATAATTTTTTTTTGTTTTAGCAATTAAAACGTTCTGTTGCCAGTGAATATGATTAGCGTTACGCTTTTTTGGCAGATATCGGAGAATATGAAGTTGTGTAGAGGTGGAAAATTATGCTTACGAAGAACGAAGACAGGACCTTGGTAGATAAATCAACCATGAACCACCATTATAATATGGTGAATATTAAAATAAAAAGGCTATGTTTTTAAAGATCTAGTAGAAATGACCAATTCTGAAGCAACTTGAAGCTTTTTAACTGTGAGTTAAGCATCAAGAAGCAGATTTGGTCATTTCTGCTTCAGACATAAAGAGTTTAGTGTTTAGTGTGTGTATGTACATGTGCTGTGTTTCTACGTACGGATTCTATGGATGTGTTTGTGTATGTATCAAGAAGGTAGAACTTAAGGATGTATAGTTATTTTGGGCACCATAGGTATAATATATTTTGGCCGGGTTTTTATAGTTTGATCCATCATGATGTTGTAAATGCCTTTGACATGTATTGAATTAAAATTAAGATGATGTTAGTTATGCCAAATTATAATATTTTCTTTCATCCTAAAAGACAACAATGTGGGACAATGAGTCATTTTTTACTTTTTTTGTTTGTGCAAAAATGTGAATGTTGTTATCATCCAATATACCCATAGAAAATTTGTCGTGTCGAGTCCTTTCATGTGCAACAATCAACGTTTCAATAGTGTTTTTTTTTTTTTAGAAGATTTCGTTTATAAATAATTAGTGCGTTAAATATGAGAGTAAACTACAATTATGTCGCCAGGATAATATCAATCAAATATCACGCCGAAAGAACTGTACAAATTCCCCGAAATGGGATTTTATAATCTTGATCCCACCCAACAAGTGGAATATGATAGGCAGACTTTTTTTTTTTTTGTGCAGAAAACATGAATTCTCTAGTTATATTATTTTTTAGTACACAAATTTAATTTACTCATCATCCGTATGATTGAAAATAGAATCGGGACAAACTTTTAAGGTAATTGTCAATCTATTAAACTTTTCCAAATTTGTTTTTCAAAAATTCTTTTTTGCTTGGTAGTAATACAAAAAATAAATAAATAAATAAATAAACGTTTTTTTATAAGATTTTTACCATTGGGTCAACCATAGGTTTAGAAGAGGCAAATTTACGTAATACGTTGGTTGCAAAATCATAAGATTGCTATTTCTTTGATGTAATAGATAGAGATAAAATTGTAAGAATGATCCCTATGATATGTCAGAAACTAGTAATTTTGGTTCAAAATGGGTTTGGTTCGCAAGTATGGTCCAATAGTTTTGTTTTTTTGCGAGTTTAGTTAAATTTCCCTA
The DNA here is from genome assembly GCF_052625555.1 of Lactuca saligna. NCBI lineage: Eukaryota > Viridiplantae > Streptophyta > Magnoliopsida > Asterales > Asteraceae > Lactuca > Lactuca saligna. Next base: position 178,351,539 of record NC_136425.1, read on the forward strand.
TGAACTTTTTTATAATGATGTATTTGCCCCTTATTATTTTATTTTTCATTTTTTTATTACAACTATTAAAAAACAATTAAAAATAAAATCTCTCTCTCTCTCTCTCACACACACACACACAAAAAAAAAAAACACATAGTTAATCAAGCCTCAAACACTTCTTTTTTGTTGTGTTCATGTTTTGGTTAAGAGAGAAATCCCACCACCATTATCGAACCCACAACTCAACCGAGTAGTAAAAAAGACCTCTATCCTTCAACAGTGAACACAATCAGAAGCAAATTAGGACAATGATAGGATTATGAAGATGTTTTGAAAGAGATTCAGATTTAAATATATAATTCTTCATATTTGAAGCATGAAATACATATTTTCTGCAAACTTACTCATAAGAGCAAAGATAAAGGTTTAACCTTTATTTTTGTTGACGACCTACCAACGATACCCACCTAGGAATGTGATTTGCCCTCAGGTGCTTTACAGTTTCGATTTTGATTTTCTAGGTTTTGAGTTTTTGGGTTTGGAGGTTCTTAAAAGCTTCAATGAATATTGGAACTAAACCCTAAACCCAACCAAATAAACATTCCTAAAATTACTATCCACTTCAAGAAACTGCTACTTCAACAATCCTGGATTTGTGTGGCGGAGGAATCTTTTCCACTGTCACTGTCAGCACCCTGATTTCGCACCTTACAGTGATGGCCGACACTAGGGATGAGATTTAGAACCGGAAAACCGGCCCGGAACCGGAATCGAACCGAAACCGAAACCGTTAGAGCCGAAATATATAGAATCGGTTCCGGTTCCAGGTTCAAAAATTGGCTTTATCCGGGTTCCAGGTAATTTGGGTTTGGGCCCATAGGGTCCGGGTAAACCGGATCTAAAAACCGGAATTGGTTTTTTGAAGCGGAACCGATTTTTGTGAAACGTTTAAAAAATGCATATCTCATTCGTTTCAACTCTGATTGACATACGGTTTTTTTTTTCCAACATTTAGTTTAGAGTTTGTACATGATTTTAGACTATATATTTGCCATTTTTAGTTTTATATTCATTGACTTACAGTCCCCTAAAGTCGATATATCAAAGCTGGAAGTTTTTAATTTTTCAGTTTTTTTGTATTCGTTGAAAGTTTTAAAGCATCCATATCTAATTCGTTTGAAGTCGGATTGACATGTGATTTTTCTAACTTGTAGTTTAAAGTTTATACATCGTTTTAGACTATAATTTTGTAATTTTTAGTTTAACATTCAATGATTTACAGTCCTACGAAGTCGGGATATAAAAACTGAAAATTTTCAACTTTTCAGCTAGTTGTTTTTGTACTTTGTATTATGTGAAAATGTTAACACATGCATATCACATTCGTTTAAAGTCAGATTGACATGAGGTTTTTTCCAGAGTGTATTTTAGAGTTTATAAATGATTTTTGACTATAATTTTGTTAATTTTGGTTTCATATTCAATGAGTTACAATCCCCCAAAGTCGGGATATCAATATGAAAATTTTCAAAGTTCAACCCACTAAGTAGTAAGTAATTTCTAAAAACTTCCGGTTTTTCCAGGTTTTCTGGTTCTAAACCCACTTTATCCGGTTCCAACCTACCCACTTTGATGTTTCCAGGTTTTCCGGTTCTAGACCCACTTTACCCGGAACCGAACCGGAACCGGTTCCTATACAACGGTCCGGTTTCTGATTCTACAAAATCCCGTTAACCGGTTCCGGGTCTGGGTCCATCCGGTCCGGGTTTGGACCCACTTTCATCCCTAGCCAACACAGCATAGTTATTATACAGTTGGAATTTCCTCATGAGCTTCTGAGGAGGTCTCTTTTCTAATCTGTGGTACTTGCCTATTCCTCTTCATTTTCCTCACGCGTCCATTTCCCATTGCTTCTCACCACCAGTGCTTTCTCATCCTTCACTCTCACCGATAAAGGTTTCAAATTGACGATGAGAGGGATAATCGGAAAGGACAATTGTGGCAGTGCTCTTTCAGATCTTCACAGGGCTGCTAGGCAACTGATGAAGGTCATCAGACGGATATACATTGACAATGTCCATGAGCGGCGGTGACATGGATTAGATATCCAAAAAGAAACCACCTTGGAAACATCCATGAAGTCAATTTTCAGAAACTCAGCCTTCGTTATTTTTCAAAAAAATTCCGAAACATCCATGGAGTCGATTTTCAGAAACCCACCCCTCGTTATTTTTCAAAAAATTTCCAGCCTCAAAACATAGTCTCAATAGACCTCCGATGCTCGCACAGACCGGTCGTCCACAATCTTGACCTCTAGAGGGCAATCCAACATGCCCGAAGACTCCGGAAACTTCTTGCTAAGCGTAAGAGAGACAAAAGATCGGGTGGCACCCGAATCAAACAACAACTGAACTGGGATTCCATTCACATGGAACGATCCTAGACAAGGCACATGATATATCAAAATCACAGCGACATAGTATAAAAGCATAAGGATAAGAAGTCATACCCGTCACCACATCGCAGCGCGAGCCTCCTCGGCGGTCAGCTGAAATGCTCGGCACCGAACCATTGGAGCCTCCAACTTGGCCTTCCAACAATCCATAACCCATCTTGTCGCTAGAATCGGCGCCACAGCCGGCGCCGCTGCCGCTACTACTGTCAATCTAAGGAAATTGGCCTTTTTATGGCCATTTTGATTGCAATGAAAGCAAATCAGATCTGACATTTGCATAGCTGGAGTAGGGGCAGTACAATCCCTACCGAAATGCCCAACCTTGCCGCACTTATAGCAGCCTGACCTCGGTCCAGTGCGACAAGCTCCATCATGTGACCGACCGCATTTTCCACAGCGGTCCCGCCCAAACTGGCCTTTCGGCCTACCATCGGATCCCTTAGGCTTCTTCCCCGAAGCGCCTGCCGTCTGCCCCTCCACTGCCTTTCTCTTCCGGATGTGCTCCAGATCAATCTCCCTCTCCCTAGCCCTGGAAATCATGGAATCCAGGGTAGGGCAAGCTGAAAAATCGACATGCTCCCGGATGTCAGCTCGTAGCATGTCATGGTAGCGGGTCCTCTTCATGTCCTCATCACCCGTATACTGGGGCACCAACAAATCCCTCTCCCAGAACTTGGCGATGATCTCCACCACAGTCTCCGTAGTCTATCTCATATCCAAGAACTCCCTGGCCAGCTGTTGAAGTTCTATAGCTGACGTAAACTCTGCTCTGAACCAGGTCACGAAATCCGACCATGTCATAGCCTCAACAGTCGAGGCTCCCAGAGAGTTGCTAACCGACTCCCACCAATCCCTAGCTTGGTCCCTCAAACACCCTGCTACAAATCATACATTCGACCCCTCGGGGCAGAAGCTGGTTAATTGTGCAGACTCAATGTCCACAATCCATCATTTGGTAGCAATAGGGTCCTTTGCCCTGTGGAAATCTGGCACACCACTCCCTCTGAAGTCCTTAAAGGATAGTGTGTGTGGTCCTGACTGGCTAGCCACCATGTCACTCCGGAACGCCCTGAGGTGATCCTCCATCAGCTCAATGATCCTCTCCTTGATTGACCCGCAAATAACCGGCATCACATCAAGGATAACCCTCGTGATCTCGGACACAATGAACTCGCCCAATCCATCATCCACATGCTCGGATCTTGCCCCCGAGCCCGATCCTGACCCGGATCCTAAACCTCCTACTCCATGTCGCGTGACCACCATTATGAAAAATAAACATACGAATGTCAGGGTTACATATACTTTCCAAGTTTCCCGATTCCATCTAGGCCCTCCTTGGTTCGAATATGGATCCTCTGCTTTCAATAGTACTAGCTCATACTACCTTCCACATCTATCCGTACTTTCCCAAAGAATTGCTTCGACTTCCCCCAGTCTCTTTTTCCGATACTCTTCTCACTGACCTTACCCTAGGCTTCCTTAGGGCACTCTCCGACCTACCCTCCGCCATCAGCTGCACTAGGAGTTCCCCACCACCTCCCCCTAACTAGCTTGCAGATACTACTACATATCCGCTCCTTAGTTAGTTGAAGCTGGTCAGAACCCCCATAGCATAAAGCAAGCAACATCCGTGCATTAAGTAACCAAACTAGGCATAATCTACACATGCCATCCTACTGTTGACTAAACAATCCTATCATATGGCTCATAGAATAGGCACATAAGGCATCCCTCCTAGATCCTTAGCCCTAACTAGCATGCAATTCTCAGAATCGTAAATCAGGCACACAAGGCATCCTCCTAGATCCTTAGCCCTATTCTAGCATGCAGTTCTCTAAATCAAAGCCATATAACATAACAAGTATAGGTATATTAGGGAAAACTTACTTGAGCCTCGCCGGTCGCACGCATCACACACATCGCCTTTCTTAAAATTTCTCAGTTTAGAATTTATAAAACCATTTTTTTAAAGATCTTTTAGTCCCTCGACTTGAGTGCAGTCACCCCCGAGGGTGTGTCCGAATCTCTCAAACCAGGGCTCTGATACCAACTTGTAACGACCCAAATTTTAAGACCAAAAATTTCATTTTTGGTTTAACGTATTTAACAAAATTTTTACCAAAACATTGTTAATAAAACATCCAATACAAAATTATAATGTTGAATTTCAAGCCATAACATCATAATTATTGAAAATCAGAGTACAATCCGAAAACTTCTTGCGGATCATGTGAGTGTGTGTGATGCGCTGCTATGCCGTCGGCTCTTTCCCCTTCGATGAAGGTACCTAGAACCAAAACCAAAAATGTAAGCAAAAAGCTTAGTGAGTTCCCCCATCATACCACATACCATAAAATATTGTTTGTATCTTTCAACCGGTAACATTCATCGGTATCTTTCAACCGGTAACCTTCATCGGTATCTTTCAACCGGTAACCATCATCGGTATCTTTCAACCGGTAGCCATCATCGATATCTTTCAACCGGTAATCAGCATCAGTATCTTTCAACCGGTAATTGGGGACTATTTCACCCCTACTACTAACATGCAATCAACATATATAAGCATACAGTCAGGCATATCCGGGTATTAACCTACCCATGGGTCCTACGCACCACTGTTTGGGAAACTAATCCCTACTAAACACATAACATATAATCCAGATAAATCACATAACCAGACCAAGATAATTATCACAAAGACCATTATCTTATAAATACCCCTTTTTGGTGGGCCAGCATTGTGGCCTTAGACCCACCCCTACTGGAAGGTAACTCACCTCAATGTCGTGTAGTGTCTGAACTATCCTCGCCGCACAAGTTGACTCCTTACGACTCCTTGATCCTTACACGACAACCTTCATGTCAACACACATCGCATACAACCCTAAACAGGGTCGGTCCAAGTCCATTCAAAGTCAACACTGGTCAAAGTCAACATTCAGTTGACCTGACTCGTCGAGTTGGCCTACCAACTCGTTGAGTCCCTGCTTCACTAAACCCACACAAAACCCCAGCTCCACTCATCGAGTCTAGCGAAACTCGACGGGTTCTCCTTCAGTCATAACATTGGGACCATGTTCATCCGACTCGCCAAGTTCCTTCTTGAACTTGTCGAGTTCATCTCTAATTTAAGAACTTGTCCAGTCTAGGACTCGCCGAGTTGTATGAACAACTCGTCGAGTCTATCTTCAAAGATTGGGAGATTGCTATGGACTCGCCGAGTCTGGTCATACCACTCGCCGAGTCCCAAGGCTTCCAGTCCTCTTTTTGTGTCTAAACCCAAAAGGGACTTTCCTCTTATCATTTACCCATTCACAGGAAGGGTTTGGTGCACAATGGTCACCGACTCGTCGAGTGCCAAGAACAACTCGCCGAGTCCAGTCTTGACCAACCCCATACAGTCAATTTAAATGAGGTCTAACACATCAAAACCATAGATCTGACCTCCTAATGTCCATTTTATACGTAAATTTCCAAACTTGATGCACATGCATGGGGTTTTTATCTCAAAAATCCATATAAAGTGTCTTACAATGTGTATGGGGCTCTCATGGCCCTAAAGTTGGCACCTTTACACCATGAGACCCCTCTTAAGGCCCAAATTTGAAGCTAAAGTCCACATAACACTCCTTAAATCCGAAAAATGGCTTGAAAAGCCCTAAATGCACCCAAGATCCACATTCTAAAGATGAAAAACCAAATGAAAGACCAAAGTATGAGCATTTTACCTTGATTAAGCAGAAAATGGAATGAGATTTCTAGATCTACAAGCCCCAAGTTGAATACTCAAGCTCCTATTCTTCCTTCCAAGCTTCACAAGTCAACAAAAGCACCAAAATGGCCTTAACACACACATATACGATTAGGGTTTCACTATGCAGCTCTAGGGGAGTGTTAGGGACAAGGGAGGCCGAGTTAATGTGTTTATATACGATGCGAACCCTCATATTAGGGTTTTTATCCAGACAGAACGGACTCGCCGAGTCCAATTTCCGACTCGCCGAGTCAGACACTTGACTCCCATGTACAATTCACTTCTACTCGACGATTTGGGCCACCAACTCGCCAAATCCCAGGACAAAATGCAAAATGCTTAATTTAAATTACGTACTAGGAACCATGTTCTACACTTCACTTTTACTATTGAAGGTGAAGACCCACTTGTTAGGGATACTTTCATGACACAATCTGATGGGTCAAGTGAAGGCTCACAATTTCCAGAAGAAGGAACTAAGTCAACCTTTAACAACCCTATGTTACTAATGCCAGTCAATCAACCAGACTTAACACCTACTAATCCATCAACTTTTGTAGGCTCAAACGAAAGAAACAATGAAGATTCTCATCAATCGTGTTCATCTTCAAGCGATGGGGCACCAAAAAGATATTGGCTACTGTCCGATATTTATGAAGAGACTAAAAGGATTGAGCTTAATGAAGACTTACTTCTTCTGAGCATGGAAGAACCAACAACATTCAGTGAAGCTTCAAATGATGGGAATTGGTGGAAAGTGATAGAGAATGAGATTGAAGCAATTGAAAGGAATGACACGTGGAAATTGACATCAATTCCACCTGGACACAAAGCCATTAGTCTAAAGTGGGTGTACAAGCTAAAGAAAGATGCAAATGGTCAGGTGGTTAAACACAAACCGAGGTTAGTCACGAAAGGCTATGTGCATCGATACGACATTGATTATGAGGAAGTGTTCTCACCGGTGGCCCGAATCGAGACTATATGATTGTTACTTGCTCTTGCTGCCAAGTAAGGATGGCAGGTACATCACCTTGATGTTAAATCAACATTCCTAAATGGTGAGCTCCAAGAAGAAGTATACGTGTCACATCCGGAAGGATTCGTTAAGAAGCAACAGAAAAACAAAGTTTACCGTTTGTTTAAAGCTCTCTATGGTTTGCGTTAGGCGAAAAGAGCATGGAATGCTAGATTGCACAGATGTTTGAAGGGACTTGGTTTCACTCGGTGTCCCCAAGAACATGACGTATACACAAGAAGAAAAGCAATAGAGGTCCTCATGGTTGGAATCTATGTGGACGACTTGATTGTAACTGTAGAAATGTAGCTAAAATTAAGAAGCTTAAAGAGCAAATGAGCACTGAATTTGATATGAGTAATCTCGGCTTGTTGTCTTACTACCTGGGTATTGAAGTAAGCCAAAGAGAAGGTCGTATTTACTTGAAGCAGGTGACATATGTTAAACAGGTGCTTGAAAGGTCGGGCATGATCGAGTGTAACTTAACAAAATGTCCAATGGAAGCAATGTCTCTTATTGGAAAAGATGAATTTGGAACACTGGTTGACTCAACAAACTACAAAAGAATCATTGGAAGCTTGAGGTATCTCACTCATACTAGATCGAACCCTATGTATGCGGTTGGTATAGCAAGCAGGTACATGGAAAAGCCTACAAAACAACATCATCAGATTGTGAAGCACATACTAAGGTATGTGAAGGGCACTATTGATTTTGGTTTAGTATATAGAAAAAGTGAGGGAGATCAAGTAGTGATGGGCTACAGTGATAGTAGTTTGGGAGATGATGTAGATGACTATAAAAGCGTAGGAGATATGGCTCTGTATGTCAACAATAACCTGGTCAGTTGGGGTTTTCAGAAGCAAGACAGTAGCACTTTCGAGTTATGAGGCAGAGTTCATGGCTGCTACAGCAGCTGCATGCCAAGGTATTTGGATTTCAAGTCTTTTGCGAGAAATCACCAAAGTTGAGTCGTGTCCCGTGAAATTGTTTGTAGACAATAGGTCTGCAATAACATTGATGAAAACCCGGTTTTCCATGGTAGAAGTAAGCACATTGACATTCGATTCCATTTCATACGAGGTTATATCAAAAGAAGAGAAGTATTCGTTACTTATGTTCCGTTTGTAGAACAAAGAGCAGACATCTTCACGAAGCCCCTCCCGAACTTGAAGTTTGCTGAGATGAGAGAGTTGTTGGGTGTCAATGGCCTGCATTGAAGAAACTTGGGTTAAAGGGGAGAATGTTGGACTTAATCCAAGATTGAGCAAAGTCAGGTGTTTTTCTTAAAGGGCATTTTAGTATTTTCTTCTATTTTGATTTTGTAAAAGCCATGTTGGCTGTAGTTGTTTTAGTGGGTAGAAGTTTCAGTTTTTATAAGATATTTTTGCTATTTACTTGCTTCCAGTTGTTATGTTGAATAAGACATGAAAATACAGAAAATTGTCCCACAAGAAAAGTTCCCCTGTTCTTCTTCTTCTGCAGTTTATAGCCACGTACAGAACTCTCTTTGAATCTTTGATCCTCTTCTGTTTTTGCTTCTTACAGAAGATACTATCTCAAACTTGCTAATATTGAAGACTCCTGATGTCAAAGACTTATCTTATAGAAGTGTTGTCAATATAGAGTGTTTTATGTTAGTACACTTTTCACACACACTTATAACATCTTTATTGTTGGATGTATCTGAATATACAATTCTTATCTTTCAGGTCGATATTAAGCTTAAAATAATTATTAGTTGTTGTGTTCTTACATTTTTACTTGAATCGATTTGTGTACTGATTTCATAAGTCCTCAAAATTCACCAAAAAATAATTATAAACTATTTTTATAGTTATTAATAGTTTCCAAATAACTAGCTTAAAAGTAAATTACAACAATAATAATTAAAGTAACAATGTACAAAATATATTAGTTATCCTAAAAAACAAAAACAATATTTGATGGTTTAAATAATTACAATGATAGAACTAAACATTTTCTAAATAAAATTTTAAATTTTTGTATTAATCATCAAATAAACTAGAAATAACATTAAATTAACTATATATTTTATTTATTTTTATTTATGATTAACCTAAGGATAGATGTAACACCATAAAATTTAAAACAATTTTTTCACATTTTAAACACACTTTTCCAAACACATTTATTGATAAAACCCCATTGTATCATACTTTGTTTCACAAATATTTCCCAAGATCAAAATACATAAAAAAAACCCATGCGTGTGTACGAATCATGCCGATGCCTTCCCGCGATCATTACTGGTACTTGAAACACATTACACATAACACTGTAAGCATAAAGCTTAGTGAGTTCCCCAAAATACCATACATAACACATACTAGCGACTCGAGGCTATAACTATGTGGGCCCGTGGGCCCTAACTCTGTGGACCCTCTAGTCTTAGCTCTGTGAACCTTCCGGTTCTAACTCTGATATACTCTGATATAAACCACAAAGAAATAATGCAGTGCAACACATCACATAATAGCATACAATAACTCTGTCACATAACTCTAATTACCACTTAAGGTAAAGTATAGTGAGAAGACTCACCTCAGATGTCTCGGTAAATCTCTGACTCGGTAAATCTTTTGCTCAAAGGCCCTTATTGTTGACCAAACCCTAAAAGTCAACCAAAGTCAATGGTCAAACTTTAACCCGAATCGTCGAGTGCACTTGGGCAACTCGACGAGTCCACATGTGTCCACTAACTCTTTTAGTCTCGTTTAACGCGTCGAGTCCCTCCCTTTACTCGATGAGTCCCCAGGTATGAATCGCGGGGCCACCCCGACTCAACTCGTTGAGTCTCAAGAACAACTCGATGAGTACATGCCATGCACAAACTCCATTGACCTCCTGAGGTCAGATCTGTTCCTCTAATCCATAGATTTGTCCTTCCCAAGCATGATAATTACGTAAAGTCCAAACCTTGACACTCAAATATCATCTAGATGGTATCATTTGGTGATTTAGACCCAAAAAATGGCATTCTAAGCTCCTAACTCCCAAGATAACTCATAAAGCTCCAAGGGTTAAGGTCTCTGGACTTCTTTGAGTCCAGATCAAAAGCATAAACTTGATAAGGGACCAATTACTGCACATAATCATCCTCAAAAGAGGTTAGAAAACCCTAACTCTAAGAATCAATACCAAAACTGAAGAAGGTCCGAATAAATACCTCAAGTTGAAGTCTCTGGACTCTGAAACCCCTAGAATCACACCTCCTGCAGTCTCCTCTTGCTCTTCATCACCTTCTTCTTGCTAAAACAAAGATAGAAAGATCAAATATGGCTTCTACTTCCCCCCCCCCCCCCCCAAACGTTCTAGCTCTCTAGGGGTTCTCTCAAGGGACTGGTAGCCGCAATGGGAGGCTATGAGTGCCCTTAAATAGGCTCCAACCCTGGGGATTTAGGGTTTCATTAAACAGTGTGGAATCACCAAGTCCAATAATGGATTCGCCGAGTCTAGACGCGAACCCGGATGATAATTTGCGACCCTACTCTACGAGTGTAAGCATCAACTCGCCGAGTTCCTTCACAAATTCCAAAAATAAATTATTAGAATAATATACCTAGGAATCCGGATGTTACATGCGGTATGGCGTCAATGCGAGGATGAGATTGTTAAGAGGTAAGAGGAAGTGTGGTAGACTACGAGAAGCTACAGTATCAGTGGTATGGTCAGAGGTTGTTGTGATGCTACGGGAAGCCGTAGTAATCACTGGTCAGAGGTTGTTGTGATGCTACGGGAAGTCGTAGTACCCACTGGTCAGAGGTTGTTGTGATGCTACGGGAAGCCGTAGTAGTCACTAGTCAGAGGTTGTTATGATGCTATGGGAAGCCGTAGTACTCACTGGTCAGAGGTTGTTTTGATGCTATGGGAAGTCGTAGTACTCACTGGTCAGAGGTTGTTGTGATGCTATGGGAAGTCGTAGTACTTACTGGTCAGGGTTGTTGTGTTGCTACAGGAAGCCGTAGTACTCACTAGTCAGCGAGAAGTTTTCATGATAAGGTACTCTTTGATTAGAGCATGACGCAAAAGAGTCATAGGCATGGGGTGATCCTAATTTATGAGTTTTTAGGAACCTGGTGGTCGGAACAGGGGTGAGATCGGGGTTTCCTCAATGATAAGGAGTCATTATGATATGAGTAAGTGCGGTTATCGCAATCTGAAAGGAATGGGTTGAGCGAGGTACGCATGAGTTGTAGGAAATGAGTTTGGAGTTAAGTGCTCCGTTAGGACAAGTGGTTCCAACTCTAGGTCAGACCAAACTCTCAAGTTTGAGTTTGGGTCTGGTGGTACGTGGGATAGGCGAGATGAGATTTTGGATTCTGAGGTGGGTTCCATGATGAGGAGTGTTGTCTGTCATCTGAGGTCTTAGACCTATGTGGGTCAGTACTCAGGTACAGGAGGTACCGAAATTTGCTTGAGCGATGAGTATCAGAAGGAAGAGGTCAGGGTTGAGTTGATCTCTAGTTAGGGAAGGTAGCATTTGCTTAGGGTTGGGCGAACTTCGTTACTTGGGTGTCGCATTGGGCCGATATGGGGATAAGTAAGAAGTAAACTATGGAGACGGTTGGGATAATGCAATGGGTGACCCTGGAGGTCAACTGTCGGGTCAAGATCACACCTGGTGCTCAATGTTAAGTAGGGATATGAGGGTTGCAGCTGAGGCTTATGATTTTAGATGGTGGACTTCTGAGCGAGCATGGTCCTCTTGTGTCAGAGGACAGGATGTTGAAAGTTATTGATTCAGATGGATTCTGATAGTGGTTCAGTGGATAAGCCCTGGTTGGATGTAAAACCTTTCGTTCTTTGGGGTGTGATTCAGACTGTTTTGGTACATTGGTATGAGTAATTGGTAGCTGATTACCGGATTTTATCTTGAGAGAATCAGAGGAGCAGTGAGTTATCAAGTTTTGATGTTCGAAGGGCGAATATCGTGGTGATAACGTGAGTGGGCGGTCTGGCGGCGGGCCAGGCCACAAGGATTTCTCGTTCGGGAAGGTTCAAAAGGGTTATTTTAGTGGCAGAGAATCCAGTTCTGTTCCAAATTTGGAGTACCTGGGCGGATTCAGGTATGCAGGGAGAAAGATAACGTTTGATGGGATAGCCTCTCAGTGGTGCTTTTTGAGTGTTTGATTTCTATCTATGTGGTTGAGGAGCGATTTCGAGGTCGAAATTTATTTTAAGTGGGGGAGAATTGTAACATCCGGATTTCCAGGCATGTTAATTTGATTATTTCTTTTGAAGTCATGAGTAGGGACTCGACGAGTCGATGCCTAGACTAGTCGAGTGGGATCGCGATTGGTTGACTAGATTAATGAAGGGACTAGACGAGTCGATAGGGGGACTCGACGATTCCGCGCTGTTATGTGAAACCCTACATCTCAGGGCCTGAGTCTTGTTTAAGGGCCCTTATGGCCGTCATTTACGGCCACTTCACCCCTGAGAAAGCCTAGAGGGCAGAGAGATCATTTGTGGAGTAAGAGGAAGGCTAATTCATCATTTCTTGAGTGTTTTAGCAATAGAGAAAGAAGGAAGGCATGCTAGGAGGATTGAGGAGCTTAGATCTACTATCTTTTGGTCAGATGGAGATGATAGAGGTATCAATTTGTGCTTAATCTCGTGTAATTGTTAATTACCTTGAATCTAGGGTTTTCCCAACCCCCCTTTATTTGCTTGTAATGATATAAGTTGTCCCTTTGGGTGTTAGACTCTGGATCTGGACCTTTAGAGGTCTAGAGAGCATTATCAATCATGCTTTATGTTATTCCATGGAGGAAATGAACCTAGAATGCCATTTTATAATATATTTCATCAAATAGAGTCATATGGACGTTGCATGAGTGTCAAGGTTCGGACTTTACGTGGTTATTGAGCTTGGTAAGGACAGATCTATGGATTAGAGGAACAAATCTGACCTCAGAAGGTCATTTTTGTTTGAGTATGGAATGGACTCGCTGAGTCCATAAGTAGACTCGACGAGTCGGACCGGGTTGATCCATGACTCATGTTAGTTGGTGACCAACCGAGTTGGGTGAGTGACTCGGTGAGTCAGATTGGATTTAAGGAATTGGAGTTCACGTATGAACTCACCGAGTCGGTGCATGACTCGACGAGTTGGGTCAAGAGTTGACCGTTGACCAGAGTTGACTTATGTTGATTCAAGGGTATTAGTCAAACTAAGTCAGGGAAGTAATAACTAGAGATGTATTTATGTTATAGGAGGAAGCTAGGTCGGAAGATTAAGCACGAGTGTTTTTTCGACATCTTCGAGGTGAGTCTTCTCACAATACCTTACCCGATGGGGTAATTATGTGTAAACGGAAGGTCTTATGTGTATGATGAATATGTGATGCATGTTGTATATGTGATATGTTATGATATGATTATGATGATGTGGACCAGAAGGTCAGGATGATATGGACCGGAAGGTCAACAGAGTATGGACCGGAAGGTCAACAGAGTTATGGGATGGAAATCCCCTGAGACACTTGGATCGGAAGATCCTATAGAGTTATGGCCTGGAAAGGCGTATGTATTGTATGTGGTATTTTGGGGAACTCACTAAGCATTTATGCTTACAGTGTTTGTGTATGTGTTTCAGGTACCAGCGATGATCGTGGGAAGGTGCCGGCATGATTCGTACACACTTATGAAGTTTATGTTATGAGATCTTGGGAAATGTTTTGATGTAATAACAGTGGACACCTCATGTTTTGTATTACTTATTGATTAAAAGTATGTTTTAAAAATGAAAAATTATCTTGAAATTTCACGGTGTTACAACAAGTCAAAGGAGGGACTCGCCGAGTAGGTGTTGGGCAGAGAAACCTTGATTTCTCGTGTTTGGGACCAATTTTAAGGTCCTTATGGCCTTCATTTACGACCACTACACCCTAAGAAACCATAGAGAGTAGAGAGGAAGCTTATAGTGCAAGAAGAGGGATAATTCATCATCCTTAGAGTGTCTTAGCAAAGGGATGGAAGGATTTCGATTTGGGCTATCTTGTGGGACTCAAATCTTCCATCATTACATTCAGAGCTACTGTGAGAGGTAAGGATTCATGTCCATCTTCGTTTGTTCAGTAGATTTCATGATCTAGGGTTTCTTCATGTTTTATATAGCTTGAATCTAGAGTATGAGGGGTCCCATGGTGAAATGATTCCTAGATCTGGACCTTAAGAGGTCCATAGAGTCCCTTCTATTCTGCTTTATGCCTTTTCCTTGGAGTTATGAGCTAGGTTTGTCATGATATGAAGGATTTCACCAAAATAAGCATAGATAGCCTTGCATGTGTACCAAGATCCGACCATTATATGGTTATTGGTCATAGGGAAGTCTGATCTATGGATTAGAGGAACGGATCTGACCTCTAAAGGTCAGATGAGGGTTGTCATGGGAGCAACTTGCCGAGTCCATAGCCAGACTCGACGAGTCGGGTCGGGGTTGCCCCGCGATTCGTTGCTGAGTAACGCGACGAGTAGATAAGGAACTCGTCGTTCCTGAGAGGTTCAAAAGGGATTCAGAGAACCAGCATGGACTCGCCGAGTCACTCGTGTGCACTCGATGATTCTGGACAAAGTTGGACCGTTGACTAGAGTTGACTTCGTTGACTTTTGGGGTTCGGTCAATGATTTGGTCTTATGAGCCATTAGAGAGTAGAATGGTCTTTTACCCTTATTAGAGGGCTTATAGAGGAGGATTAGCCTAGCCTTTAGAAGTTTTATTAATTAGAGAAATTATTTATGTGATTAGGCGGAGGCTAGCGTAGTATTTCAGAGTACAAGGTTTACCGAGTATCCGAGGTGAGTCTTCTCACTATACTTTACCTTGAGTAGGTAACCAGAGTTATGTGATAGAGTATCTTGTATGTTATCTATGTGATGTGTTGCACTACATTATTTCTATGTGATTTATGTTGTGTGTATATCAGATTATATCAGAGTTAGAACCGGAAAGTTCGTAGAGTTAGGACCAGAAGGTTCACAGAGTTATAGCCTCGAGTGGCTAAAATGTGGTATGTGCGGTATTTTGGGGAACTCACTAAGCTTCGTGCTTACCGTGTTATGTGTTATATGTTCCAGGTTTCTCTCAGGATCACGGGGCGACACCGGATCGATTGTACACACTAGAGGAAGAGTTATGTTTTGAGGATCCTGGGTTATTATTTAATTGAATACAGAGTTTTGCTTTGTAACATAAACGAAATGATATTTTTACGAAAAGTGTTTAAGAATTTAGCGATTTTAAATGAAATTTTTAGTTTTGAAAAATTATGGTGTTACACAGATGCTACATCAAACTTGGTTCTCTAAACCATGTAACATACTTATCTTAGTCGGTCTCAATTTCACAAGACCACTAGGGTCAGAATAACAATCATCTTCTTAGTCATTACCGAACAATTGTAACGACAAACACAAACAAAACAGAATCAATTACTAGCTTCTTGGTAACCTTGTGACTTTCCCTGATCGAAGTATGAGTCCTGTTCTTCTAGTAGTATAGGCCTCTACTACCACTCATACCTACTCATACTCATCCCAATTATTGTCTCGCAGTTTTCCAATTCACCATACAAGAAAATCACATAACAACTTAACACACCAGATAAAAAAACCAAGGTTTATATTACTTATTGAAACGATTACACAGATGTTCTTGTCATTGCTTCCTTTAAGAACTTCAAATTATATTAAATGGATGTCAAGACCACCTTCTTACATGGAGATATTTAAGAAGAAGTATTTTTAAAACAATCTCAAGGGTTTGAAAGTGAAGAGTTTCCAAATCATGTGTATCGTTTTGATAAAGTTGTCTATGGTTTAAAGCAGGCACCTAGAGCTTGGTATGACACATTGGCAAGCTATTTTCTTACAAGTAGATACAATCAAGGAAATATTCATAACACATTTTTCATCAAAAATTTAGGATCTCACATCATTTTGGCTCAAGTTTATGTTGATGATATCATCTTTGGATCCACTAATGAGAAACCAAGTCTAGGATTCGCTAGATCATGGAAAGGAAATTCGAGATGAGCACGATGGGTGAATTTACTTCCTTTTGGGTTTTTAGTTCAAACAACTAATTGATGGTATTCTTGTTTTCCAAGGTAAATATATTGCAGATATGCTGAAAGAGTATGGTTTCTCTCATTTCAAGTCGGGAAAGAACCTGATGTCCTCAGCAACGTCTATTGGCGCTGATCTGAATGCAACTCTATTTCGAAGTGTGATAGGATCTCTACGCCAGCGTTTCAAGCCTATCAACATTAGCGCTTAGTATAGTTATTCTATGTAATATTTTTTATATTAGGTAATGATATAAATAAGTGTAGAATAGATAACAGATCTAATATCTTTGTTATGCAAATCAGTTCTTTGTATAGCTATGATACAATCCCTTCAATTAAGGAATATACTTGTATAGATTAGTATATATTGGAAATTATGTTGAAACTCTAATGTAAACATGACTTGGTTTCATAATCATCTTGTTGGAAAACCGTCTTCTTGGTGAAGACAAAACACATTCTTGGTGAAAGAGAAATTTGGAGAATTCTCTCTATTATTCACTTTGTGTTCTTTGTTTTTCTTAGTTTAAATTTTCTTTTGTTATTTATACTTGAAGTGTATCCGATTGATACAATCCTTCCGGTCTCATCATAGTCAATCCCTTGGGTTTGGGAAAATCCCTTCGCAACCAACCTAGCTTAATATGTGTGTACTTTCCCATCTATGTCGGTTTTCTTCTTGAAGATCCATTTTCACCCGACTATCTTTCGACTAGGTACATGATCAACCATGTTGCATACTTGGTTATCATACATGGACTAAATCTCACACTATGTTACCCCCTTCCACTTAGAAGCCTCAGGGCCTGACATTGCTTCCTTGTAGTTAGATGGCTCATCCAAATTTAGCAGAGTTATATCACTGATAAATGTATCACCATTTGACATAATATGGAAACCATAGAACACAGGTGGTATGCTAACCCTACTGGATCGAAAATGGGGAGATGAGGTGTAACGCACATAATCAGAAAGACCAAGAAGGGAAAGGAAAGACCCTAGGTCAAAGGGGTCAACTCGTCGAGTCCAGGCTAGAACTCGACGAGTTCGAGTGGGATCCGGGTCGAAGAGTAAGTAACCGACTCAACGAGATGGAAATCGGACTCGGCGAGTTCGGTCTGGATTGGGAAACCCTAGGTTCGGGACTTGGTGCCCTATTTAAAGGACCTTAAGTCCTCTCCTTAGTCCCCCTTGTCGGCCAGAAGCTGCTATACACGATTCCAAACCCTAGTTGAGTGAGAGAAGGAAGGAAGTGGGCTTGTGGCTTTTGCAAGAGGAAGGTTTGGAGGATTTGACCATAAAGGAGCTAGAGGATCCAACCCTTTTGTTGTGAGCATCAATTTAAAGGTAAAAAACTGTCACTTTGCCTTTGTTGCTTCTAGATCTTCTCATGGATGATGTTTTAGGGCCATTTTGGTATAATAAGGAGCCTTTTTGAGTTAAAAGTCCAGATCTGAGGTTGCAACTTTAGATCTAGGTGTGTCTTGGCCCAGAGATCCATAAAGTATCAGTTTTTGGTGTGTTGGTTAAGCATGTTTGTAACAAAACCTAGCCCTAGAGTGTTTTAAGCCCATATCCCTTTGGTTTCACGTAAAGTTTGCAACTTTACGTGAGGAATAGACTTGGGAAGAGTGGATCTATGAGTTGGAGCCCCTGCATGGCTCGAAAAGCCACTTTATGGATTAAGAACCGAAGCGACTCGATGAGTCACATGGGTGAACTCGGCGAGTTGGATGAAGATGGGCATGGACTCGACGAGTTGGAAGAACAACTCGACGAGTTTGTTGAAGATTGTCATTTACTCGACGATTCTGTTCTTGGACTCGGCGAGTCAGGTCACGAAACACTAACCCCTTCTAATTAAGGCTCAGATCAGTGAGTTGAATGGTGACCCAGTGAGTTGGATAGGATAGGACTCGGAGATAGTTGAACTCGATGAGTCTTCGGGTGACTCGGCGATTGGGGTCGCATTATGAGAGTTGTGAGTATATGTACTCGATGAGTCAAAGGACTGACTCGGGGAGTAGAGTCAGCCAGAAAGATTGACTTTGACCAGAGTTGACTTAGCTTAACTTCTAGATTTCAGTTTGGAACTAAGTGATATATGTATATTGATATTGGTAGCTTGTGGAGCTAGTGGAGCATCGGTTCAGAGAATTTTCGATCAGCAGTCAGAGGGTTATCAACAAAAGTTCAGCAATACAGGTGAGTTTCCCTTTGTGTGAATGGATCTACGGCCACAATGTCGGCCCATGTAGTTATGAGTAGGAAGACCCGGGGGTTAGCCCTAGGCATTGTTCGCTAGTATGATATTTTGGACCAAGGTCCGATGTCGGGTGGGTGCCCAAGTAATGGTTCGTATGATGAAGTATACTTGTTATCTGTGTGATGCATGTATGTGCCTGGTATGTAGGTGAGTGTGGGCGAGGTCCCGTATCTCACCAATAGCAGATTATGGACGGTGTTCCATATCTCATTAATATCAGAGCATGGGCGAGGCCCGAGATAGGCATGGAGTGAGTGTCGGTATGGGCCCGTATCTCACTTACCGTAGGATCTTGGATGGGGTTCCATGGCTCACTAGAGACAGTACAGGGGTGAGGCCCAAGACAGGCGAGGCCTAAGGACAAGAATGCAGTAGGATATGTTCAGTTATGTGTTTATGCTATTTTGTACTATATGTGGTTAGCAGGAGGTGCCCAGAGACAGGTGGGGCCTAAAAGAAACAGGTATGTATCTGAGCGGGGATCGAAGCCAGGCGTGGTCGTTGTAGCGGGCGGGGCCCAAGGTAGGGGCGAGGCCCGAAATAGCGAGCATGGCCCAGTATATGTTGTATGTGTTTGTGCAGGGTATGTGGTAGGTTGGGAACTCACTAAGCTTCGTGCTTACGGTTTTCAGTTTTGGATTTAGGTACTTCCAGTAGCGGAAGGAAGAGCTCGGGGAGATCGCATGGCACACACCATTGATTAGTCAGCCTGGGATGTTTTACTCTAATAATGAAATATGTTTTGGAATTAATACTCTGAACTTATGTTATGACTTATGATATGTTTTTATGAATATGGCTTTGATAATGATTTAAAGAAAAAATTTTGGTACGGATTTTTGGGATGTCACAAGTTGGTATCAGAGCCTTGGTTTGAGGGATTCGAACATACTCTCGGGTGTGTCTGAACTCAAACTTAGGGATTGGTCTAAAAGTTTTTAAAATGAAAAGATAGTTTTGTAAAAGAGTTTTTAGAAAGGAAACAGTTTTAGAAAAGCGAAAAGAATTCAGAAAGAAAAAGAAGTTTGATAAGAGAAAAGGGTGTGGTGCATGCAATCAGCCGAGCTCAAGTAAGTACCCCAAAATACCCATACAAGTTTATGTTATGTTTATCAGTTAGTAGAACAAAGTGCTAGATTAGGACTAAGGATCTAGTGAGGATGCCTTATGTTCATGTTATATGTGCTTTGAGCTGCATGATACTGTTGGTTAGATAGTAGTAGGGTAGCCTGTTTAGGTTATGCCTGAGTATATGAGATTATGCTGCATGCTAGTGTAGATTCTTGATATGAGATTATGATTTCTTGAGCATGTTATGGTTAGATTTTCCCTTGTCTGAATGCTGCTTGCTTTGTGCATTATGGGATTTTGAGTGATGGGAGTTAGCCATTAGGTGAATATGTCACGTCACATGTGATCAGGGTTGAATAATCTCAGAGTGTTGGATTTGGCCCTATTGTGCAGCTCTTGTCTAAGTCCAACCGTTGTAGGGAAGAGTCTTCTACTCGAAGGATTATCTGAGCCTCGTCACATGTGATGGTATTCAGGTGATGGCTAATTGGCATCACAAGGGGGCCTTCAGCAGCTGAGGACTGGTTTAAGTTGAGTCAGAGGTTTCCCTAGGGTAAGCCTAGGATGAGATAGTGTTGGGAGCAGTAGTAGTAGAGAAGGGACATGGTGGAGTCGAAGCAGTTCTTGAGGAAAGTACATATAGATGTAAAAGGTAGTATGGGCCGGTAATACTGAAAGCAGAGGATCTGTACTCGATTCAAGAAAGGCCGAGATGAGACTGGGAAACCTGGAGTGTGTGCGGGTAAGGCGCCAAAGAGGGATCAGGCTCAGGTTCAGGGACCGAGTAGCTCGAGGAGCGTATGAGAGAGTTTGTATCAGCAGAGGTTACGCGCAGCATACTAGATTAGACTCCTGTGATCTTTGGCATGGTCAAGGACAGTATACTGGAGATCTTGGATGAGTGGCTGGGAGCGTTTCGTACCGAGATAATGGCTTTGATGGGAGCGCATACTATTACATTATGAGAGTTTAGAGCTTGCGAAGGCTAAATTATCATGGGGCTAGGGACCCCATCGCTAGTAGCAGGTGGTTGGCCGATGCTGCTAATGTATTCCGTACGAGTAGGTGTCCCGAGGGGGACAAGGTCAGACTCACCTCCTGTCTTCTGAAGGACAGAGCGAGGGATTGGTGGGAGGAGGTTGGTCATGCCATTGGTAATGATTTCGCGTTGGACACGATGACATGGAGCGATTTCTCGTCCAGGTTTAGGGCTGAGTTTTCACCGATTATTGAGGTGCACCAGTTGGCACGGGAGTTTTAGGAGACGCAGACTACTGAGACTGTGGTGGGGATCACTGCCAAGTTCAGGGAGATGGCCGTCCTTATTCCGCAGTATGTCGTGGATGAGGAGATGAAGAAGGCACGATATCACGAGATGTTGAGGGCTGACATTAGGGAGTTCGTGAGCAGGTCCGGCTGTAAGACGTTGGAAGATATGATTTCTCGAACTAGAGAGAGGGAGATTGATTTGGAGCAGATCTGGAAGAGGAAGCCAGATGAGATTTAGGTAGCCACAGGTTCGGGATAAAGGCTCAAGGGGTTAGATTTGATATCGAGTGATTAGTATCTGGTTGGGAATTTTAGGTGGAGGATTGCCTGCAGGACTCGAAAGAGTTGGGATGAGGATCTTGATAACGGTTAGCATGGGATGCTTTCGTGCTAGTAGTCAGTGGCAGAGACATCATATAGAGCATGTTAGAGTGGCAAGAGAGCCGTAGCTTTCTCCAAAAGCAGTCAAAGGTAGGAAGTGTTGTAAGACTACGGGGTAGCCGTAGCATTCAATAGCAGTCAGTAAGTATGGAAGGTGTTGTAAGACTATAGGTAAGCCGTAGCATTCCCTAGCAACTTAGTTAGCGGCGTTGGGGCGAGGCCCTTACCTCCTAGTGATCCAACTAGGATTCAGGAATGAGTAGTGGATGAGAATAGTATGGAGCTTGCCTGCATAGCCCTAAAGAGGTGAGACCTTGGGAGAGGCCGTTGCAGGATGTAGTTGGGTGAGACCCGTGGGCGAGGCCCGTATGAGAGTAGCAGTATAAGTGAGACTTGAGAGCAGAGTTGCTCAGTAATGTAGTTGGGTGGGACCCGTGGGCGAGGCCAATGTGTTTTAGTAGCACAGGTGGGACCTGGTAAGGACCTTATGGTCGAGTTAGGGGGATCGAGGATCCCAGGACTTGTAGCGCTAGAGTGGCAGAGTAGAGGGGGGCAGTATTAGGTAGCCTAAGTTTCCTCGGAAATCACTGGGAGCGACTAGAAGTTCGTGTTAGGGCTTGCGACCGGTGGGAGCCGGTAACCCAGATAGTGATAGATTAGTAGGGACCAGGGTGGTCTCGGTTCATCCGGAAGGCGGATAAGGGACAACAGAAAGTTTTAGTCAGCGGCAGTGATGATAAGCAGTCTAGGGTGGAATGCGGTTAGTTGATCGAGGGGTGCTATGCACATCATAGCAGGATGGATAATCTTAGAGGGAAGGGTTTGACCTTTGTAACACCGAAATTTTCAAGACAAAATTTTCGTTTAAAATAATCATTTTAATATTAAAACACTTGTTTAAAATCTCATACATAATTGAATTACAAAACATAGTTTCATTTTCACTTGAAAAGAAAACCAGGATCCCCCAACATATAACTCTTTCTCTGGTGTGTACAATCGAGCCGGTGCCGTCCCGTGTTACTGAAAGAACCTGAAAACAACATAACACAAAACACTGTAAGCACGAAGCTTAGTGAGTTCCCCAATATACAACTTACGCATATACGCCTTTCCAGGCCCTGACCTTCCGGTCCACAACACAACCCGCCCTCTGGCCCTTAACATAATCGCCTTCCGGCCCATAACATATTCGCCTTCCGGCCCATAACATATTGCCTTCCGGCCCATAACACATTGCCTTCCGGACCATAACACATTGCCTTCCGGCCCATAAAACATACACAACACATATAACAATTAACTTACCACATATAGCACATATATCACATATCATATCCGACCTTCCGGTCACGTAGCATATTGCCTTCCGGCCCATACATATTGCCTTCCGGCCCATATAAACATACATAGCACGCATAGTAATTATCTTACCATTTATAGCACTTATAACACATATCATATCCGACCTTCCGGTTACACAGTCAAACCCTTCCGGGTACAGTATAGTGAGAAGATTCACCTCGTGG
This sequence comes from Lactuca saligna, assembly GCF_052625555.1. NCBI lineage: Eukaryota > Viridiplantae > Streptophyta > Magnoliopsida > Asterales > Asteraceae > Lactuca > Lactuca saligna. Next base: position 178,374,365 of record NC_136425.1, read on the forward strand.
ATACTGAAAGCTAGCAACTCCTGAAATCACTCGTACTCGATCCGCCGAGTTACAAACTCCCTATAACATCATATATCTCTTATTAACACTTTTATCTTCCAAGTTAACTGACCCTAAGAAATCACACATAGGTCAACTCTGGTCAACAGTCCACGGTCAACTCGACCGGACTCGGCGAGTACTCTGGCGACTCGGTGAGTCTAGTCGTCCTTCAATCCTCTAAGGTTTCCCTTCTACTCGTCGAGTATCCTCCTTGACCCGACGAGTTACTCCTGGAAGAATCGCGGGGCCACCCCGACTCCACTCGCCGAGTCTGAGGAACAGCTCGACGAGTCCCAGCTATTCTTCAAGCTACTCGCCGAGTCTGCTCATCTGACTCGGCGAGTCCATGCCATGCAGCCGCTCAAACTGCTTCCTAAGGTCATAACTGCTCCGACCATTCATAGGTCTGGCCTTCCTCGACTGGTCCATTATGTAAGGTCTTCATTTAGGTGCTCATGCTACACCCGGAGACTTATAATTCACGTGTTGACCTAAGGCATAAGGATTTCAATCCAAAACCTTCACCAATACCCGAAATGCACAGATATGGGACATTCTGGACCTCCAAGGGTCCTAACACGGGGTTACAATCGTTTGGGGGACTAGGGTGACATTCAATCTATCCACAAAAGGGTTCCATAAACCCTAATCCTCTAAATATATCACCATAGCAGAGTATACTCGAATTCTTACCTGGATAATGTACTCTCTGTGTCCCCAATCCTCAGAACGTGATTCCCTTGCTGTTCCTTTAGCCAAGCCCTTCTCTTCCTTGCACAACAACTCCTTCAAAATCACCAATGGCCTTTAATCTTGCTCTAGATGCACACAATCGATTTAGGGTTCTTCTCAGAAGGCTAAAACGAACAATGACGGCCTATAAGTCCTTTTTATACGCCCCAAAACTGAACGGCTAGGGTTTTCGCTAAACAGCGCAGACTCACCGAGTCACTATCTGGACTCTTCGAGTCCAGTCGCGAATCCGCGATCAGGTCTGCGATCCTACTCGGCGACTCTGGCTCCAACTCACCGAGTCCCCTCTTAAAACACCCCGAAAATATAATTTAACAATACTTGAAATTCCGGGCTGTTACAATTCTCCCCCACTAGAATCAGACTTCGCCCTCGAAGTATCACTCTGAAAATAGTTCCGGATGCTGCTCCCGCATCTCACGTTCCGGCTCCCAAGTCATTTCCGATTCCTTCTGGGGTTGCCACTGAACCAACACCAGAGGTACCTCCTTGTTCCTCAGAACCTTGATCTTCGATCCCTGATGGTCACTGGTCTGTCAGCAAAATTTAGGCTCGCATCCACCTAAATGTTCTCTAGTGGAACCACTACTGACTCATCGGCTATACACTTCTTCAATTGCGACACATGAAAAGCGTCGTGGATCTATCTCAATTCCGTTGGTAGCTCCAAACGGTAGGCCACCCGTCCTACCCTCGCAATCTCACGAAAAGGTCCAATATACCGGGGTCCCAACTTGCCCTTCTTCCTGAATCGAATCACTCCTTTCCAAGGAGAGACCTTCGGGAATACGAAGTCGCCGACCTGAAACTCAACTCGGACCGGCGTCTATCTGCATAACTTTTCTGTCGGCTCTAGGCGATCAATAACCTCTGTTTAACCTGCTAAATCTGCTCTGTCGACTGAAGCACGACCTTTGTACTGCCCACCACTCCATGTAACCGAGAATTACCCAAGATGCAACTCTGCTCTAATTCTCAATGATCACTCGGCCCATAAGGGTTAGGAAACCGCGAATCACCGGATCCCCGATCCAAAGCCCACTTTATCCATTTCGGAACGACTAAGAGACTCATTCTCACTCTCCGAGCAATTCCCACGAGTTCTCCTCTTGCAATCGCATACACATGCTGCACTAGCCCCAACATACCTTTCTCTTCCCTTGCCTAGGGAAATCCGTTTGACGACCTTGCCACTACTCCATGTATCGCACATGCTCTGGATCTGCTCGCAAGGACTCTCGGGTCCATGCGTTACCTCTCCTCAGTAAATGAGGGTCCGACACCACCTCCTATGCAACAGCTCAAAAGGGCGGCATACCAATGCACTAATGATGGCTGTTGTTATGGGACAACTCAACCAAGGATAAATACGTGCCACAGCTTCCTCCAAAATCTAATACACATGCCCGAAGCATGTCTTCGAGCGTCTGGATCGTTCACTCTCTCTAATGTGTCCTCAGACGTCATCATGATAAGCTCATTTCTCATATTCCTCTTCGAGACTGAGTACCAGGTCAGCTTTTGGCTCCACAGCTGAGCCCCCAAAGGTCACCCATATCATGATCTAAATACCCCACTAACTTCCTCCCCGTGACCACTATCCCGACCCAGTGACACGCAAGTCACGAAATCCCCTTTTCCTCATGCGAGAAAAATACAATCTAACCGAGGATCGTCTCAACTCTAATCTCTGGTTCCTGCTGCGCATATTCCTTGCGTATCTCCCCGCATCTCCTGACAGAGACGGAGACCCCCGACTCAACATCCAAGCTCCAAAGACTCAATACCAGGGCTACTCAAACCCAACTCTTCCACATCATACACTGCTCGAAAAACATTCCATCATCGAAATTCTCTTGCCATCTAGTGAGTACTGCAACTCCACGCAATATCACAACACCCTCTGAGTAGGGAGTACTACAGCTCGAATATCCATCACAGACTCTGGAGGCAATCAACATAACAAATGCCCATCTTTGCGAAAATCCACTCTCTCAAATAATCTCCTTGGATGCCCATACTAGAAAGGCTCCCATTAGATCCACAGATACTTGATATGCCACACGTCGACTCAATTCAGGATTCACTAGTAACTCCTAAATAAAGATATCATACCCGGATATCTCAGAGTACCCCAACAGAACACCACAAGATCATGCCACAACCACTGATCTCCTGCCCCATGCATCATGTAGACACAATAATACATTTCCTCTGAACCCCATAATTAGATCTACATTTTTCCACATTTCAACTTCGGTGCATATAATTTCTCGATTGGAATGCGAGAAAACGCTGACGCTACGAAATATACTGATAATTCTCCGAAACCCCTTTTTCCCGACGCTCAAAATCCAAATAAGGATACGCATACCGACCCCGGGAGTTGGCTGCCCAATCATTATCTATCTACTTGCAACAACACCAATCACCTGTCATGGATACATTCGTCCTCCTCCTCAAGTACTTCCCGCATTAACTCACTCTGACCCCTTTCCTCGATCACCGACATCTCTGGTCTCATGATTTCTTACAGCATATCTCTATACTTCACTTACAACTACTCTTGACAAATCTTTGCTTCCTTACATACTGTACCCGGTTCTCCCCCACTTAGGGTTTGAACCATCACCCATTAGCACACAACCAACCCACGACTATTTTTCACCAGCGAAATCGTACCTGCCCCAGGAAAGTGCTACGCAACGCCCGATAATTCCCCCTTAAGGAAATCAATCAACCCCCTATACTCTGAACCGCTGATGAACTCCTCAAGAACTTCTCGTCACGACTGCCTCTAATCGTTCCAAATTTCATACCAATCTATCACTAAGCATCTCAACTGCTCAATAACATCCCTGGCTCATATAATGCACCGCAAAATCATCGTTCCTCTCACCCCAACTCATCAATCAATGTTCTAACACCGGAATTGTCCCAAGGACAGGGAGCCACTCCCAACATAGACGAAAACTCTCAGCACTGCAAAACTCAACTGAACCCCCCACTGCTACCACTATAACACAACCTACTATTCTCAAGTAGGTGTGGTGTGGTCCTCGACTACCTCAGTCCCAACTGACTGTCTGCTCCCGATAAGTCACTGCCTCGCGACACACATGCTACCCGATACTCTGGGGGAAATCATCACCGATAACGACCTGCAGGGTGTACCCCCAAACCCAAAACTGAAACATCATGCCTCTCGTGTCTTGCACACGAACATAAATAGCACCACCCACCTAGAAGATGACCTCTCCTCTATCGACTGATTGCTCAACTCAGACCGAAATTTTTTCCTCTCCCTTTAACTCCTTACCAGAATACTCTGATAGGCACTCGCCTTTCCTCTCGAGGGACGCCTCTCCATACTCAATCATGGTCTACAGGCCTAAACCCATAGCATCCGATCTCTACCTCATCGATCATGACCGGATAACAAGATAATCACCAGCATCATTCACTACGAACCATGGTACTCGTCCCATGACATCCCTTCTCAATCTGCTCCGGTGTATGGTACCCGAACCATAGCATCACTCCTCAATCTGCTCCGACGTATGGTATTCAAACCATAACATCACTCCTCAATCTGCTCCGATGTATGGTACTCGAACCATAACATCACTCTTCAATCTGCTCCGATGTATGGTACTCGAACCATAACATCACTCTTCAATTTGCTCCGATGTATGGTACTCGAACCATAACATCACTCTTCAATCCGCTCCTTAGGACCTTCAGAATACTCCCTGTATCAAGTATGGGTCCTCTGCTTTCAGTAGTACGGGCCCATACTACCTGCCACATCTACCCATACTTTCCACACGGACCATCCCAGAGCTCCTAAGTAGCTGCTCGACCTGCTCTTTCACCAATCCCTTCGCACGTGCTCGCTCCCCAGCGAAATCCTCTACTCTACCAGCGCACTCATCTGGATAGGGTTATTCCCTAGGCTCTTCCGTCATCCTCCCACTTCTTTGCTATCAGCTGCTGAAGAGCTCCTAATGATGCCAGCCATCTACCTCCTGAATATCGTCATATTCACTTGGTAGCTGACTCCCATCATCGAGAGTTCCACAAAGCACAAAGCAAGCAGCATTCGAGCATCGAAGAATACATAGGACTCCCTCCCTGTGATAACTCCAACTTCTCAGCTCATCCTCGAAAGTACCACCGAACTCTGTAACTCTACCCCTCATGGGTTCTAACTGAATACTCTCACTCATCACATACTCAAAACATAACACATATAACAACGAGTCCTAGGCTAAGGCATCACAAATCAGGCCACTCTAGTCCTAACATATGAAATACCTAGTCTGTCTCTAGTATGCAATAATATCTCATAAAGTGCATCATACATATCTCATAACACAAAAAATAAGGGTATTTTGGGAAATCACCGTTCGGGCTCTGGCTGATTGTACACACTGCTCTTTCTTGCTTTCTCTTTGAACTCTTATTCACTTTTAGAAAACTATTTATTTGTAAAATCTCATACATAATTGAATTACAAAACATAGTTTCATTTTCACTTGAATAGAAAACCAGGATCCCCCAACATATAACTCTTTCTCTGGTGTGTACAATCGAGCCGGTGCCGTCCCGTGTTACTGAAAGAACCTGAAAACAACATAACACAAAACACTGTAAGCACGAAGCTTAGTGAGTTCCCCAATATACAACTTACGCATATACGCCTTTCCAGGCCCTGACCTTCCGGTCCACAACACAACCCGCCTTCCGGCCCGTAACATATTCGCCTTCCGGCCCATAACATATTACCTTCCGGCCCATAACACATTGCCTTCCGGCCCATAACACATTGCCTTCCGGCCCATAAAACATACACAACACATATAACAATTAACTTACCACATATAGCACATATATCACATATCATATCTGACCTTCCGGTCACGTAGCATATTGCCTTCCGGCCCATACATATTGCCTTCCGGCCCATATAAACATACATAGCACACATAGTAATTATCTTACCATTTATAGCACTTATAACACATATCATATCCGACCTTCTGGTCACACAGTCAAACCCTTCCGGGTACAATATAGTGAGAAGACTCACCTCGTGGATACTGAAAGCTAGCAACTCCTGAAATCACTCGTACTCGATCCGCCGAGTTACAAACTCCCTATAACATCATATATCTTTTATTAACACTTTTATCTTCCAAGTTAACTGACCCTAAGAAATCACACATAGGTCAACTCTGGTCAACAGTCCACGGTCAACTCGACCGGACTCGGCGAGTACTCTGGCGAATCGGCGAGTCTAGTCGCCCTTCAATCCTCTAAGGTTTCCCTTCTACTCGTCGAGTATCCTCCTTGACCCGACGAGTTACTCCTGGAAGAATTGCGGGGCCACCCTGACTCCACTCGCCGAGTCTGAGGAACAGCTCGACGAGTCCCAGCTATTCTTCAAGCTACTCGCCGAGTCTGCTCATCTGACTCGGCGAGTCCATGCCATGCAGCCGCTCAAACTGCTTCCTAAGGTCATAACTGCTCCGACCATTCATAGGTCTGGCCTTCCTCGACTGGTCCATTATGTAAGGTCTTCATTTAGGTGCTCATGCTACACCCCAAGACTTATAATTCACGTGTTGACCTAAGGCATAAGGATTTCAATCCAAAACCTTCACCAATACCCAAAATGCACAGATATGGGACATTCTGGACCTCCAAGGGTCCCAACACGGGGTTACAATCATTTGGGGGACTAGGGTAACATTCAATCTATCCACAAAAGGGTTCCATAAACCCTAATCCTCTAAATACATCACCATATCAGAGTATACTCGAATTCTTACCTGGATAATGTACTCTCTGTGTCCCCAATCCTCAGAATGTGATTCCCTTGCTGTTCCTTTAGCCAAGCCCTTCTCTTCCTTGCACAACAACTCCTTCAAAATCACCAATGGCCTTTAATCTTGCTCTAGATGCACACAATCGATTTAGGGTTCTTCTCAGAAGGCTAAAACGAACAATGACGGCCTATAAGTCCTTTTTATACGCCCCAAAACTGAACGGCTAGGGTTTTCGCTAAACAGCGCGGACTCGCCGAGTCCCTATCTGGACTCGTCGAGTCCAGTCGCGAATCCGTGATCAGGTCTGCGATCCTACTCGGCGAGTCTGGCTCCAACTCGCCGAGTCCCCTCTTAAAACACCCCGAAAATATAATTTAACAATACTTGAAATTCCGGGCTGTTACAACCTTGTTGCGCAACTCTCGTCTGAGTCTAACCGTTGCAGGGATGAATCTTTTACTCGAAGGATTATCTGAACCATTCGCTGGGAGGTGTGCTCAGCACTAAGTTATAGTAGTGAGAAGTGTCTAGTGGATACTGGCGGTAATGACCCGTAGTGCAAGTAGCGGGAGTAATGGATTTGATGAACGATAGGACCTTCACAGTGACAGAGGAAGTAGTTGGTTATGGAACGTTGCCTTGGAGAGGCCAGAAAGCACACAAAGAAAAAGGGGGTTAACCCCTAGGGTGTCCAGCATAAGTATTTGGGGAGTACTAGAAGGTTTGTCAATTGAGTAACTTGTGTTCCCAGAATGGTCAGGGTTAAGGTTGACCCGAGAATATTATCCGCAAGGAGTAATGTAAGTCAGAATGATCGGGCGGAAGGCCAGCGAAGGTAGTCAGTGGATGTTAGGTCTACCAAGCAGAGTGTTGAAAGAAGATTGCAGGGCGATTGGCCGTATAGAAACTGCGAGGATGAAGTTTAGTTTAAGTGGGGGAGAGTTGTAACGCCCATAATCAAAAAGACCAAGAAGGGAAAGAAAAGACCCTAGGTCAAAGGGGTCAACTCGTTGAGTCCAAGGTGGAACTCGATGAGTCCGAGCAGGATCCAGGTCGAAGAGTAAGTGATCGAATCAACGAGTCGGAAAGTGGACTCAGCGAGTCCGGTATGGATTGGGAAACCCTAGGTTCGGGACTTGGTGCCCTATTTAAAGGACCTTGATTCCTCTCCTTAGTCCCCCTTGTCGGCCAGAAGCTGCTATACACGATTCCAAACCCTAGTTGAGTGAGAGAAGTAAGGAAGTGGGATTGGGGCTTTTGCAAGAGGAAGGTTTGGAGGATTTGACCACTCTGGAGTTGGAGGATCCAATCCTTTTGTTGTGAGCATTATTTTAAAGCTAACAATCTGTCACTTTGCCTTTTTTTCTTCTAGATCTTCTCATGGATGATGTTTTAGGGCCATTTTGGTATAATAAGGATCCTTTTTGAGTTAGAAGTCCAGATCTGAGGTTGCTACTTTAGATCTAGGTGTGTCTTGGCCCAGAGATCCATAATGTATCAGCTTTTGGTGTGTTGGTTAAGCATGTTTGTAACAAAACCTAGCCCTAGTGTATTTTAAGCCTAGATCCCTTTGGTTCAAGTAAAGTTTGCAACTGTACGTGAGGAATAGACTTGGGAAGAGTGGATTTATGAGTTGGAGCCCCTGCATGGCTCGAAAAGCCACTTTATGGATTAAGAACTGAAGCAACTCGATGAGTCACATGGGTGAACTCAGCGATTTGGATGAAGATGGGCATGGACTCGACGAGTTGGAAGAACAACTCGGCAAGTCTGTTGAAGATTTTCATGGACTCGGTGAGTCTGTTCTTGGACTCGGCGAGTCAGGTCGCGAAACACTAACCCCTTATAATTAAGGCTCAGATTAGTGAGTTGAATGGTGACCCAATGAGTTGGACAGGATAGGACTCGGAGATCGTTGAACTTGACGATTCTTGGGGTGACTCGGCGAGTTGGGTCACATTATGAGAGTTGTGAGTATATGTACTCGACGAGTCAAAGCACTGACTCGCGGAGTAGAGTCAGCCAGAAAAATTGAATTTGACCACAGTTGACTTAGCTTGGCTTCTAGAGTTCAGTTTGGAACTAAGTGATATATGTATATTGATATTGGTAGCTCGTGGAGCTAGTAGAGCAGCAATTTAGAGAATTGTTGATCAACAGTCAGAGGGTTATAAGAAAAAGTTCAGCAGTGCAAGTAAGTTTCCCTTTGTGTGAATGGGTCTACGGCCACAATGCCGGTCCATGTAATTATGAGTAGGAAGACCTGGGGGTTAGCCCTAGGCATTGTTTACTAGTGTGATATTACGGACCAAGGTACGATGTCGGGTGGGTGACTAAGGAATAGTTTGTATGATAAAGTATACTTGTTGTCTGTGTGATGCATGTATGTGCCTGGTAGGTAGGTGAGTGTGGGCGAGGTCCTGTATCTCACCAATAGCAGAGTATGGATGGTGTTCCATATCTCATTAGTAGCAGAGCATGACCGAGACCCAAGATAGGCATGGAGTGATTTTGGGCATGGGCCCGTATCTCACTTACCGTAGGAGCTTAGATGGGGTTCCATGACTTACTAGACACAGGACAGGGGTGAGGCCGAAGATACGCGAGGCCTAAGGACAAGAATGCAGTAGGATATGTTCAGTTATGTGTTTTATGATATTTTGTACTATATGTGGTTAGCGGGCGGGGCCCAGAGACAGAAAGGGCCTAAAAGAAACAAATATGTATTCAAGCGGGGCTCGAAGCCAGGTAGGGCCTGGAGCGGCGGGGTTGTTGTATCGGGCCGGACCCAAGGTAGGGGCGAGGCCTGAAATAGCAGGTGTGGCCCAGTATATGATGTATGTGTTTGTGCAGGGTCTGTGATAGGTTGGGGAACTCACTAAGCTTCGTGCTTACGATTTTCAGTTTTGGTTTCAGGTACTTCCGGTAGCGGAGGGAAGAGCTTGGGGTGATCGCATGGCACACACCATTGAGTAGTCAGCCTTGGATGTTATACTCTGATAATGAAATATGTTTTGGAATTAATATTCTAAACTTATGTTATGACTTATGATATGTTTTGATGAATATGGCTTTGATAATGATTTAAAGAAAAATTTTTGGTACGGATTTTTGGGATGTTACAAGTGAGGTGTCAACTGGATTAACTAGAATTTATTCCTTACGTTGAGTGCTAGTGTTGTCTGAGGCTCCTTTATTGGATGACTATTGAATTTCTTCAAGATCAATAGCACTCCCACTATCCTCTTTGAATATGACATTTATCTTGCGAAAGACTCCTCTTCGAGCTATGAAGACCACGTTCTCTATAGGTCTATAGAACAAGTATCCGAAGCACATTTGTGGATAATTAATGAAATAACACTTCTCAACTCTGGGATCAAGTTTGTCATCTGTATCTCGTCTTACTATTGCTTCACAACCCTAAACCTTGATATGTGCAAGCGAGGGAGCTTTCTTTGTCCACATCTCATGAGTAATTTTGGCAACATTTTTTATTGGATCAAGATTCACGATATAGGTGGTTGTCTCTAATGCATACCCCTAGAAATGAATAAGATTGTTCCACTCATCATGGAACGAACAATATCTTGTAATGTTCGATTACTCTTCTCAACCACAACATTAATTTGTCGTGTTCTGGGAGGAGTCAGTTGTGAAACTATTCCACATTCCTTGAGATAGTCGTGGAACTCAATACTACGATACTCACCACCTCTATCAAATATGAGTATCCTTATCTTCCTAGCTAATTGATTCTTTACTTCGTGCTTAAACTCTTTGAACTTTTCAAAGGTTTCCGATTTATGTTTAATTACATAGATATAACCATATATGCAATAATAATTCAGAAATGTCATGTAATATCAAACAGAATCCTTTGTGGTGGATCTAAATGGTCCACACACATCCGTATGGATTAGATCCAACAACCCTTCATGTATTCCACTTGATCCATTGAACCCGAATTTCTTTGCACCCGATTGTCTTTCGACCAGGTACACAATCAATCAAGTTCCATACTTGCTTATCATACATGGACTCAGTCTCACACTACGTTACCTCCTTCCACTTAGCAGCCTCAGGGCCTGCTATTGTTTCTTTGTAGTTAGTTGGCTCATCCAAATTTACCAGAGTTATATCACTGATAAATGTATCACCATTTGACATAATATAGAAACCATAGAACACAGGTGGTATGCTAACCGTACCGGATCGACGAAGGGGTAATGAGGTGTCAACTGGATGAACTGGAACTTATTCCTCATGATGAGTGCTAGTGCTGTGTGAAGCTCCTTCATTGGATGACTCTTGAATTTCTTCAAGATCAATAGCACTTTCACTATCATCTTTGAATATGACCTCTATCTCGCGAAAGACCCCTCTTCGAGCTATGAAGACCACGTTCTCAATAGGTCTATAGAACAAGTATCCGAAGGACATTTGTGGATAATTAATGAAATAACACTTCTCAGCTCTGGGTTCAAGTTTTTCATCTATATCTCGTCTTACTAGTGCTTCACAGCCCTAAACCTTGATATGTGCGAGCGAGAGAGCTTTCCTTGTCCACATCTCATGAGTCATTTTGGCAACCTTTTTTATTCGAACAAGGTTCATGATATAGGTGGTTGTCTCTAAGGCATACCCCTAGAAATGAATAAGATTGTTCCACTCATCATGGAATGAACCATATCTAGTAACGTTTGATTATTCTTCTCAAACACAACATTAATTTCTGGTGTTCTGGGAGGAGTCAATTGTGAAAATATTCCACATTCCTTGAGATAGTCGTGGAACTCAATACTAAGATACTCACAACCTCTATCAGATCTGAGTATCTTTATCTTCTTACCTAATTGATTCTTGACTTTGTGCTTAAACTCTTTGAACTTTTCAAAGGTTTCCGATTTATGTTTAATTAAGTAGATATAACCATATCTGATTTAATCATCCAGAAATATCATGTAATATCGATTAGAATCCTTTGTGGTGGATCTAAATGGTCTACACACATCCATATGGATTAGGTCAAATAACCCTTCACGTATTCCACTTGATCCATTGAAAGGTGATTTTTTCATCTTGCCGAAGAGAAAAAATCTAGATTCATCATCTGTACTAAGATCAAATGATTCCAACACTCTATCCTTTTGGATTTGATCGATGCGTTTTTTTTATACGCCCAAGAAATCAATGATAAAAACATGCATTGTCCAAACCATTCGACGAATCAATATGAAACACATTATTTTCTGAACAATACATGAAATGAAATAATGTTCTACGTCATATCTAACAAATACCAACAATTAATCAAATTAATCCTAACACCACTACCGAGCGCACGCTTATAAGTCCCAAACTTGGTAGCAGGTAAAGATCGCATATCCCCGAAGATCAGGTTTAACCTTCCATGCTCCACTTCCTTATTTTCTCTTTGTCCCTACAAATCAAAACAAAACCAAATTCTTTGTCAAGGACCCAAGAATGAAAGAGTTGTGTGTTATTAACTTCAATAGTGTAAATACATGAAGAAGATGCCTTGACTTTACCATCCTCAAATCCTACAAGTATTTCGGGTAGCTTCTTCTCTAACAATCCTTTTTGCCACAATCGAAGCAACTAGCCTCTTTTGGATCACTGATTGTAGGAACATCAAAGTTGGGCTTCGAGTTGGAGCCACTAGTAGACCCTCCAACATTGGTCTTCCCTTTCATGTTAGATTAGGAAGGAGCCTTCCTTATTTTTCCTTTGCCCGATCCAATGGCCACGACAGGAGCACTCATTGTAGAATGGGCATGACTTTTCTTCATTTCTGAATAAACAATTTGCCAAAATTTGTGAAGTTGGGTCAATGGCTTCTTCGTGTTGTTCAAATGATAAGTTAGAACAAACTGATCATAACTGGGAGGCAAGGAGTTAAGTACCATGTCAATACCCAACTCCTCGTCAAACAACACATTGAGCCTTTGTAGTTTCTCCACATACCTTTGCATCTTTGTACAAGAGGAAAAACATATGCTCCTTCCCTGAGCTTGCATGCCATAAGAGACTTGATCACTTTGAAGCACTCTTGTCTTGCCTTTGCATGGAACTTTCCAGCAAGGTTGAGAGTCAACTCATATGTCCAGTATTTTTCATAGAAATTGGCCAATTCAGGTGCCATATTAGCCACCATGATGCATGCAGCCTTTTTGGTATCATCGGTGTTTGTTGTAGGAGGTGATTTCCTCAGGAGTAGCGGTGGAATGATTGATTTCAACAAAAGTATTTTTAAGGACATCTTACTTTTCCCTCATATCGAAGATTCATCTTCAAAATTCTCATCTGGTCCATGTATTTCGGACAAATAAGCTTCTCTTTTGACAAAATCGAGAGTAGTGAGAAATTTTAGTTGGAGGGGCCGGTTTGAGTAGTAGCAAGATCACCGTTTCCAAACATCTATATAAAGAGACATAGTTTCTAGTTAGTGATGTAAATACTTAATATTTTAACCCAAAATAACTATTGAAGGATAGGATCCAAAAATACAATTCATAATAAAAAAAGAAGGATGTCATAAACTAATTGTGAATTCATCAAGGTAAGTAATACAAATTTACAAATTTCAATCTAGTATGAAACTCCTAGATCATTTAAGAATCATTCAATCTGATCAACAACATGTTTAATCTCAGATTATGCTTTACAAATTTGTGATTAGGATGCAAAAGATCATGAATAAGAAGTGAATAGCCATGCAAACCTGCTTGACAACCTCGATATCATTTATCATCCCAATTTAATGTATCAGTAAACCACACAGTCTCCATTAACAATGATAATTTTTGATTTATCCATCACTTAACTTTATAGTCCCAAATTAGTGTATCCTTTTACCACACACACTCCACTAACGATGTATAAAGAATGATGTGCATTTTTATGGGTTAGCGTACACTTCAAATTTTTCCCTAAAGTAATTAGAATTGGGATTTATTTAAAAAGGTTCTATTACTTTAATAACATCATACTTTTAAGAGGTTATGTCATATCCAATCTGTTTGGTTAACAACCCTCTACCAAACAAGGAAGCGGTGGGTGAAAGTGGACACTCATTCAACAGTTATTTTATAGGTCATTTCCTTATACCACCTAGAGTATGGCTTCATGAATGAGTCATACTAGCGATTTGGCTGACTTGTCTTATACGTATAATATATTAACTTTTTTTTATCATATGTAGCATAAGGTATATTTTAAAACTTTCCAAAATACAAAGCTTAAAATTAATTTTGAATTAAGAAATTAATAATTTTGAACTAAGGCTATTATACCATTGATGAGTTTTCTAGGTTATAAAATTAATGTGGCGGAAAAATACTTAAACTCTTAAGTTCTCATATAACCTAGAAAGGATCTATGTTTCGCTAACTTTGAGTTAAAGATACTAAAAGAAAAACTTGTTTGTTTTGAAAAATCTCTTTCTACATAAAAAAGGGAAAACACATGTATGTCACCGACCAATAATTTTCTTTACACTAAAAAAGAAAAAGTTGTTGATCATGCTAAATGCATTCAACTCATTTTGAAAAACTGAGGCCTCTTCTCACTTAAATGTCACTAGAATTATTAATAATCAGATTGCATAGAGGTGATATAAAAGGCATTGTTGCCTTAACCAAAGTTGTTGAGACTAAACAAACCTACTATAGAAGTGACAGTTTAAAAGAAGATTTTAATTATAGATTTGTGAAGACTTATTTTATAAATCAAACTCTAATTGATACTTACTGATCCACTAATTATAATGATATCACCAAATGTGTTACTTAATGTAACATCCCCCTCTGGAACGTATCACAATATTGTCCGCTTTGGGCCACTCGGCACGAGGACTTCCCAGGGGGTCACCCATCCCGGTGCTACTCCCGCCCGAGCATGATTAACTGCAGAGTTCTTATGGGATCTGCTACCTTCACGGCTTTAAAACGCGTTGTGTTAGGGAAGGTATCCACAACCCTTATAAGAATGCTTAGTTCTCCTTCCCAGCCGATGTGGGATCAGATCTAACCCACTTTCACCCCCTATTATAGGGTTCGACGTCCCCGTCGAACACATCGACCCGTGCCCTAGCTCTGATACCATTTGTAACATCCCCCTCTGGCACGTATCACAGTATTGTCCACTTTGGGCCACTCGGCACAAGGACTTCCCAGTGGGTCACCCATCCTGGTACTACTCCCGCCCGAGCACACTTAACTATAGAGTTCTTATGGGATTTGCTGCCCTTACGGCTTTAAAACGCGTTGTGATAGGGAAGGTATCCACACCCCTTATAAGGAATGCTTAGTTCTCCTTCCCAGCCGATGAGGGATCAGATCTAACCCACTTTCACCCCCCATTATAGGGTTCGACTTCCCCTATCCAAGAATAATTATATGGGCAGCAGATCCCATAAGAACTGGTTCAAATTAATGGGATCTTCACTGCAAAGTTCTTGTGGGATCTGCTGCCAACTTGTAACGACCCAAATTTTCCCGTTCGAAAATTTTGTTTTAAAACATTACTTTAGAAAACATTAATAATTAAAAACATTGTTTGATCAAACCACAACACAACGCAAACCATGTTTAAAACCCAAACCATACAACCCATCAAAATATCAGGGTACAAATCCCAGTGAATCTCGTAAATGCGGAAACCAGAGTGTGTGCATGATGTGCCGCTACCGCGCCAGCTCCTTCCCTTTTGAAGAAGAGGTACCTGAAAACAAAACTGTAAAACGTAAGCACAAAGCTTAGTGAGTTCCCCCACTGTACCACATAACACATAATCACATAACATACATAAATTTGTCAGGCGTATCTAGGTGCCCGACCTACCCCTTCGGTCCTCTCGACCGGATACTGCCTAGCATATCTGGGTGTTGGCCTCCCCTTCGGTCCTTTCGACCGGATACTGCCTAGCATATCTGGGTGCTGGCCTCCCCTTCGGTCCTTTCGACCGGATACTGCCTAGCATATCTGGGTGCTGGCCTCCCATTCGGTCATTTCGACCGGATACTGCCTAGCATATCTGGGTGCTGGCCTCCCCTTCGGTCCTTTCGACCGGATACTAGGGACTATTTCACCCCCTACTACTACCACATAACACATATATCACATAGTCTATCTAGCATGGTTGGGCATAACCGCCCCTTCGGCCCTATCGACTGGTATTCTGGGGAACTATCTCCCCCTACTGTCACTAACACATAACATAACACAGTAGCAGCAACCCTAGATGAATATCACCAAGAAAATCATCTAATCACACATCTCCTACTGGTGGGTCGGCATTGTGGCCTTAGACCCACCGCTACTGGAAGGTAACTCACCTCAAAGTAGTTGTTGAACTGATCGGGAACTGACTGACTGCTGCTGCTGCTGCTCCGGAAATCCTCCGACTCAATGAAACTGCTGAAAAACACAATGATGCTTGGATGGCTCTTCTTCCTCTTGATCTTCTTCCCCTTCTTGCCTCAAAGCCTTCAAGAACACACACAATGGCCTCAAACTCTCAAGGAACAAGCTTAGAACGAGGGTTGGGAGCTTTGGGGGTGAATGGGGGCTGGTAAGGGGCGGATATGAGGTTTAAATAGGGTGCAAACCCCTGAAACTTAGGGTTTCATCCAGCAGCGGTGACTCGCCGAGTCCAGGATATGGACTCGCCGATTCGCCAACTTAAACGTGTCCTGGGTCTCGTCCCTACTCGGTGAGTCAGACCTATGACTCGCCGAGTCCAAGGCTAAAAATGGAAAATACTCAAATAAGATTTACATACCAGGAACCAGGTGCTACAAATCTCCCCCACTTATTTTAGACTTCGTCCTCGAAGTCTGTTGCTCGATCCCGAAACAGCTCGGGGTAATGCTCCATCATCTCGTCCATCGGCTCCCAAGTCCATTCCGAGCCCTTGCGGTGCTGCCATTGCACCTTCACTAGTTCTACCCTCTTGTTCCTCAAATCCTTCGACTTCCTGTCGAGGATTACGACTGGGCGCTCAATGTAATTCAGACTGTCATCAACCTAAATATCCTCCAACAGTACTACCGCTGAATCGTCCACTAGGCACTTTCGCAGCTGAGAAACATGGAAAGTGCTATGGATCTGGCTGAGCTCGGCTGTCAGATCCAGCCTATACGCCACCTTGCCCACCCGGGCTACAACCCTGAACGGTCTGATGAATCTTGGGCCCAACTTGCCCTGCTTCCTGAATCGAATGACGCCTTTCGAAGGTGACACTTTCAGGAGAACCATATCCCCGACTTGGAACTCCAAGTCAGATCGACGCTTGTCAGCGTAACTTTTCTGCCGACTCTGAGCAGTATGAAGTCTGCTCCGAACCTGCTGGATCCTCTCGGTCGTCTCGAGCACCACCTCGGTGCTTCCCATGACTCTCTGGCCAACTTCACCCCAGCATATCGGGGTTCTGCACCTCCGTCCGTACAACATCTCGAATGGTGGTCGGTCAATACTTGCGTGGTAGCTGTTGTTGTATGAGAACTCAGCCAAGGGAAGATAGGTATCCCAGCTACCACCGAAATCTAACACACATGCCCGCAACATGTCCTCCAAAGTCTGGATGGTCCGCTCACTCTGACCATCCGTCTGCGGGTGAAAGGCGGTGCTAAAATGCAAGCGAGTGCCCAACTCGTCATGAAACTTCTTCCAAAATCTGGAAGTGAAACGCACATCCCTGTCCGAGATCACCGATACCGGCACCCCGTGCCACACCACGATCTCCCTGATATAGATGTCGGCCAATTTCTCGGCCGATATGCTCTCCTGAATCGGAATAAAGTGAGCACTCTTGGTCAGTCGATCCACGATGACCCAAATCGAATCCACTCCACGCGCGGTCCTGGGAAGCTTTGTAATAAAATCCATTGTGATATCTTCCCATTTCCACAGTGGAATGTCCAACGGCTGCATCTTACCATGCGGTCTCTGATGTTCGGCCTTGACCTTCCTACAGGTCAAGCACCGCTCAACGTATCATGCCACATCCCGCTTCATGCAGGGCCACCAATAATCCAGATGGAGATCCCTATACATCTTCGTCGCGCCGAGATGAATAGAGAATCGGGCCTTGTGCGCCTCATCCATCAAAATTTGGCGCACGCCCCCGTGATACGGCACCCACACCCTATGGTGTGGTGTCAATAGTCCCCGACTATCATAATCAAAGGAGGACACCTGACCCACCACACGCTCGCTCTTCTGATGCACCTCCTTGATAGCCTCCTGTTGAGCCTGCCGAATTCGCTCCAATAGGGAAGTCACTACGGTCATCCTCAGGCATACGTCCCTGATCGGCGCCGCCTTGCAGCTAAGCGCATCGGCCACCACGTTGGCCTTCCCCGGGTGGTAAAGGATCTCGCAATCATAATCCTTCACCACATCCAACCACCGACGCTGCCTCATGTTAAGATTCGGCTGATCCATGAGATACCTCAGACTCTTGTGGTCCGTGTAGATGGTACAATGAACCCTGTAGAGGTAATGTCATCAAATCTTGAGGGCGAAGACCACAACCCCCAACTCCAAATCGTGCGTCGAGTAGTTCGCCTCGTGAGGCTTGAGCTGCCTCGAAGCGTAGGCAATGACATGCCCCCTCTGCATCAGAACTACGCCCAACCCTGAAATGGACGCATCACAGTAAACCACAAAATCCTCTACGCCCTCTGGTAGGGCTAGGATCGGCGCCTCACACAATCTCTGTCTCAGCATCTCAAATGCAGCCTGCTGCTCGGGTCCCCACTGAAAGACCACGACTTTCTTCGTCAGCCGCGTCAGGGGTACGGCTATCTTGGAGAAATCCTGGATAAATCTCCGATAGTAGCCCGCTAATCCCAGGAAACTCCGAATCTCAGATGGATACTTTGGAACCTCCCATCTCATCACGCCCTCGACCTTGGCCGGATCGACCAGAATCCCGTTCTGGTTGACGAGGTGCCCCAGAAATTGCACCTCGCACAGCCATAACTCACACTTGGAGAACTTGGCATACAAGCTCCCCCTCCTCAGGGCCTCCAACACCTCTCTCAGATGCTCCTCATGCTCCTCCTGAGTCTTGGAATAAACCAGGATGTCATCGATAAAGACTATCACAGACCGATCCAGCATCGGTCTGCAAACGCGGTTCATGAGGTCCATGAACGCGGCAGGAGCATTGGTGAGCCCAAACGGCATCACCACAAACTCATAGTGGCCATAACGTGTCCGAAACGCGGTCTTCGGTGTATCCTCCTCCCTGACTCTCATCTGATGATAACCCAAACGCAAGTCAATCTTGTAGAACCAAGATGCTCCCTGAAGCTGGTCAAAGAGGTCATCAATCCTCGGGAGTGGGTAATGGTTCTTCACCGTCACCTTGTTCAACTCCCGGTAATCTATACACATCCGATGCGACCCATCCTTCTTCTTCACAAATAGAATCGGGGCTCCCCAAGGCGAACTGCTCGGACGAATGAATCCCTTGTCTAGCAGCTCCTGCAGCTGCATAGACAACTCCTGCATCTCGGGAGGAGCCAACCGATACGGTGCTTTGGCTATCGGAGCCGCACCAGGGATTAGGTCAATCCTGAACTCCACCTGTCGCTCCGGAGGTATCCCAGGTAGCTCCTCCGAGAAAACATCTGCAAAATCTCGAACCACCGGAACCTCGCTCACTGTCGCCTTACCCGCCTCCCGGGTATCCATCACATACGCGACATATCTTGTGCATCCCTGCTGAAGATAGCGCCTAGCCCTCGCTGCTGAACATATAGTGGGTCCACACTGCGGCCTTTCGCCATGAATCACTAACTCCCCCCCGCTTGGGGTGTTGACTCGCACTAGATGCTGTGCACAGTCTATCACCGCCCCATTAGGGCTCAACCAATCCATGCCAATAATCACCTTGTTCCCACGCAATGGAATGGGAACCAAGTCCACCAGGTAACGCTCCTCAAACAGTCGTAGAACGCAATCTCGAAACACCATCGATGCTCGCACCGATCGATCATCAGCAATCTCTACCTCTAAAGGGCAATCTAACTCGCCTGAAGTCTCACGAAACCTCTTGTTAAGCGCAAGAGAAAAGAACGATCGGGATGCGCCCGAGTCGAACAATACCTGAACTAGGATGCCGTTCACATGGAACGATCCTAATGCATATATATATATATACACACGGAGCACATATCAATATCATAAGATCATAAAACAAAAGATAGAAGGAAAGAATCATACCCATCACCACATTGGGTGTGGCGCGTGCCTCCTCGGTAGTCAGCTGGAATGCTCGGCTCCTCACTACCGGAGCCTCTGCCTTGCCCTGTCGGCCATCCTCGATCCGCAGGGTCACTGGAGCTGGTGCCTTCACCGGTGCTGAAACTGTCAACTGGGGGCAATTGGCCTTCTTGTGGCCCCTCTGGTTGCAGTGGAAACACAGCGACTCCGATGTCTGAATAACTGCTGCAGGAGCAGTGCAATCCCTGCTGATGTGCCCAAACTTGCCGCACTTGTAGTAGCCTGATGATCCCATCCTGCACGCCCCCTCCTGTGCCTTGCCGCATTTCCAGCAGCGTCCCCATCCCTGTTGGCCTTTCGGCCCCATATCTGATCCCTTGGGCTTCTTTCCCGAAGCCCCTCCTATCTGTCCCTCCTCTAATTTCCGTTTCCGGACATGCTCCAAATCTATCTCCCTCTCCGTCGCCCTGGCAATCATAGAGTCTAAGGTGGGGCAAGCTTAAAAACTAACATGCTCCCGGATGTCAGCTCGAAGCATATCGTGATAATGAGTCCTCCTCATATCCTCATCACCAGCATACTGGGGTACCAACAAAGCCCTCTCCCAGAACTTGGCGGTGATCTCCGCCACAGTCTCCGTCGTTTGCCTCATATCCAAAAACTCCCTGGCCAGCTGCTGAAGCTCGACAGCCGGTGCAAACTCTGCCCTGAACCTGGTCACAAAGTCCGACCAGGTCATAGTCTCGATAGTTGAGGCTCCCAACGAGTCACCCACTGACTCCTACCAATCCCGGGCTCGGTCCCGTAAACACCCCGCTGCATATCTCACCTTCGACCCCTCGGGGCAGAAGCTAGTCAACTGTGCAGACTCGATGTCTACAATCCATCGCCTGGCAGCAATGGGGTCCTTTACCCCATGGAAATCCGGCACACCACTGCCCCTGAAGTCCTTGAAGGACAATGTGCGTGACCCCGACTGGCTAGAGGCCAAATCACTCCTGAATGCCTGCAGGCGATCCTCCATCAACTCCATGATCCCTTCCTTGATCGACCCGAAGATAATGGGAGTCGACTCAAGGATACCCCTGGTGATCTCTGACGCAATGAACTCACGTAGCCCCTCATCTACCGGCTCGGAACCTGATCCCTCTCTAGAACCGCCATCCACCGGCCTCGATTGAAGTACCACCATTCTGCAATACATCACAACAATCATTAGATATACTGATGCTTCCTGAGGGATCACAGCTACTTACAAGTTCCCTGGTCTTGTCTTGGCCTTCCTTGGTTCGGGTACGGATCCTCTGCTTTCAATAGTACGGGCCCATACTACCTTCCACATCTATCCGTACCTTCTTCAAGAACTGCCTCGACTCCACCAGGTCACTTACGCTAAGGCTGGTTACTACTATACTCATCCCAGGCTCGCCCTAGGGAAATCTCCGGCTCTACTCGATCCAGTCCTCAGCTGCTGCAGGCCTCCTCGTAATGCCAATTAGCCATCACCCGAATACCATCACATGCGGCGAGACTCAGATAATCCTTCGAGTACCCGACTCGTCCCTAAAACGGTTGGACTCAAACAAGAGTTGCGCAGTAGGATCAAATCCGGTACTCTAAGATTATTCAACTCTGATCACATGTGATGTGATGTATTTTCCTAATGATTAATTCCCATTATTCGGAGTCCCACGTAGCACGAAGCAAGCAACATTCAGACGAGGGAAACAATGTCAAGCAATTCCGCTCTCATAGAGAGAAACTGGACTAGCACACCGTGCTAACTCATACTACCAGGCACACCCTAACAGGCTACCCTACTGCTGTCTACTCTATTCTAGCATGCAATTCTCATATAGGTGGAACACATAAGGCAGGCACATAAGGCATCATTCCTAGATCCTTAGTCCTATTCTAGCATGCTGTTCTACAAAAGCTGATAAACGTAATCATAAACTTGTATGGGTACTTTGGGGAATACTTACTTGAGCTCGGCCGGTCGCGCACATCACACACACTTTTGTTCTTTCTTAAACTCTTTTCTCCATTTAGAAAACACCCTCTTAAAAAAATCTTTTAATCCCTCGATTTGAGTTCAGACACCCCCGAAGGTGAGTCCGAATCCCTCAAACCAGGGCTCTGATACCAACTTGTAACATCCCCCTCTGGACGTATCACAATATTGTCCGCTTTGGGCCACTCGGCATGAGGACTTCCCAGGGGGTTACCCATCCTGCTACTACTCCCGCCCGAGCACGCTTAACTACAGAGTTCTTATGGGATCTGCTGCCTTCACGGCTTTAAAACGCGTTGTGTTAGGGAAGGTATCCACACCCCTTATAAGAATGTTTAGTTCTCCTTCCCAGCCGATGTGGGATCAGATCTAACCCACTTTAACCCAAACCATACAGAGAAGATTAGCATGGCCCCTGCGCAAGGATGACATGCACAAATCGAGAAATGGTATCAAAGCTAGGGCACGGGTCGATGTGTTCGACCGGGACGTCGAACCCTATAATGGGGGGTGAAAGTGGGTTAGATCTGATCCCACATCGGCTGGGAAGGAGAACTAAGCATTCCTTATAAGGGGTGTGGATACCTTCCCTAACACAACGCGTTTTAAAGCCGTGAGGGCAGCAGATCCCATAAGAACTCTGCAGTTAAGCGTGCTCGGGCGGGAGTAGTACCAAGATGGGTGACCCCCTGGTAAGTCCTCGTGTCGAGTGGCCCAAAGCGGACAATATTGTGATACGTGCCAGAAGGGGGTGTTACACTTAATTATCTAATCTTGATCCTTCTAATTAATCTTCTTACCGTGAGTATGTTTTTCCTTCCAGTAACATTTTGCTAAACTTTCCTATATGCAATGGTAAAGTTTATTCAGTAAATGGAATTATTAGTATTTTTTCTTAGTGCTCCGTTAGCAATTCTAAACCTGAATATCAATCAAATTCCTCTACTTTTGATGACTCAACGATTCATGAGACTCATGACAAGGTATCAACGGAGCATACCATCAATGACATTACTTGTTCCATAACTAAAACAAGAACTCATAATTCAAATTGTAAAAGTTCCTTAGTTCAAAAGTTGAAAACAAATCTAAATCTATTGTTAAAGGAAAGAATTTTAGAATAAAAGTTTGTTATCGATGTGGTGATGCCTCTCACAAAGTCAGCAAGTGCACTTTGAAAAGACCTCTGTTCACGCTGACAATATCATGACTCGTAATGATAAGTGGATTAAAAATATGAACTTGTTGAAATGTCACCCTAAGGAATTTGATATTCTTGTTGCAAAAATGATCTTTGGGTACTTAAAGCATGCACTCAATATTGGGTTATGATATCCTCCTGATTATGAGTTCAAGCTACTACGATACTATAACAACTGGTAAAAATTGGTTAAAGTCTGGTGTCAAACCACCGCGAACCGCTAAATATTAATGACCAATTGTGTGTTTTTACCTTTATAATGTATATTAAATATATTTTTTCATAATTTCTTTCAAAACATCCCAAACTGTTTAAACCATCTATCGTCAAAGATTGAATAAATAAATGACTAAAAATTAAATCATATTTGTGATGTTAAAAATTTAATTTTGCATTAAGTATATTCAAGAGCTACGGATAATAAATTTGAATATACATTGTTCTCCTAATTTCATAGATTTAAAAAACACCAAAAACGGATGTCATATGAGAAAGTTATATCTTTTTAAATTTAAAAAAAATCAATATTTATCTAATTTTTTAAAATTAAACTATGCACTGCTTTGTTGGAAACAACTATAAGCCTCGTAAATCGATGGCACAAAACAACCATAAGCCTCGTAAATCGATGCCACGAGAATCAAGAATCAGGGATGTGCATCACAAAAAATAAATAAATAAATAAATAAAATACAAAAAAGTTGATTTTACAACAAATATCTTTATAAATCCAATCTTGTACAGCAAATTCTTATATATATATATATATATATATATATATATATATATATATATATATATATATATATATATATATATATATATATATATATATTAAAGGAGGCCACTTTTTAGGAATAGTGAACTGGTGGATTTTTTTTGGCAAAAATGGCCCAAGAATGTGTTGTTTCCGTTTTTTTTATCTGGGTATTTTATGCAAATATTTACATTCTTTATACACGTGTTGATGATCGTTTGGTTTATCCGCTTTCGGATCCTTTCCACCGCGTCCTTATCCCTATCCCATTTGATTTCTTTGAAATTTCAGATGAGCATCAGGTTTTCTTCGGATGTAAATATTTGCTCTACCTTTGCTCTTGCCGACGGATGTTTCTTCGGCTTCAATTTCATCATCAGGAAACACAAAAAAAGCAGCGTTCATGTTGGTTGTTCGATTGCTCTGTTTGATTTATTCGAAATTTCAGATGAGCATAAGATTTTCTTCCATGTTCTCTACCTTTGCTCTTGTCGACGGCTGTTTCTTCGGCTTCGATTTCATCATCGGGCAACACAAAAAAAAAATCAGTGTTCATGTTGGTTGTTCGATTGCTGTCTGAAATGTGAGACAGATGATTTTGGGTTCAACAACCATTTAATCAGGTATCGCTACCTCTTCTTTCGTCATTGCTTTTGACATTTTATAATTTTGGGCTCAATAAGCATTTAATCAGGTAACGCCGACCACCCTCTTCGACGTGCTCACAACCCTTCGTTTTCGTCTCCTCTCTCAACTGCCCATTGTGAAGGTCTTCTGTCACAATCCCTATTAGGGCTCGATTTTGAGTTCATCAAACATTTACCAGCTAGGTATCTGTGCTCCTTCTTTCCTCTTTGTTTCCTCAATTTCAAAAGTTAGGGTTTAGTTTTGGGTTTATGATGTGATTTTAATTGTTAGCTTAATTTTATCAGTTGCTGTAAACGTGATTCAGTGCTTTCTCTTCGATTTTTTGCTTCCTATCAAGATTCTAAAACCGATTGTCGACGCCAAATCAAAGTTGAAGGTTAGGGCTTTTTTCTTTTGCTGGATTATGGCTTAATCTTCTTACAAAAGTTAACAAATGTCTCAGTTTCAGGTCATTCTGATATCTTCTGCTCTTTTTTTTCACTAAGTAATCATAGATTTTCTTCTTGTGTAAGTAGTTTTGTAGTTGTTTATTGATGATTTGATGAAATTCAATGTTGAAAAAAGGTCGTATGACATGAACAATGTGATGAGTTGAAATTTGCATGAGTTGTATGTGAAACACTGAATTGTACACAAAAGAGTTAACTTGAATTAAGTATACATACATACCACCAGCATGTTTTGAATAAAATATGAAATATGTGTTTAGATTTTTTTTTAATTTACATGAGTTGTATGGAACTTATCTATTAAAATTATTGTTTTTTATACTTTTTTTTTTTTTTTTTTACTTTTGTGGGTCTCATTTGTTAATTATTCTCATATCGTTCAAGTAAAATGTTATTTGTCAACATACATGATTACATATAATTTTTTTTGATGAAAACTACAAAAAAAAAACAAAAAAAAACCAAAAAAAAACTTTTGAATAAGAAACACTTTATCTTTTGAACTTTATTGATATTATTTTGTTTCCAAATGGAATCGAATCATCTTTTGCTTCTAAATATGGAGTTGATTTTGATTAAATCTTGCAAAGTGTGGTTGTACAAGGTTACCGAAAGACTGTTTGTGTGTGTCGATCTTTGCAGAGGCAATGGCAATTACAAGGATACAAGATCGAAGATACTGAAATTCGGTTTATACTGAATAATCAAGGTTTATAACTTCATTATTTATGATTTCATATCATCAAAATATATTGATTCTGAAGAATCTAGGTTTATAACTTCATCATTTAGGATACATGTACTGATGTACGAAGAATTATGTATTTTAGATGCTTAAAAATCAACATCTACCGAATCTTTTTAGATGATTGTGATACAGATGATGACACCATTGGAAATTATAAATGTCGCTACTAGATCGAATTCTACACCAAAAGAAAGTAAGTTGGGTTAAAAAGGTCCAACATACTACATCGTGGATGTTATGTTGCCTCTGTTTAGGTAATCCTTGAACTTCATTATTTAGGAGTTTCAGACCATGAAAGCTTTCAGTAACTTTATTAACTTAAAAAAAATGTCTGCTTTTTTTTTTGTCAGAAAGTAGTTGTTTGTTAATGGTCTGGATATCAACATTGCAGCTTATGACAGGTAAAGTTGTACCTTTTCTATATTTATTTATTTATTTTCCTTAGGTATTGTGAAATTTGTTTACTTTGTTAGCTCGGTTGTTATTTGGGACTTAGTTTTGTTCAAAAAGTCATCTTTCCCCTGCATACTAGCAACTATTCTTGAACAGATTTCACAAAGTGCTTTAAGCATTTGATTTCGTTTATCTAAGATTTGAGATATATAACATATAGGAGCTTGGGAAAAGGTTCTTAATCTTGGAAATGTAACTCATTTTCCAACAATTAAAAATATTTGGTTCGAGTTTTTGTGAATAATCATATTAACCTAAAACAGGGAAGAAGAATGGTTGGGATCTGAAGAGACAATTTTTTATATAAGTTTTTTCAGGTATGCAGAAGAAAAAAACAAAATCTAGATTTGAGATAAGGATCTTTGTCTTTTTGTAAGAATAAGATGTGCTTTCATTTAATGAGTTTTGGTTTACTTGCGTATTTGACAAATGATATGACCAAATTATTGACTTTATGTAAAAAAAAGATCATGTTTTGATGAAGGTTTGAACAATTAAGTTTTCATATAATTTTATTTTTTACTTATTGGTTGATGGTTGCAAAATTGCTAAGCATATTCAATGTCAAGTGTATTGGGCTGAACATGAGAACAAATTGTATTACTTTCTATTTTCATATTTGATTTTTTATGTCTTCTGTTCCTTGTGCTTTTGTCGTTTTGAAGTATTTTATTTCTTTTTATAAGTTTTTTGGATTTTTGTGGTCAACAAATTTTACTATGTTCTCATACATCTTAAATGCTAACCATTTCTTATTGTAATCACAGATCCATAAGGGCCGGTTTTGACCCCAAAAAATGTATTAAAAACCAACAAATGAAATCAATTGGATGATTTTGTGTCTTTAAATTGCTGGTCAAATCAGGTGGTGCCCTCCCTCCTTGAGGTCGAGGGTTCAAGTCTCATCGTGGACATAGGTAGAATTAGGTGTTAGTTTAGGTGTAGATTATATATTTGTATTTGCTGGTTCAAAAAAAAAAATTGTTGGTCAAATCTGAAAAATACTGGACAGAATCGATAGATAATATACTGTATATAGACAACATACGCATTAAAATCTTTACTTAATCTAAATGAACATGGTGTAACCTATACAAATGTAGGCAATGTACTTTTTCAAAGTTATTAGAAGAATGGAATGTTGCATTCCATTGGAATCAATTTGTTACACTTGATGATTTATAATAGAACAAATTCATTTAGTTATGTTGATAATCTTCTTATAATTTCATTTTCCACTTTCGGATCTCCTCAATTTTCCACACACAACTGATGTGCATCAAATTTTGAGGAATTTTTTACACACCCTCTTTAACCTAATGTCGTGTTCAGAGTATAAATAAATTGTTCATGAAAGAATATTTGCAAAGAATAAATCGAAAAAAAAATCACATCTGTTGATCAAATAACATTTACAAAGAACAAACAACAGAAAAAATCATCACATCCGACCGCCGCAACGCGGGGTTTACCCACCTAGTTCATTTTAAAATAAGATTTTTATACATTTCTACAGTCATACGTTTTCCTTCGTATTCACTCCATCTTCCGTCGATCATACCAGCCAAAAACACCCTTTTCTCCTCCGTTTTCATGTTTCTCTTGTCAAAACAGCAACAGCCCTACTCTAATCCTGTGAAAAATCATACCCAAATATCCATTTTGTTCCTCCTTTGAATTCTGTTAAACATCAAACAAACACACACACCTAAAACCATTGTTTAAATCTATTGATTTCTGTAAAAAAAAAAAAAATCGATACCTGTTAATTCCCTTCATTTCCTGTTGAAGAATCACCACTTCAATTCTCGGCTGCCTTCATCTTTCCCCATTGAATCAGCTTACCTCGCGTCTCACTCCATCGTTGCACCTACCGAGGTCACTGGAGCCTCGTTGCCTCCCTTCCTCCTTCGCACCTCACAACTGAAGGGGACGAGCGAAACTTCGCTGCTCTTCACGTCTTCATCGCTTCGGCCTCGCCGACCCCAGAGACGACAACCTCCCTTTTTCCCTCCGTCTCTTCAGCCTCTCCGAGCCCTGGAGACGATCGCGATTGGTCACGACATCCGGAATAGCGGACAACGCAATGCGAGCTTCCCTGTCGCCACCTTCGGTCATCGCTTCGCCATTGGTTCTCTTTGCGACCGACGACGGGAGAGAACCACGAAGAGTCGCCGTCGATTGGTTCCTCTTTCCCCCTGCTTCCTCGTTTCTGTTGCTGGATCGGTCACGAGACGCAAATGAACGAAAAAACCCTAATTTCTATTAAAGTTAAATGAATTTAATTAAAACTGCCATTTAACATAATCAAGAACAGCCCCTCCCTTCGGAAACCTTAACAAGTTTGGTCCAAAAACTCCAAATTAGGATTAAAAATGTGCATTTCAACCCCCTAATTTCGAAATAAAATACGAGATCAGTCCCTCATTGTATGATTTTTTGAAAATCAATCCCTAGAAATTACTTGTGTTCACAAAGACCACCCTACACTTAATAAATAATACCAAAACTACCATTTTGATTTTATTGGGTAATTTAAATATAACCGGTGGTTCGTCTTAGGAGCAAGGAACGTCACGTAGAAATTTTCACAACAAGTTTCACACCACAACTCTCGTTCATGCTACGAATGTTAGTTTCGACGACCTCTCTTTTACCGCTTTAAAATTTGGGGAGAATACATGCATGTCTAATTAAGTTTTGATGATTTACAAATTGTTATATTTTAAAATAGCTATTGGTCAAAAAACTTATTAAATAACAATCTAAAATGTTATAAATCATTTATAAACTATACATGTAAAGTAGATTCCTAAAAGTTAATATACTTATAGTTTCTTGTGATTATTAACATGTATATTAAGATATTATAAAATCAAAAAGGCTATTCGAGTATAAAACGAACATACATCGTTAAATTGATGGAAAAACCAAGATTATGAAAATATAATATTAGTAGTTTAAATTACTGAAAAGTAACTTTTAATATATATATATATATATATATATATATATATATATATATATATATATATATATATATATATATATAAGTTATGTAAAAACAAATGTAAAATTTATTAATATATTTTTATATTAAATATAAAAATATAACTCGTTCTAATAAGTTATGGATTTTGTTGTATTAAATAATATGATCAAGTTCAGAACTTAATAGTCGTTATATGCGACATACTACATTGTGTTAATCACGTGAATTATAAATACTATGAAAATGTTGGTTTGATATTGGTTGAAACCTAGAAAATATTATTAGAACAGCCGTTATGCTGTCCAAAATTCATCACGATAAATAATAAAATATGGAAATGTGTTAAGTCTTTTGAATCTCAAATACCATAAGACTTCAATCAATAATTAATCCTAAACACCAAATAATTATAGGTGTCCGATATACTTATAATTGAGAGTTTTGGATTAGGATGTCTAGACTCATTGTTACGATTTATGATATAAACGAGATGTTTTATATAAGTTACATTTGTTATAAAAGCTATATGAGTTATGATCATTTCCTAAGTTGCATGAGATATGTTTGTCACAATCCTAAGAGTGTACGTCTTAGTGGGAAATTCTCCTGTGTTATAACCGTTAATTTGTATTGGAATGAGGAACGCCAGGTATAAGTTCAGGATCACATACTTATATGGTTGACATCCCACCACCATTGCTAGCTACAACAATCGGCTGACGAGTCAAAATGTGTGACAACCCGAAATTTATATTCTGTATAAACATATCAAGTCAATAGAAGTCAGAACTGTTGCTGTCAATTTTCAGCCTTTTTAGAATAAGTTTGAGTATTTCAGGATTTTACACTTTAGAGATATCAGGTGAGAGGATGCACTAGGGTTATTGTTCAACATTGTTATTCCAAAACTCTAAGAAATTAGAGTTCACTGCCTGAATAAAATACTTTCTGACAAAAACCCTAAATCTGAGAGTATATATATGAGAACTAGTCATTATTTTCATTTTTTCAAAAACTCAAGATCCAAAACCCATTCTCTCTCAAGTATCATCCAAAAGATTTTCAAGATCTTCAATCTAGTAAGTGTTTCTAGCTTCCTTAAGTGATTATATGCTTTGATCTAGTGTTTTAAAACACTTCTAACCGTGAAATCATTCCAAAAAGGTTGATTCTTCCTTTTCACCAAGAGCACCAAGAACACACACTAGTGTTCTTGGACTTTTATCTCATTTCAAGCTTCCACATAGTAAGTACTTATATCCTAGAGTCTTTTAAAGCTTTCTATACAACTTAATATCAAGGAGATCACCCAAGAACACCAAGAACTAAGTGTTCACGGTTCAAGAAGTTCTTGGACCGTAAACACCAAGTTAAGGTGCCTTAGGGTGATTTATTCCATCACAAGCCTTTGTAACAAGTCTAGATCCTTCCTTGAAGTGTTTATCACATAAAAAGCACAAGAAAACACTCAATTATATATGTTTTTACGGTTTGGGGATCTCCTAAAATCGTAAACACCTCAAAGAGTGTATAAATGTCCCATGTTTATTCCTTATGCCTAGAATCTAACCTAGACTATTACCTTGATGAGCTAAGGACTTGAAAACCCCCAAACACCATAAACCTTATGGTTTTATAGTAGTAAACCAAAATGAAAATTATTTAGGGACCGTAAACTCCAATTAGGAGTGAAATGGTGCCCTAGCTCCTTCCTTAGTCACAAACATCAAGTAGAAAAGCTTCTAGGGACTCTTAAGGCTTCAAACATCAAATGGTCAACAAGTGGGTGAGTTTATGACCGTAAACCCAAGGGTTTACGACCGTAAACTCTTTTGTTAGTGACCATAAAACCGTAAACTCCCTAATGGAGTTTTCCTTGAACCCTACACTCACTAGCTATGCCCTAGAGCACTTGGTTGCAACCCTTGTGATCTTTAACACTTGAAACAAAGTGTTACCGTGTTATAGAGTGTATTAACTTAAATTATTAGAGATAAAGTGCCTAATTAGTTATTTATATATTGATTATATGATAACTAGGCTCGTTGTGTGTGTACAAGTCTCCACTTGTCACCTAGCATCGTATCCGACACTTCAATCCAATCCACTCACTACAGGTGAGTTCATACCCCTAAATTAACCTTTTAAATGTTTTCTAATGTTTATAAATACTTTATGGATGGGGGGAATACAAGTAAAGTTACGATAGTTATTATATCAATCACATGTGATTAATAACTATCAACAAGTGAATCTCTTACGTTTAAACTGTTTTACTAAACTGCTTTACTTCAAACTGTCTTAAAAACTCTTTTAAATATCAAATGCTTTTATGAAACTTATTTTATACTTTTATATTGTAAATTTCATGCCTAGATATGTATAGTTATATAATTAATGTTTGAAGGACTTAGGAAGGCTAACCCGCCTTATTTCCTTTTCCCCGTTGGGATGTGGTCTGGTAGGATATCAGGTATTCGTCCGAAGGTCGTTTAATTATTAGTTATATATCATGTGTACATATATAGTCATAAAGGTTCTTCCAGTCAATTCAATACCCTGGTTAGCAGGGGTATAGTCCCATGTTCATACGTACAAGTTATATTACTAGTAAACTACAACAGGCGTAGTTTAGGGTTTTACTAATACTAATACTTGAACAATGAATCATACAAAGAGTCAGTTCATACATGATTCATAACTTATATTAATAAGAAACAAACATAATACAAAGTGATGAGAAACAAACACAATACATAGTGATGGGAAACAAACATAATACATAGTGATGAGAAACAAACATAATACATAGTGATGAGAAACAAACATACAGGCTAGACAGAGAAAGAACACACAATACAGCTAGCACATACATTACATATACATTACATTCAGTTATGTGAGCCATTAAACAGGTCATGGCACTACCTGCCATGACTGTTTTTGTATCCAGAATCTCCTTAATTGGGGAGTGTATGAGTTTGTGTGACAACCTGAAATTTTCCATTCTAATCAAACCATTTCAATCCAATAGAAGTAGAGTAGTTAAAATGAAAATTCAGGCTTAGAATATAAGTTTGGTAGTTTTAGGGTTTTACACCAAAAAGGGGTATTAAGAGAGTGGTTGCACTAGGATTTTGTGCAACACTGTAAATTCCATTACCCTAGATCATTAGAATCCATTCCGAGAATAGAAATATTTTCTGCCAAAATATTTCAGGACTATAAATAGAATTCTGAACCAAATTGGTTCATTAGTTGAATTCCATTTAGAGAAAAGCCCATTTCTCTCTCACGGATCTTCGGGTTTTCATCCCAGATTGTGAGTCTACTTTCATAGATGTGTTTTAATACTTGTTATATGCTAAATAACATTGTTTACATGTCTAAAATACAAGATCCGGGAGTTTACCGTCCAAGAACGTTCTTGGGGAGTAAACTCCAAAATCAAGCCTAAAGGCCACCTAGTCCCATTTCCATGTTAGGCATCTAACTAAGGACTTAGTGTATGATCATTAGAGGCTAGAAACAAATCAAAACCATGTAGTTTGAGGAGTTTACGGCCAAGGAACATCTCTTAGGCCGTAAACTCCAAGTTAAGGGCACAAATGAGTGCCTTGTGATCCCTAGCCTTAGAACAAAAACCTAGAAGCTTTAAACTCATGATTTATGCCATCAAAACCCTTAGAAATCATTTCTATAAGGGAGTTTACGGCCAAGAAGCTCCTTGGGCCGTAAACTCCAAGTTTTGTGTTCATAAGTGCCTTCAAACTTGTCCTAAGGCTTAGACTTTATTTTGGCATGTACCCCTAAAAGATAAGAACCTAGAAAACTCATGGAAACTCAAGTGTGGAAGAGTTTACGGCCAAGAGTATTTCTTGGGCCGTAAACTCCTATTAAGGGGTCAAAGGACACCCTAGACACTTCCTTAGGCCAAGAGACTTTTAGGGCAAGTACCTAGAGGAGTTTTGGACTAGTTAAAATTCTTAGAACCTCATGTGTGAGGGAGTTTACGGCCCAAAGAGTTCTATGGCCGTAAACTCCATCAAATGGTCCCATTTTGTGCCATAAACCTTCTTTAAGCCAATGGTTGAAGCCTAGACTTGTTCCTAGAAATGTTGGAGACTTGAAAGGACAATAAGAACCCTCCCAAGGGAGTTTACGGCCGTAAACTCCAAGGGAAAAGGGGTCTTTGGGCCGTAAACTCCCCAAAGGAGTCAATATGGTGCCCAAACACTTGTAAAGCCTTGAAACAATTCCCCTCTAAGGTTGTAGTACTTCTAAACTCCATTTCATGACTTGTTTGAGAGTTTACGGCCAAGAGCTTACTCCCCTGGGCCGTAAACTCTAATGAATATGGTCTTTTGACCTTAAACTTCTATTAGGGGCATTGCACTCCTTTGTTGCAACCCATTAGCCTCCTAGCACTTGACCAAAAGTGTTGCCCTCGCGCCTAAATGTTTATACTTGTATTATTAGTGATTAAATCTCTAATTATTTATATACATATGTCTTCATATGTAATTAGGATCATTGTGTGTGTCTAAGTCTCCACTTGACACCAAGCACTTGTCCGATCCTTCCGTACGATAACAGCCCGTTCAATTCCAGTCACTTACTGCAGGTGAGTTCATACCCCTTAACTAAGGTTTTAAACTCTTTTTAAATGTTTTATGGGGGGATACAAGTAGAATCATGCTACTTATTATGTCAATCACATGTGATTAGTAAGTAGGATTATATTACTTATTACATCAATCACATGTGATTAATATACAGCATTCAAATGATTTGGCTACTCATTAGCCGTTTTACCAAACAATTTCCTTCAAATGACTTTTTATAAACATTTTAAATGTTTTAAAATCCTTTTTACACTGTACAGCTTACTCCGTACATTTCCTTTCAAACTTATTTACAACTGTGTTTCAAACAAATGTTTCCTTATACTTAACTGTTTTATTAAACTTATACCTTCAAATTGTTTTATAGATTGACACCAAGTCGATCTTTTCTTAAAATAATACTTATATTTCAAATGTCTTACAAATATTATTTATGCTTTTATATTATAAATTGCATGCCTCTATATGTATACTTATATAAGAAATGTTTAAAAGACTTAGGAAGGCTATCCACCCTATTTCCTTTTCACGCCTTGAGATGTAGTCTGGTGGGATTTTGGGTATTCGTCCGAAGGTCGTTTAAATATTAGTTATATATCATGTACACATATATAGTCATAAAAGGTCCTTCCAGTTCATCCTATGCCCTTGGGTAGCAAGGGTATACATCCATGTCCATACGTACCATTTAGATTACTAGAAAGCTACCATATGGGTAGTTCAGGAAGATGCTAGAACAATTACTAGAACGAGATATCATATAGATGAGTCAGTTCATTCATGAGTCAATACCTTCTAGAACATTATAGTACATTACTATACTTGCTAGATAGAGAGAACACACATTACAGCTAGCACTTTTACATAAGTACATATACATGATTACTTTTACATGATTACAATTACATGAGCACATTTACATAAGTACATATACATGTTTACTTTTACATGATCATGCTTATAAGATCACTGTTACATAGATATATCAGGAGGAGTCCTATTACATTTTATATGTATCGACTCTGTTATCCAAACCCTCATTCTTATCTTTACCTTGTGATTTCAATCACATAACCGACGAGATAGATTGGGTTTATTATCCTAGTACCCAAGGATACAGTTGTGGGATTGACCATTCCTAAAATCTCTGTTAGCCACAGAGGTGAAAGTACATCCACGGATGTCAACGGTTGGTACCATTATAGGTATACGATTAAGGGATTAACTATTCCTATACCCAGCTGTTAGCAACAGAGGTAAGAGTACGTCCACGGATGTTTTAAAGTTAACAATGATAATTACCCTAGTACCAAAGGGTAATATTCAGGTTAGTTGTATTATTGCCTTTATTTTGTGACTCATTCACATAACCAATTAGGTGAATTATATGTAAGTATCTTAGTACCAAAGGATACAAATTCTTATAGTGATAATAATAGTAACATAGTTAGGTCTTGGTAGAAGACTACAATCAAAACAGTTAGGTCTTGGTAGAAGACTACAATCAAAACAGTTAGGTCTTGGTAGAAGACTACATTCAGAACAGTTAGATCTTGGTAGAAGATTACATTGAGAACAGTCAAGTCTTGGTAGAAGACTCCTTTTGTTACTAATAGGAATCATAGGGATTTCTAGGGTTTTTCAAACATTTACAGTTGTTCTACAAACATTTTTATACTTATACGAGCTTTCTTTCAAAACAATGTCAAGTCTTAAAAATTATAAGTTTTACAAATTAAGACACATTAATACTTATGATCTCACCAGCTTCAAAGCTGATAGTCGCTTTCAAAATTTCTTGTATCCTCAGGTCATCATAGACAGGTACCGATGCAAGGAGAAAGGAAGATGGTGTTTGTTCAAGACTTATCTTTCATTTTGATTTATGCTTTAGTGTTTATCAAAATTTGACAGAACACATTTGTATAATAATTATATTATTAATGCAATGGATGATGTTGTTGCTTGTTTACTACTTTACATTGTTGTTGATATTATACATGGCGTCCTCCGCCCCAGAACGTTTCCGCCGTTCCTGGTTTTGGGGTGTGACAGATTGGTATCAGAGCATTGTTTATAGTGAATTAAGTATATCAACCCATAAAAGATATACTAACTATAAATACATAAGGGATTAAAAATACTCTGACCAAGAGTTTATACTTTAAATAGTAAGATATTTAAGTAAGTATACGTGCTGCATTCATACTAAAATCAGTGTCACTAGGACAGTACAAAAGAATTACGATTGTTGGGCAACACAAGTGGGCTTAGAGACATATGGTCAAAACTGGGAAGATATAGTCTGATCACCTATATTATCCGAGGGTTGACTAGCATGTGCCTAAGTTTAAGTGTGTGGTTGCAACAATGCTAAAATCTTACCAACCCTACCACAATGAGAACAATAGAACATAACATTAAAATTTAAATACTATAGGTGTATTTGGTGTTACTATAAGTACTTTATACTTGAGAATTAAAACGGGATCTTCATTACTAAGTTGATAATTGCTAAGTGGATACACTAAGGCTACATGTAATTAGGATGTTATAGACTTAGAATCAGTGATAATTTTGCCTTACCCCTATTCTGTGTGAATTTGGAATTAAGGTCACTTATTCGAAGGTCTATCTTGTTTAGATTACACATAGCTGGTATGCACTTCACAAATAGCGATGTAACTAATGAAGATTTTCTAAATAATTATCTAGATAGTTTGTCTAATAATTATTCTCTTACCCTAAATTCTCGCATAGAAATCATAACTGGACTCCATCGCCTTGACAACCAGTATCTTCCGAATGAAGTCATAGCTGGTTGGTTATGATGAAGACCTTTCGTATGATGCTAACTCCGAAGCAGAGGTTGAAAACCTACCCCGAGCAGCTCCCTTTCCAATTCCTAACCCTCGTCCGGCTTTTCATGGCCCGACCCTAACAGAGTGGAATGCTTGGAAATATGGAGCCAAGGACAAGATCAGCCTATGCTATTTTATGGCGACCGAAGCTTTTACGACTTGAGCAATGAGGGCTTAGCAGATATAGTCTTGCCAATCTTGGTCCGCAGAGTGGCCCGAAATGAAATTCAAGGTAGGACAGCCCTACATCAGATTATAGAAGTTGTCGCCTATGCTAGAATGCATACCCTCCACACCATCCATCTAGAAGATGCACACGAGAGATCAGAGAGAAACCATGAAATCCTTCTGCAAGCACTGGCTGACTCACGAGC
The DNA here is from genome assembly GCF_052625555.1 of Lactuca saligna. Taxonomy (NCBI): domain Eukaryota; kingdom Viridiplantae; phylum Streptophyta; class Magnoliopsida; order Asterales; family Asteraceae; genus Lactuca; species Lactuca saligna. The sequence continues at coordinate 178,411,369 of NC_136425.1, forward strand.
CGAAGTCATAGAGCTCCAGGTACGCTAGATGGTGCGTGAAAGACACCTACTTGACATGGAACGTCAATTAGTTGAACTACGAGTTCACCAGAGGGATGACTGTCGCCAGTAGTAGACCCGTTACTTTAATTTTTCCTTATAAAAAGGAATCGTGTTTTCTGTCTATGCCCGATGTGGCATTTTCTATGAAATTATCTTGTACCGTAAGTACTTTAGTTAGGTCTTTATGCTGTCAAGACTATCTTCTCTGGATATGATGTAAGACCTTCATAAGGTCATTTTCCATAATCTTTACATCGTGAATATCACAGATATTGACAGCCGGCTAACTTCTGTGTCATTCTTCATTCGAGTACTCTTGTCATTCATTCATAAGAGTCTATCTGAATCATGCTTTAGTCAAATCATTGGACTATAGAGATTTACCTCCGGAGACACTTCCAAGTCTCTTTCAGTGGTTGGATCTTGTTATTCACCAACCCACGATACCTCAGCTCGAACGACAAACATCTTGAGACCATTCTACGAACTTACTTCCACCCGTGACTAGGACTGCATCATGGGGTTGTAGGTCCAACTTTCGAGAACATACTTCTACTCTTTACATGAACAATCTAAGTACATCAGGGTCAACCAGAATCGCTCACAAATTCCTTATTTTCGTATTACAGAATCATGTCGCCAAAGAAGGATGAGCAACCCATCAACCAAGCACCAACCCTCCAGATTGATGCAGCTACCTTTCAAGCAGCAGTCTCGGCTGCCGTGTCAGCTATTCTGACCCACCTTCACGCTAACGATGCGAATGTTAGTGGAGCTGTTAACAACAATGCCAATCCAAGTGACAAACCAATACCTCGACGAGATACAAATCACCACGATACTCCGAGTGTTAGGACCAAGAGTAGCAAACGGAAGTTTTGGGTCAAAAAGAAGGACAAATCACTTCGAGGGGCGAATAAGAAACAACCACCGGTAATGACCTTCACAACTACTACATCTGCACCTCCTACTACCATTCCTTATGGTGTCCCGATTGTTCCCACACCATCCAAGCAATATGCCGGAAACCTACCAAAATGCTATGAGTGTAGCTTTCATCATCTGGGTAGTTGCTGTCTGTTACACTGTTTTAGGTGCAACAGGAATGGACATACTACCAGTTGCTGTAGGATTCAGATTCAGCACATCACATCAACCACCAATGTCCAAACCTCTCAGATATGCCATCTATGCGGCATCATGGGACACTTCAAGAGGGACTGTCCAGCAGAAAAGGACAACAACAAACCTGACGGAGTTTGACCGTAGAGTGGAAAGAGACGGTTAAGGACCCTAATATAGTATAGGTTCCCTCCAAATCGTTAGTGTTTGTATAATCAAAAACGTGTTTGAAACTAGTGCAACTAGAGTCTTACCTTTTGCGAGATCCTATCTGTATAGGGATTCTCGTGCTGTGTGTACTTGTCTTTTGTAGTATACCTTAATCGCAGCAATAGTCTGGTAGTAAATCTAAAGTACTGTAACTCTGTTCATGGTTGCGCGGTTGTTTTTGTCTGTAAACGTTTTATGTTCAAATCTAATGTCTTTAAGTTTCTGTATGATTCCGATATTATCATACGACTCGATTCAATTTGATCCTCATGAAGACAGCTTCATATGTACACCTCTGTCTTCTAGATCACTTTTTCCAGCGAAACCGTCACATCATAACATTGAAGTACCACTCGTACAGTACGTCCAGTTTAAACCAAGGATTCATGCGATTGATCTATCACCAAGGAGGATATACATAAGAGTGAGATATAATCAAGCTTCTACAGGTTTAGAATTGATGATTCCACTTTAAATTCTTTTTCCCCGATGGGATATGAGCTTAAAGAAGAATCAATTATTCGACTGCCTTTTCAACCTTAATTATATATGACTCGTATACACGAAATGGTGATTGTGACCCAAGTATGAATTCTAATATGAACTTCAGGATGGAGAACTGCTTAAGCCTACGAGTGATCGCATCGTCATGCAAACAAACTTAGAACCCAGTACGACTCCCGTAAACAGATCACCTTATAGTTTAAACACCTACGGAGATACAAGAACAGTTTGGACAACTTAGCGAACTACACATAAATAGAATTTGAAGACTAGGTTTCTCACCCTAGAGAACCACGGTCATATTCTTCCAGAGATCGACGGATCGCATTGCATGTACCTCGGTTATCGAAGACTCCGTCGAGATTTTTCATTAGAAATCGTTATCTCTGTCGCGCGTAGACAAAATGTTTGAGGAAACGCAAAGAAAGAAACTACCTCCAGGAATGGATCAGGGATCCGAATATCACCAGTTCGAGTGTTAGGGAAAGATGTCCGGAAGACTATCTCCCGAACTCGATACGGACACTTCGAGTCCGTAGTGATACCCTCCGGATAGGACCAATGCGCCCATAGCTTTTATGAGCTAAACGAGTAGGGTACGTCTTTCTTACCTGGATCAGTTCGTCATTTCTCCTTGTAATGACTTACTTATCTACCCTTGTAGTAAGAAGGAACCCATGGAAAAACATCTCCTCCAGAGAAACTTTTAGCGATGTTCTCAAAGCACGAGTTTTGAAATTAAAGAGTAAAATTTCTAAGACCCACTATTAGTAGTGTGGGAAATTTTGAGTACTCTTTCAATTTGTCAAAAATCGTTGAGCATTTATCGACATCAGAGACGCCGACATTCTTTCGCCAAAATCTAGGTCTTACCGACCTACCGCCTTAGTTCATTCAGAACTCCTTGCAAACTACAGAAACTCGTACGACTTTGACCCAACAAGGGGTGGCCTTGACTGGGAAGTTACTCAAGAAAAGGAACCTTTGAAATTCCAAGTGAGTGAGCAAGTTCTTTAGGATAACTCACTCTGAGAATGGCTTAATACGCTTCGTAAAGCGTGGAAAGCTAAATCCAAATTAGACAGGACCTCCGAGATTCTTATCGGAATCTGTCATGTGCCTCGCACAAACTAGACCTACTCCGCGAACTCAGTAACGTACTTCTACTCTTCGCATCTCGATCATGAAACCATACCTTTCCGTTAGGACTCTTACAAGTCCACTCGTCGAGATCCTTGCCTTCGTATCAGAACCGTAGTGACCCTCGACCGAGAGGTCAAGCGGACGAAGAAACATCGTCGCCAGTTAGTGAAGGTTCGTTGGGATACCAACCGAGAGCCCGATTTCACTTAAGTGCGCTAGAACCAATCAATTAGGAAGTTCCTCCTCACGACTCGATCATTCGTGCATACTTCCTTGCCTAAATTCTAATTTCGGGACGAAATTCCATTTAACAGGGGTATGATGTGACAACCTGAAATTTTCCATTCTAATCAAGACATTTCAATCCAATAGAAGTAGAGCAGTTACAATGAAAATTCAGGCTTAGAATATAAGTTTGGCAGTTTTAGGGTTTTACACCAAAAAGGGGTATTAGGAGAGTGGTTGCACTAGGATTTTGTGCAACACTGTAAATTCCATTACCCTAGATCATTAGAATCCATTCCTAGAATAGAAATATTTTCTGCCAAAATATTTCAGGACTATAAATAGAATTCTGAACCAAATTGGTTCATTAGTTGAATTCCATTTAGAGAAAAGCCCATTTCTCTCTCACGAATCTTCGGGTTTTCATCCCAGATTGTGAGTCTACTTTCATAGATGTGTTTTAATACTTGTTATATGCTAAATAACATTGTTTACATGTCTAAAATACAAGATCCGGGAGATTACCGCCCAAGAACGTTCTTGGGGAGTAAACTCCAAAATCAAGCCTAAAGGCCACCTAGTCCCATTTCCATGTTAGGCATCTAACTAAGGACTTAGTGTATGATCATTAGAGGCTAGAAACAAATCAAAACCATGTAGTTTGAGGAGTTTACGGCCAAGGAACATCTCTTGGGCCGTAAACTCCAAGTAAAGGGCACAAATGAGTGCCTTGTGATCCCTAGCCTTAGAACAAAAACCTAGAAGCTTTAAACTCATGATTTATGCCATCAAAACCCTTAGAAATCATTTCTATAAGGGAGTTTACGGCCAAGAAGCTCCTTGGGCCGTAAACTCCAAGTTTTGTGTTCATAAGTGCCTTCAAACTTGCCCTAAGGCTTAGACTTTATTTTGGCATGTACCCCTAAAAGATAAGAACCTAGAAAACTCATGGAAACTCAAGTGTGGAAGACTTTACGGCCAAGAGTATTTCTTGGGCCGTAAACTCCTATTAAGGGGTCAAAGGACACCCTAGACACTTCCTTAGGCCAAGAGACTTTTAGGGCAAGTACCTAGAGGAGTTTTGGACTAGTTAAAATTCTTAGAACCTCATGTGTGAGGGAGTTTACAGCCCAAAGAGTTCTATGGCCGTAAACTCCATCAAATGGTCCCATTTTGTCCCATAAACCTTCTTTAAGCCAATGGTTGAAGCCTAGACTTGTTCCTAGAAATGTTGGAGACTTGAAAGGACAATAAGAACCCTCCCAAGGGAGTTTACGGCCGTAAACTCCAAGGGAAAAGGGGTCTTTGGGCCGTAAACTCCCCAAAGGAGTCAATATGGTGCCCAAACACTTGTAAAGCCTTGAAACAATTCCCCTCTAAGGTTGTAGTACTTCTAAACTCCATTTCATGACTTGTTTGAGAGTTCACGGCCAGGAGCTTACTCCCCTGGGCCGTAAACTCTAATGAATATGGTCTTTTGACCTTAAACTTCCATTAAGGGCATTGCATTCCTTTGTTGCAACCCATTAGCCTCCTAGCACTTGACCAAAAGTGTTGTCCTCGCGCCTAAATGTTTATACTTGTATGATTAGTGATTAAATCTCTAATTATTTATATACATATGTCTTCATATGTAATTAGGATCATTGTGTGTGTCTAAGTCTCCACTTGACACCAAGCACTTTGTCCGATCCTTCCGTACGATAACAGCCCATGCAATTCCAGTCACTTACTGCAGGTGAGTTCATACCCCTTAACTAAGGTTTTAAACTCTTTTTAAATGTTTTATGGGGGGGGGGATACAAGTAGAATCATGCTACTTATTATGTCAATCACATGTGATTAGTAAGTAGTATTATATTACTTATTACATCAATCACATGTGATTAATATACAGCATTCAAATGATTTGGCTACTCATTAGCCGTTTTACCAAACAATTTCCTTCAAATGACTTTTTATAAACATTTTAAATGTTTTAAAATCCTTTTTACACTGTACAGCTTACTCCGTACATTTCCTTTCAAACTTATTTACAACTGTGTTTCAAACAAATGTTTCCTTACACTTAAACTGTTTTATTAAACTTATGCCTTCAAATTGTTTTATAGATTGACACCAAGTCGATCTTTTCTTAAAATAATACTTATATTTCCAATGTCTTACAAATCTTATTTATGCTTTTATATTATAAATTGCATGCCTCTATATGTATACTTATATAAGAAATGTTTAAAAGACTTAGGAAGGCTATCCACCCTATTTCCTTTTCGCGCCTTGAGATGTGGTCTAGTGGGATTTTGGGTATTCGTCCGAAGGTCGTTTAAATATTAGTTATATATCATGTACACATATATAGTCATAAAAGGTCCTTCCAGTTCATCCTATGCCCTTGGGTAGCAAGGGTATACATCCATGTCCATACGTACCATTTAGATTACTAGAAAGCTACCATATGGGTAGTTCAGGAAGATGCTAGAACAATTACTAGAACGAGATATCATATAGATGAGTCAGTTCATTCATGAGTCAATACCTTCTAGAACATTACAGTACATTACTATACTTGCTAGATAGAGAGAACGCACATTACAGCTAGCACTTTTACATAAGTACATATACATGATTACTTTTACATGATTACAATTACATGAGCACATTTACATAAGTACATATACATGTTTACTTTTACATGATCATGCTTATAAGAGCATTGTTACATAGATATATCAGGAGGAGTCCTATTACATTTTATATGTATCGACTATGTTATCAAAACCCTTATTCTTATCTTTACCTTGTGATTTCAATCACATAACCGACGAGATAGATTGGGTTTATTATCCTAGTACCCAAGGATACAGTTGTGGGATTGACCATTCCTAAAATCTCTGTTAGCCACAGAGGTGAAAGTACATCCACGGATGTCAACGGTTGGTACCATTACAGGTATACGATTAAGGGATTAACTATTCCTATACCCAGCTGTTAGCAACAGAGGTAAGAGTACGTCCACGGATGTCTTAAAGTTAACAATGATAGTTACCCTAGTACCAAAGGGTAATATTCAGGTTAGTTGTATTATTGCCTTTATTTTGTGACTCATTCACATAACCAATAAGGTGAATTATATGTAAGTATCTTAGTACCAAAGGATACAAATTCTTATAATGATAATAATAGTAACACAGTTAGGTCTTGGTAGAAGACTACAATCAAAACAGTTAGGTCTTGGTAGAAGACTACAATCAAAACAGTTAGGTCTTGGTAGAAGACTACATTCAGAACAGTTAGATCTTGGTAGAAGATTACATTGAGAACAGTCAAGTCTTGGTAGAAGACTCCTTTTGTTACTAATAGGAATCATAGGGATTTCTAGGGTTTTTCAAACATTTACAGTTGTTCTACAAACATTTTTACACTTATACGAGCTTTCTTTCAAAACAATGTCAAGTCTTAAAAATTATAAGTTTTACAAATTAAGACACATTAATACTTATGATCTCACCAGCTTCAAAGCTGATACTCGCTTTCAAAAATTTCTTGTATCCTCAGGTCATCATAGACAGGTACCGATGCAAGGAGAAAGGAAGATGGTGTTTGTTCAAGACTTATCTTTCATTTTGATTTATGCTTTAGTGTTTATCAAAATTTGACAGAACACATTTGTATAATAATTATATTATTAATGCAATGGATGATGTTGTTGCTTGTTTACTACTTTACATTGTTGTTGATATTATACATGACGTCCTCCGCCCCAGAACGTTTCCACCGTTCCTGGTTTTGGGGTGTAACAGTTTGCGTATATATCTATACTGGATTGACTATCCTACACCTTGCTGCTCGCTACAGTGGAACTTGCAAGTTTACGGGTGCCAAATGTCATTTCTTACTGCGTCTTACATCGTTGTTTTACTATTGAGTCGGTAGCAGGGTACAGGCCGATCACATGGTACTTTAAATAACAATTGATTTAAGGTAGTTAGTACATCAGTAGTTACTTAATACAACACTACATTACTATAATATTATTCCCTTTACATTCACTTCGTGAACATTCACACGATGCACGGTAATGTAAAAACTATATATTTGGTTAATGATAGTCGGATGTGGGAAAATAAACACTCTTACAAGAGACACACACAGTTACTAGATGCCTTGGTAGAAGGCTACTTTTAGTAGGAAACATAGGGTTTTCTAGGATTGTTCAAACAAGTACAAACTTTACAAAACTTATACATTACATCTTACAAACATCTTACAAATGCTTTCATACAAACTCAGACACTAATATACTTATGATCTCACCAGCTTTAAAGTTGATACTCGCTTTCAAAATAACTTGAATTGTCAAGTCACCAGTAACAGGTACCGGTGCCAGGTTTTTTAGAAGATGGAGCTTGTTCAAGACTCCTATTTTATTTTGATGTACTTTTTGGTGTCTATATAACTTGACAGAACACACTAGTATGAAATTATATTATTAATGCAATGGATGTTGTTGTTTCTTTTACTACTTTGCATTGTTGTGATATTATACATGACGTCCTCCACCCCCGAACAATTCCGCCGTTCAAGTTTTGGGGTGTGACAAAATGGGCGTTGGCGTATCCTAAAAGATAAAGTCCCCAAGATTGAGCAGACTTGGCTGTGGACATTTAGCACTGAAACTTGTAAGTGCTGGTGTAGATGTGTGTACATCATAGTTCGGTTATGACCTCATCATAGATCTCAGGTGTGCCTTGCTACCATATAGAATTGATATTGAGTTCATACAGGGTTTTGTTCAGCGATACTTGTGGAAAGTGATTGTATGTAGTGGATAGCTTGCAACTCAAAACGATAAGTGTCAATACCATAAATTAAGTCATATAATACTTAATTAACACCATGACACAACTTATTAATGTTTAATAATATACAATAAATAAGTTATTTATATAAAACCTTTGTTCTTGTACGAAAACATAATATGTATGTGAGTTTGCCCCACCGGTTAAGTGTCGACTCCAAAATTAAGTAAGATAAAACTTAAGTAATACTACAGCACGAATTTTCAAAGTTTATAAACTCAAAACTTATGAGTTTTACATATGAACTATACAAATGCTTGTACCGGATTTTCAAGAGTAAAATATGGATATTTTATGTTTTCACAAAGAGTTATATGGCTTTCTTTTATATAAATAAGTATTCAAAATATTTATATAAAAAGAATTTTTTGTCATGGGAACCGTAAATATTTGTTATAAATTTAATTTTATTATATATTCAACAAATGGTTATTTTTTGGTTCGAGCAAACGATATATTTTTAAATGAGTCCAAATATACTTTTAAGGCTCATTTAGTTTTATACTTTTAATAAAAAGATACATATTTATAATAGCTGGTCAACCAGAGAAAGTTTATAAAACACTTTTGGATTATAAAATTATTATGTGTCAAAACATGTAGAACTTTCCAACAATTTTATTGACGTATTTTAAATACATATATTCTTAAGTTATTTAGCAAGTCAAAAGTGTTCGCTCAGAAGACTTTCCATTATCTTTATTGTACATTCGTAAACGCCGGATTGTTAGGTGTGTGTCAGGATTTAGCAATGGCCATTATCAATGTATTTTCTATTTTGGTAATAATAAAATATTTTATTTGTACAGTTCAAAATGTATGTTCAATAACTTTGATTATTGATTTACGTTGCGCACATCAGCGTTTCTGCCGGTGGCCGAGGTTATGATAGATTCGTATCAAAGCTATTGGCTATAGCGAACTAGTACTTTCTTATGAAAGCGCATCTATAGCCTAGGGCTTACTCTCTTAGGTTAAGTATATTCCTTAAACCCACAAATATAGGTTATACATATATAAACTCGAATCCTCGAATGCTAATATAATGCAAGGTTTTAGGTCAAACACCTTAGCTAAGTTGATTGTATGTGGGCAAACCACAACTAGACATAGATTGATCACCTATGTTTAATTATGGTAGGACCGATGCACAATCAAGCTTGGATTCGGTTGTTGGTATACTAAAACCCTTATAATCCAGAATATTAAAGAAAATCACAGTTCGAATCGCTTAAGAACTCTCGAAAACCTTAGTGGACACTTACGAATACTTAGAAAATTTTTACCTAAAATGCTCATGAAACTATAAGTATCATAAACATAAATCATGTCTGAAGTTTATCTCGGAATGCTAACTTCTCGGCTATGATATTCTACAAATAGCTCTGTTAGACAGCTCATGAATACCTTGGAAAAATACACACCATCGCGAATCTTTTCGAATTCGGCTTAGGTATTCTGTCTATCCACTTCGTTTTGTTGTGAACCTTCTGACTTATGTTTGAACCATCCATGTTTAAAAGAAGGCGACCTACACTTTTAAGAACATAGATTTTACCGAGAAGAACAATTATGTGTAAATCGTGGGCAACGATTCTGCTTAAGCCACGACTTGAGAAGCACCACGTGTGATGTTCATAGGAATATGCTACCAATATATGAGATTCAGAAATTAGAACAAGAATTGGTTGAAGAAATCTTGTTATGAAGATGGTGAAACTTCCCAAGACTGAAGAGCTAGGAGGTAACAACTCTATTCAGAGCAATTGTGATCGAAACAAGGAATGAAATCCAGGAAGCATCGGTAGTAACTAGTAATTTCCTTATTAAACACAAGTATGCTGAAGTACTTTTAGTTAAGATATGCAAAGAAATCCTTGTGAACCCTAAAGTTAAACCTTTTATAAGTCATAAACCTATCAGTTTGGAGAAAACCTACAAAGTAGAGACAACTAGTGAGTTGTCGGAAATCTACTCATAGAATTTAATAAATTTCATCCTAACACCTAACAAATCATGTTTGTCACGTCAATCTTGTCTACGTGTCACCGAAAGTCTGACATCATTGTCTATATGACACGGTTTTGTTTGTGTCACATCAAGTTGTTATATGACCCCCCCCCCCCTTTAACCGACAAGATAACCATGAATGGTCAATCTTTACTCATAGACTTCATACCAATTCTGAGCAGAAGCTTGGACATTATCATAAGTATGAATCAACTACTTCCCCTTTTCATTTAGCTTTGTAATACAAGAAAGTTGTACGACCCAATCTTACCATGAGAAAACGATGGTCATTTATGATGACAAGCTAGAGAAAAACCTGAAGTTTCCTTCTTACCCTAAAAATCGAATGATGGACTATTGTGAACTTCTCGGCTCACCATGATTCAAACGACCTTGTGAAGAATTTAACCAAATGTGAAGGATTTGATCAAATTTGGAAGTTTAACTGAAGACTTCTTCCTAGGAAATGAACGTTGGAATTTTAACAACAAAAGAATTTATGTTGTCTACTACCAATGATTCATCAGGAACTTCTTTATGGAAGCCTAACTGCCAACTATGTTTACACCAAAAGGAAACACAGTCCAACTGGAAAGATAAGCATGCAAATACATTCCAGAAGTTGGAACAACTATGTTGCAACTCACCAATCCTACAAACATGGAACTTTTTGTATACGACGATACGGACATAGACAATTGAGGTGAACATAGATGAATTGAGATAAGGCTATTGTATATGCTTTTGGTTGAATGACATAAATGAGAAATTTGTTGTCATCATGATGCGTGAGATTCGTTAAAATAGTAATGAGATGGACATTATAGCAAATGCCTTGAGCCGAAAAGAACGTACTAAATCCCATTGGGTACGAGTATTAACTACGGATATCCACTCACAACATACAGCTCCGATGCAATAAGTTTAACTCGAGTGAAGCTCTGTGAATGATGAATAAACATGTCAAGCTAAGGGATGAGAGGAAGCGATATTTTATGAACCAAATCTGTACCCCTAATTAAGTATAGTGAACACGTGAGCATAGTTTTGAATTAAGCTCACGGGTTAAGGTGTCCCATCCATCCAGGCTCTAACTTAATGTGTATATATCTAAAGAAATGGAAATGTTGAACATGCATGAGAGCAGAGATTTTGTAACAACCGGTTATTTCGGGTCAATAAAAGTCAATGAAGTCAAACCAAAGTCAAAGCAAGTCAACGATGTCAAACAAAAGTCAAATAATTAAAATTATTTGATTTAATAATGAAAATTCACATTACTTTTTAGGTTTTTGCCTTTGAGAATCTAAGACATCACCTAAACCGAAAACACCTTTGTGAAACCATTTGGACCGAGAACCACAGGAACTGAGAACCCCTAGGCCGAAAACCTGCAAGACCGAATACCTTGATTTCACGGTTGCTTTTTAGACTGAAATCAAAGTTCTCAGTTGGAACTTTTAACTGAAATCAAGGATCTCGGTTTAGAGGATAGGCCGCGAACACATTTCTAATTGGTGGCACACATCCCAAAATGATAAAATACACGTCCCTATGTACCTATCAAATCAATTTTTACCCCATATATATATATATATATATATATATATATATATATATATATATATATATATATATATATATATATGCTCAAACCAAAATCACAAGCTCACTTCTCTTTTCTAACTCCGAAAACTCTCCATTTTTCTCTCAAAGAACCAAATTCACTCTTCAAATCTTCAAAGTTTTGTCCAGAATATCTTCAAATCTTCAAACATACCCAAGAACATTTAAGCTTACCCAGGAAATCTTTCTTCACAAATAATTCTTAGGAATTATTTGGTAAGTTTCCTAAATTTAACTAGTGTTTTTACTACGTATTCTAGATATATAACTAATTTACACACAATATTGTATGTTAAATCCTATTAGGATACAGCTCTATACGTGTGTTCTAACCCTAGGATTTCCCTATCACTTTGTTAACCAGCCAAGAACACACTCGAGGTGAGTTCATACCCCTATATTTTTTCGTATTTTTCCATGTTTTTAGGGGGTGTAATACAAGTAAAAACAAAAGAAAACTTGTGTTAAAATAGAAACTGTTACATTTATATTTTTACAAAATGTAAATATACATATGGATACATATTTGGTTACAATAAAACTTTAACCCTTTTGTAACATATCGAGCAAAAGGGTATAATTATATAAATGAAATGATATAAGTATTTCATTTCATTTTATTATCATGACAAAGTTTGATAATAGCATACAAAGAGTTCATTATTTCAACGAAACATTTATATAAATTATAATAGGTATAGTTTATGAAATATACACACTATTTTACCGGGTTGGGGGTGCATAAAATAATTATTTAAAAGAATAATTATTTTATTTTTCACACTATGTAAACATTACAAGAAAAATGGATTTCACTACACAATACGTAAACTGTTAATATAGCTTTGTGAGACATTGCCTTCAAGTACTTACCTAAGTACCAACAAAAGTCTTGTATTATAACCAGAGTCTTCTGGAGGGAGAATGTGATACTTGTTTATAGATCTATACGGGACTAACAATATCGCACTTAAACGGTTAGCTACAGTTAGACCGGAAGGTCTGGAGTGACAAATGTCGTACCATTCTGACACCTGAAGCACATCGTAACAGGCCATTAGTCATCAAGCATGGTTATAATAACTGAGAATTGGGTATTAACAATACGTTTGGTTTACAAATACGAACATATATTCAAACTGGTTTTATTTAACGATAAAACTACATTACACGATTTTCAAGTACAATACCTTTTACATTCTGGAAACATACATTTAAAGGATTTTACACAGATACAACTACATAATATTATTTTCTGGTACAATAAAGTTACATTTCTGGAAACGTGCATTCAAATGGATTTATATAAGTATAAAACTACATATTACTATTTTAAGTATGGAAAATACTTGAACACTACGGTCTAGGAACATTTAAGACTACATTACACTTAAAAGAAAATGTTAGATTTTCTGGAAGAACATTCTACCATTTTCAAGGAACAAAGACACATAGTTCTCATACAAAATGCTTATGAACTCACCAGCTTAATCGTTAACACTTTTTCAAAACTACTTGTATTCTCAGGGAGTCACTAAGATAGGTAACAACAAGCTTTTAAAGACGAGACGCTAAGACATCAGTCAAGTCTTCTATCATCATATTGTAATTGATTTTTAAAACATGCAACACATTCAAACCATGTAACTTTATCAATTATACTTATGATGGTTGTGTTTGCGTTGATCTCTATTATTCAATTGTTATGATATTGTACATAGCGTCATTCCGCCCCCGGACGTTTCCACCATATACTCGGTTCGGGGGTGTGATAGACTGGTATCAGATCATTGTTTATAGTGAACTAAGTATATCAAACCATATAAGATATACAACTATAAACACAATGGGACGAAATCACTCTAACCAAGAAGTATACTTTTAAAATATAATAATATTTATATGAAAGTATATATCCATACTAGAAACAGTCTCATGGTAAGAACCATATAAAAGTATTTAGATAAGTTAAACACTGCGATTAAGCTCGGATAGTTTTGTAACCATATTTGAGATAAATATAGCCTGATCAACTATATTTATTCAAGATACGGCCAACATGTGTTTGGGAATGGTCATGATGAACAACGAGTCTAAAACTTACCAAGCCTCCATTCAAGGAAACTCTAGAACCAAAAATAATGTTTAAAATACTAGAGGAGTATTTTATGATACTAGGAAACTATACAATTAGGCTCTTTTATGTGTCTATCATATTGTTATTCTTGTACAATTGACATAAACAGACCTATAATTAAGATGTTTTAATTCAATAACATCTTTAAACATTATGGTAGAAAAATGCCACCAAAGAAATCAAACATGAACAAAAACAACACCCCGATAACTCCACCACCGCTACAGATGGAAACTGCCATCTTCCAATCTACGGTAACAGCCGGTGTGGCAACCTCCAAGGCCCAAATCAACATGAACAGTGCAAGTGGGATGGGAGGTGGTACGAGTAATACTAAAAAGGGGAATAGCTAGGGGCACCCAAGGGAATGCTCCTATAAAGACTTCACTAATTGTAAACCAACGCCTTTCAGTGGCACCAGAAGTGTCAATACTTTAACACGGTGGTTCGAGAAAAAAGAGTCGGTGTTTGAAAATTGTGCATGCCCAGAGGGAAGAAAAGTCAAATTTTCAGCCTACATTTTTGCTGATAGTGCAATCTCCTAGTGGAACGGTTATGTTAAATCTTTAACTCTCCCAGTGTCACACCCCCAAACCAAGGATGGCGGAAACATCCGGGGTGGAGGACTTCATGTATAGTATCACAACAATAAGTATAATAGTGCTCAAAGTAAATACAACCTTTATAAATATAATCGAGAAAGTTACATGGTTTTATAAGAGTACATATTTCAAAATCGATTACTATATAATGACAAAAAATTTTGACTAACGCCAAAGCGTTCCATCCTCAAAAGCTAGTAGTCACCTATTTTTATTGATTTCCTGAGAATACAAGTAAATTTTAAAAAATTGTCAACGATTACGTTGGTGAGTGCATAAGCTTTTGTATATAGAGTAGAAATCCTTTCTTTGTAAATGTAAGGTATACACAAGAAAAATACAATATTTTCCTTATAAAATGAGTTGCAATCTTAAGACCCAAAGACCCAAAATGTACAACTATTTTACCATACTTATAATAGTATATGCAGTTTTATAACAATAAAACCCCTATGAAAATAAAGTTCCCTATAAACTATGTGTAATGTTATTTCCCTATGTGAGTTATTATAACCATACTTATTGACATGGTAGCCTGTGATTACGTTCTTCAGGCATCGGAATGTGTAACACCAGTCAAAATAGGTCAATAGACAATCACATGTGATTATACCAATCATATAATTTTGTAAACTAGTAATGTGATAAACGTACTATGTATTTCATGATAAATTCTAATACAAATACGAACTTTCTTTATAATACAACTTAAAGTATATGTCTATACGATTCCAAAGATATAGAGAACGTCTGAATCTGACTTCGCATAAAGAAGTTGTGATAAACCGAACACTATATATCTCTATAATAAGAGGAATTTAAAATAGACTTAGAATTAGCCATTGGAGTATAAAATAGAGTTTTAGTACTCGTAAATACCTACGCGTGGATATAAAGAACGTAAAAAATGGAGTTCGTATGCAAAAGTTATGACCTTCCAAAGATACAGCTATCTGAGAGCACGACAAGTGGCAAGAAAATTCTAACAGCCCAGAATTTCTAGGTATTTATTATGGGTGTATTTTTGGAGAATTGTGAGTGGACTCGGCGAGTTGGAGCTCAAACTCGCCGAGTAGGATCACAATTTTTGATGCGGGTTCGCGTCTGGACTCGGCGAGTCCACGCTGTGTAATGAAACCCTAATTTCCAGGGTTTGAGACCTATTTAAAGGGGCTTATGGCCATCATTTGTGGCCACCAACCCCTAGAGAGAAACCCTAAAGAGATTTGAGGGTTTTGGGATAGAAAAGAGGCCATTATTGACCTTTGGAGCTTGGTTTGGCAAGGAAAAGGAGATTCTAGATAAGAAGAGGCAAGGGAAGTGGACATTCTGCGATTTTGGAGCTTAGAGCATCATCTTGGAGGTATATCTTGGCTTCCTTTTTCGTTTTTATGATGAACATGGGGGTTTAGGATTTCTTGACCCCTTTGTTGACTAGATTTGATGTCCATTTCGTCCCTAATCATGATAAGGCTTGAGATGAGATCCATAGAGGTCCAGAAGAGCTGTATTCCTTAAGCTTTATGAGTGTTCATGAGAGTATTGGCCTAGAGTTATGAGATATGGGGCTAAAACATCATTTATGAGCAAATAGTTGTTGTTTGAGCCCCAAGGTTTGGACTTTACGTGATTATCATGCTTGGGGAGGCCAGATCTATGAATGTACGGAACAGATCTGACCTCAGGAGTGAGTTTGAGTTGTTGCATTGCATGGACTCGCCGAGTCCGAAGAACAGACTCGGCGAGTAGCATGAAGATTGCCCAGCACCACTCAGCGAGTGGTCTTTCCGAGTTAAGGGATTGACTCAGTGAGTCAGGGAGAGTCAGAGTGGGTTGACAGGTGGACTAAGTCAAGCTGGGACTCGCCGAGTTGTTCTTGAGACTCGGCGAGTTGATTCGTGGAGGCCCCACAACTCATGCCAGGTGGAACTCGTCGAGCTAGGAGAATACTAGTCGTGTCAAGTGAGGATCCCAGGGAAATCAGTGTATGCGCATAGACTCACCGAGTCGCTATAGTGCACTCGCCGAGTCGGGTCAAAGTTGACCGTTGACCATTGCCCAGTGTTGACCTATGTTGACTTGTTGAGGGATAGTCAACATTAGCTGTGAAGTGTTATTTAGAGATGTATTGTATTATAGGAGGACTATAGATCGGGAGATCGAGCACGAGTGACTTCAGGGACTTGCGAGTTACCGAGATACGCGAGGTGAGTCTTCTCACTATACATACCTTGAATAGGTAACTAGAGTTATGTGATACAGTGCTTGTATGCTATATTTGTGTTATGTGTTGCACTGCATTATTCTTTGTGATTTATGCTGTGCATGTTTACAGAGTTAGAACCTGAGGGTTCACAGAGTTTGGGTGCACGGACCCACAGAGTTATAGCCTCGAGTGGCTAATATGTGTTATATGTGGTATTTTGGGGAACTCACTAAGCTTTGTGCTTACAGTGTTTGGTGTTATTTGTTTCAGGTACTAGTGACGACCGTGGGAAGGCGCCGGCTTGATCAGTACACACGCATGGGATTTATGATTTTGAGATCTTGGGATTTTTGTATTACTTGGATTGAATTTCAAATATGGTTGTTTTATGAATATTAAGTGGATTATGTTTTATAAAATTTGAATTTTTTTTTTGAAATTTACGGTGTTACAAGTTGGTATCAGAGCCTTGGTTTGAGGGATTTGGGTACACCTTCGGGAGTATTTGAACTCAAACTGAGGATTTGGAAAATATTTTCAAAAAGAAAACCAAATTTTCTAAAATTAAAAGATTTATAAAGAAATTCAGAGGAGAAATGTGTGTACGATCAGTCAACGCCCGAACGGTGATTTCCCAAAATACCCTTATATTATATGTTTATGAGATTGTTATGATGTGTTCTCTTGCTAAAGTAGGCTAGGTATTCCTATTAGGACTAGAGTGCCCTGATTTGTGATGCCTTAGCCTAAGGAGAAGTGAGATGCTTGAGAGAGAATATGTAGCAGCGAGGAGCTTATGAGAGATTTTTTAGAAAGTGATAGAGTACTTGGAAATTGGGATTCGAAGAGGAGCATTTGGGGTGTATACTAAAACGCTGTGGATAGTATTATTGGGCCCGTACTACTGAAAGCACCGGGGCGGTGTACGGTCCAAGTAAGAATCTTCGGAATACCAAGGATCAAGGAGGGATGAGTGTCGAGTGTGAGTATACTCGAATGGATTCCAATTTATCGTATGTTGTATTTCAGAGGTTGATCATGGTGAGGACACGTCATATGCCGGAGGGCGTTGGGGCTAGTGATGAGGAGATCCGTCAGATCATCCATGAGGAGGTGGCTGTAGCCATTAGGGTAGAGATACCAAAGATGTTCGGGTCTATTAAGACCACGCTGATTAAGACTTTCGACGAGCGTTATGCTGCTCTTTCTGAGGTTGCTATTGCGGCGGCTACCGCAGCTGTTGCTGCTGCGAGGCCGCAGGGTGGTGATGTGTTATTGTTCCGGGAGTTCAGCAACATGAAACCACCAGAGTTTGATGGGACTCAGGACCCGGTGGCGGCTATGAGATGGATTTCTGACATGGAGGGGTGTTTCTTCAGTTGCTCATCTCCTGATCATTTGAGAGTACGGTTCACGCTGAACCAGCTTCGCTTGGGAGTGAAGGACTGGTGGAAGTTTGTGACGGCGCACTTTTCGCCTGCTGAGCTTGTGGCGGTGACCTGGGAGAGGTTCACTGCCATGTTCCGAGATGAGTATGTTCCCCAGGTACAGAGGGAGCGTTTGGCCCAGGAGTTTCTAACCCTCAAGCAGGGCAATGAGTCTGTTATGGTGATTACCAGGATGTTCCACGAGAGGGCGATGTTCTGCCCTAAGCACGTGTCCACTGAGCAGGCACGTATGAGCTGGTATTTGAGTATCTTGAGGCGAGACATTCGGGAGTTCGTGGCAAACTCCTCATACTGGACATTTGCTGAGCTTCAGGAAAATGCCTGGAAGAGGGAGATCGAGCTGGAGACTCAACTTAGAGAGGAGGCTGAGTATCAGGGGAGGGATCGGCGACCGGCACAATTCCAGCTGGAAGCCAAGCAGGCCTAGCCCGCTGATCCCAAATCAGGGAGCCAGAAGGGTCGCACTTGTGGAAAGTGCGACAAGGGTCATGATGGAGTATGTAGAGTTGGATCTTGCTACAAATGTGGCAAGGAGCAGCATATGGCCAAGGACTGCCCCAAGGGGTTTGCAGTATGTTTTCACTGCAACCATACCGTACACCGGAAGGCGGAATGTCCGCAGTTGCGGGGATCAGCTCAGGGAGCACCTCAGGGATCTGCCCCTGCCGCCATCAGAGCTACCGAGAGTCGGCCAGTGAAGGCCGAGGCGCCGAGGGCACGCGGGTGAGCCTTTCAGTTGACCGTGGAGGAGGTCCGTGCAACTCCCGATGTCGTGGCTGGTATGTATTCTTTCATGTATTTATTATATTACTGAGATATTATGCTTATATTATGTTATGCGTAGGTACTTTTCGTGTGAATTCTGTACCTGCCTTGGTATTATTTGACTCGGGTGCAAGTCGGTCTTTTGTATCTTTGGCTTTTAGTCAGCACATCAGTGTTAGTCGCGAGGCGCTGAGTCGGCCTCTGAGAGTTTCCATAGCTGATGAAAAGGTGATATATGCCACAGAGGTGATCCGTGGGTGCGTACTCTAGATTTTCGGTGTTGAGTTCCCGATTGATTTGGTTCCTATTGCCATGGGGGATGTTTGTGCCATTGTGGGCATGGACTGGTTGAGCAGGTTCGGTGTGGTTATCGATTGCGAGCGATAGCTAGTGACCATACGAGACCCTAGTGGGGGAGTTCTTACAGTGTACGGCGAGGGTACCCGTTCTGGATCAGCGTTTTTTTCGGCCGCTAGGGTGAGGCAGTGTCTACAGCAGGGCTGTAAGGGTTTTGTGGCGTACGTGTCGGATACACGGGTTGATTCCAAGAGGCCGAGGTCAGTGGAGGAGGTTCCTATAGTGCGTGAGTTCCCAGATCTCTTTCCAGAGGAGTTGTCGGGTGTGCCTCCCGTGAGGCAAGTAGAGTTCGGTATTGATTTGGTCCCGGGGGCCGCGCCTATCGCTAAGGTGCCTTATCATCTTGCACCTCTAGAGATGCAAGAGTTATCCTCGCAGCTTTAGGAGCTGCTGGGGAAAGGGTTTATTCGGCCGAGCAGCTCGCCGTGGGGAGCACCTATTCTGTTTGTCAAGAAGAAGGATGGTTCACACCGGATGTGCATTGATTATTGGGAATTGAACAAGCTGACGGTCAAGAACCGTTACCCGTTACCGAGGATCGACGATTTGTTCGACCGGTTGCAGGGAGCATCTTGGTTCTCCAAGATCGATTTGAGGTCTGGATACCATCAGGTGAGGGTGCGAGATGAGGACGTCCAGAAGACAGCGTTTAGGATGCGTTATGGGCATTATGAGTTTGTGGTGATGCCTTTTGGACTCAACAATGCCCCGACAGTGTTCATGGATCTCATGAACCGGGTGTGCAGGCCGATGTTGGATCGGTCGGTAATTGTATTCATTAATGACATTTTGGTATATTCGAGATCTAGAGAGCAGCATGAGGAGCTTTTGAGGGAGATCCTCAGAGTTCTGAGATCAGAGAGGCTTTATGCCAAATTCTCCAAGTGTGATTTCTGGTTGCGAGAGGTCCAGTTCCTAGGACATCTTGTTAACCAGGAAGGGATATAGGTCGACCCGGCCAAAGTTGAGGCGGTGATGAGTTAGGAGGTGCTGAGGTCACTCTCCGAGATCAGGAGTTTTCTAGGGTTGTCTGGTTATTATCGGAGATTTATCAGGGATTTATCTAAGATCATAGTGCCACTCACTAGGTTGACCCGGAAGGGTGTCGCTTTTTCATGGGCCCGAGCAGCAGGCCTCCTTTGAGACGCTTCGCCAAAGGTTATGCGAGGCCCCGGTGTTAGCCCTCCCGGAGGGAATGGAGAACTTTGTTGTACACTGTGATGCATCGATCTTGGGGTTGGGAGCGGTGCTGATGTAGAGAGGGCATGTGATAGCATATGCATCGAGGCAGTTGAAGCCTCATGAGACGAGGTATCCCACCCATGACCTGGAGTTGGGGTCAGTGGTGTTCGCCCTCAAGACTTGGCGCCACTATTTGTATGGGGTTCGGTTTACAATGTATACGGATCATAAGAGTCTGAAGTATTTAATGGATCAGCCCAACCTAAATATGCAGCAGAGGAGGTGGTTAGATGTGGTTAAGGATTACGAATGTGAAATCCTATACCATCCGGGCAAGGCTAATGTGGTAGCCGAATCCCTGAGTCGCAGGGCGTAGAGCGCCCTGTTGCGAGATGTATGTTTGCGATTGACCGTGATGACTCCGGTGTTGGACACCATTCGAGGAGCACAGGCTGAGGCAGTGAGGTCGGAAAACTAGAAGAGAGAGCGAGTTGTTGGGTTGGTATCGGAGTTCGTTACCGATGGTCGGGGGCTTATGACTTTTCAGGGGCGTATTTGGGTACCGTTTGTTGGAGGAACGCGTACCATTTTGATGGAAGAGGCTCATCGGTCGAAATTCTCGATCCATCCTGGGGCCACTAAGATGTATTTGGATTTGAGGAGGGAGTATTGGTGGCCCTGTATGAAGAGGGATGTTGCGTGGTTTGTTGAGAGGTGCTTAACCTGCCGTAGGGTTAAGGCCGAACACTAGAGACCGCATGGTAAGTTGCAGCCGTTGGAGATTCCTGAATGGAAGTGGGAACAGATCACCATGGATTTCATCACCAAATTGCCAAGGACTGCTCAGGGAGTTGATGCAATTTGGATGATTGTGGACAGGTTGACGAAGAGCGCTCACTTCCTTGCTATCAGCAAGAGTTCTTCCGCGGAGAAGTTAGCAGAGATGTATGTGAGGGAAGTGGTATCTCGGCATGGGGTGCTGATCTCCATTGTCACAGACCGGGATGTACGTTTCACTTCCAGATTCTGGAAGAAGATTCATGAGGAGCTGGGTACTAGACTGCATTTTAGTACCGCATATCACCCCCAGACAGACGGACAGAGTGAGCGGACGATTCAGATGCTCAAGGACATGCTCCGAGCATGTGTATTGGATTTCGAGGGAAGTTGGGATACGTGAACCTTAAAGTCACGACGTGAAAGTAGTTGATGAGTCGGCAGTGGTTCCATTAGGGGATATTCAGGTGGATGCGAGCCTGAATTATGCTGAGAGGCCAGTGGCAATCAGAGATCGGAAAATCAAAGTTCTGAGGAACAAGGAGGTACTTTTGGTTTTGGTTCAGTGGCAGCATCGGAAGGGGTCCGAGATGACTTGGGAACCCGAGCGTGAGATGCGCGAGCAGCATCGGAGTTATTTGTAGAGCGAGACTTCGAGGGCGAAGTCTAGTTCTAGTGGGGGAGAATTGTAACAGCCCGGAATTTCCAGGTATTTATTATGGGTGTATTTTTGGAGAATTGTGAGTGGACTCGGCGAGTTGGAGCTCAAACTCGCCGAGTAGGATCACGATTTTTGATGCGGGTTCGCGTCTGGACTCGGCGAGTCCAAGAGTGGACTCGGCGAGTCCACATTGTGTAATGAAACCCTAATTTCCAGGGTTTGAGACCTATTTAAAGGGGCTTATGGCCATCATTTGCAACCACCAACCCCTAGAGAGAAACCCTAAAGAGATTTGAGCGTTTTGGGAGAGAAAAGAGGCCATTATTGACCTTTGGAGCTTGGTTTGGCAAGGCAAAGGAGATTCTAGATAAGAAGAGGCAAGGGAAGTGGACATTCTGCGATTTTGGAGCTTAGAGCATCATCTTGGAGGTATATCTTGGCTTCCTTTTTCATTTTTATGATGAACATGGGGGTTTAGGATTTCTTGACCCCTTTGTGGGCTAGATTTGATGTCCATTTCGTCCCTAATCATGATAAGGCTTGAGATGAGATCCATAGAGGTCCAGAAGAGTTGTATTCCTTAAGCTTTATGAGTGTTCATGAGAGTATTGGCCTAAAGTTATGAGATATTGGGCTAAAACATCATTTATGAGCAAATAGTTGTTGTTTGAGCCCTAAGGTTTGGACTTTACGTGATTATCATGCTTGGGGAGGCCAGATCTATGAATGTATGGAACAGATCTAACCTCAGGAGTGAGTTTGAGTTGTTGCATGGCATGGACTCGCCGAGTCCGAAGATCAAACTCGGCGAGTAGCATGAAGATTGCCCAGCACCACTCAGCGAGTGGTCTTGCCGAGTTAAGGGATTGACTCAGTGAGTCAGGGAGAGTCAGAGTGGGTTGATAGGTGGACTGAGTCAAGCTGGGACTCGCCGAGTTGTTCTTCAGACTCGGCGAGTTGATTCGTGGAGGCCCCACAACTCATGCCAGGTGGAACTCGTCGAGCTAGGAGAATACTCATCGTGTCAAGTGAGGATCCAAGGGAAATCAGTGTATGCGCATACACTCGCTGAGTCGCTATAGTGCACTCGCCGAGTCGGGTCAAAGTTAACCGTTGACCATTGCCCAGTGTTGACCTATGTTGACTTGTTGAGGGATAGTCAACCTTAGTTGTAAAGTGTTATTTAGAGATGTATTGTATTATAGGAGGACTATAGATCGGGAGATCGAGCACGAGTGACTTCAAGGACTTGCGAGTTACCGAGATACGCGAGGTGAGTCCTCTCACTATACATACCTTGAGTAGGTAACTAGAGTTATGTGATACCGTGCTTGTATGCTATATTTGTGTTATGTGTTGCGCTGCATTATTCTTTGTGATTTATGTTGTGCATGTTTACAGAGTTAGAACCTGAGGGTTCACAGAGTTTGGGTGCACGGACCCACAGAGTTATAGCCTCGAGTGGCTAATATATGTTATATGTGGTATTTTGGGGAACTCACTAAGCTTTGTGCTTACAGTGTTTGGTGTTATTTGTTTCAGGTACTAATGACGACCGTGGGAAGGCGCTGGCTTGATCAGTACACACGCATGGGATTTATGATTTTGAGATCTTGGGATTTTTGTATTACTTGGATTGAATTTCAAATATGGTTGTTTTATGAATATTAAGTGGATTATGTTTTATAAAATTTGAAAATTTTGTTTTGAAATTTATGGTGTTACAAAAACCTAGTTGTCTGGATTCACGACGTGAACCTTAAAGTCACGACGTGAAAGTAGTCCAGGACACATTTTTGGATCTAGAAGGTGCGTGATGAGGCTACGAAGGGGATAAGCGCAATCCCCACGATGTGGACATCAAATTCACGATGTGAAACTAGAATTGTGACACCTTCCGAAGCTAGGAACGCAAATGGAAAGTCTATGAGGATAAGATCCTAAGTCACGATGTGGGGGTCCAAAACTGTAACGCTCGTAGATCCGGGCTAGTCAATTTAGAGATAATAGGGGTCGAAAACGGCTTTTCGACAAAATTTTATTTAGAATAAATAATATTAACCAAGTTGTAGAATATGTCTCAAAGGTTTCGTAAATATAAAGAGCGCAGAAATCCGAGTTATAACGAAGAAGTTATGACCCGTCGAAGTTTAGCGACGGAACCGACACGACACCGCGAAGACGTAAATAGTGAATTTATGACAGAGCTTCTTTTAGACTTAGTAATCTAAATTAAAGTCGTAGAATATGTTAACTTGAGAGCGTCCATCAAAAGAACGCCCAAATCTAACTTCTTATGAGGAAGTTATGATTTTTCGAAGTTTCAGCTTAGCGGTGTACAGCCCAAAGTTCGAGTATTAGATCTAGCAGTTTTTAGCCGACACAACCTACACAAGAATCGAAGATCTCCTTATTAGTAGCGTAACGATAAATAGACAGATAAAAATGGACATCTATGAGATTTTAACGGACCAATCATGTCCCGGCTTGTTAAACATATAACTTTAAAAATAAAGTTAAAATTTAGCCGATGGAGTCTAAACGAAAGATGTAGAGTATGTCTCTACCTACGCGTGGATATAAAGAACGTCAAAAACGGAGTTCGTATACATATTAAAATAAAGTATGAATCATATATACGTACACATATATATACATATGTATATATCATTAGAAAGGTATCGACGATGCGATACATATGTATATATCATTAGAAAGGTATCGATGATGCGGTCATTATAAGACTAATGTTGAGTTCTTTCGACATTAGTTTAGTACAAATATCGTTAAATCTATTTAAAATAGTATTATAAAGGGGGGTTTAGTTGTTTATATAACTATAAGGTCATTAAGTAATTATGGAGGGTAGTTTTTGTAAATTCAATTACTATAAATAAGAGGCTTGGGCTCTCATATTTCTTGCACCATCCTCTTGATATCCCCAGAGCATTTTGGTTTCTCGTGATTCGACTTCTCTTTCTGTAGTTTTAGTATAGTAAGGTGAGCGTTGAAGGGTTGCATGAATCTTTCTTAGAAAGATTCAGCAACGAAGTTCTGCCCCTGCAGAGCCCGACTCCTAGCCAAAATCCCCTTGTAAGTAAGTTATGTTTACCCTATTTTAAATATAATTTATATTTAAAATTAGTATTGTTATTATATATTTATAATAAATATTTGAGCTATTATTATGACTTATATAAGTGTCGTTATAATATCTTTTTAACTACTCG
Organism: Lactuca saligna; assembly: GCF_052625555.1. Classification (NCBI taxonomy): domain Eukaryota; kingdom Viridiplantae; phylum Streptophyta; class Magnoliopsida; order Asterales; family Asteraceae; genus Lactuca; species Lactuca saligna. The sequence continues at coordinate 178,436,475 of NC_136425.1, forward strand.
CGGTACGAGGAATCTGGTTTAAAGAGCCGCATAGGGTTGTTGGATTTCAGAAGTGCCATACGCCAAAATGGTTCTGCCCTCCGGTGTTTTATGTCTGGCCCATGTCTGTACATAGTGGTTAGAAAGTATTGTTTAAACGCTTATATAATAATAATAATAATAATAATAATAATAATAATAATAATAATAATAATTAGTCACGATAAATATTAGACTAAAATATAGTGGTAATAATACTAGGTTTCGTCGAAGGAAATTATTTTAAAGTAAACGAAGCATTGTCCGAATACCAAGTCACCACCTTCTTAGGTGAGTGCATAGTTACTTTCATCTTACACATAGATATGAACTATTTAATATAAATTACATGTTGTGAGTGCATAGTTACTTTCATCTTACACATAGATATGAAGTATTTAATATAAATTATGTGTTGTGAGTGCATAGTTACTTTCATCTTACACATAGATATAAAATATTTAGTATATATTACGTGTTGTGAGTGCGTAGTTACTTTCATCTTACACATAGATATGAAGTATCTAATATATATTACGTGTTATGAGTGCATAGTTACTTTCATCTTACACATAGATATGAAGTATTTAATATATATTAAGTGTTATGAGTGCATAGTTACTTTCATCTTACACATACATATGAAGTTTTTTATATAAACTACATGCTATGTGTGCATATGATCTGAATACTTATTGTCTATGTTGGATGAACATTTTTTCATACATGTTTTAAATGATTTGAACTGTATATGTATTTTAAATATACAAGTGTGTTGGGTATGATATGGGTAGATAAATGATGAGAGATAAAAGATGATGTGAGTAAACATTGGCAGCTATAGACTTAGTGCCTAATAAATAACATCAACAGCTACGGACTTAGTGCCTATTGGACAAACACTGGTAGCTATGGACTTAGTACCTGTTAGGAATTGGTAGCTATGGACTTAGTACCTATTAGATAAACACTAGTAGTTATGGATTTAGTACCCAACAGCTATGGAATTAGTGCTTTATGAACGAGCATTGGCAGCTATGGATTTAATGCCAATCCTATAACTCTGGAAGCAAAGGACTTCAGAATGAACGAATACGGGATGAATGACTCTTAGGATAGATCCTTAAGAGTAAAGAAGATAATGGGGACGGGTAATTGGGTCGATTGTTTGATTGTTTAAACATAATAATTATATTATTGTGGGTTGAAAACCCTATGTACTCATCAGGTTTCCCAACCTGACCCACTCAGTTTATTTATATTACAGGTGTTGAGATGAATTCACATTACACTGAGAGATTAAAGAGATGTAGATCACCAGTGTAAATAAATGTAAGTTTTGTTTATGCTTATGTTTTTGTATTGACGATGACATCCCAAATGTTTTAAAATGAATTAAAAATACTTTTCTTTGGAAATGATTTGATAACGTATTTATCATGTTTTACTGGGAATAAATTCTGCAACATTTTTATTAAAAGAGGTACTCTAATTTTTATAAATCATAAGCAAAATCGGTCTTTTCTGGCCATGAAAATGGGAATGTCACAGTTGGTATCAGAGCATTAGTTTAAGCGAACTAGTAATTTGTAGGAAATTTCTAGACTTAAACTTAGAATGCTAAGCGATAATTGTGAGATGAGTGTATGCTATAATTTAGACACAAGAACTAGTTTATTTTAGGAAAGATGCCTAAAATGTTTTATGTGCTAAATGATTTGTGTTATAGATATAAAGATGCCTTATATGATGTTATTTGTTCAGATCTATGGTCTGTTGCCGACCGGATCTAGAAACCTTATGTGTTCAGGATTCTAAGCGTATGATTATGATATTAGAACTAACATGTAACGTTTCGGTGTGACAAGGAGATTTATACGTCTATCGTAAATAAAATCTTTCCTATCTTAAATTCTTGTCTTGGTACACCGAACGTCTGCTTGGGTGTACAAAACAAGAGGAAGATGACAACCTGAGCTTAAGAACGTGATGGGTCATGCATCGGTCGTTGCGCCTGCACCCGAACCTATCACAATGGCAGAATTTCAGGAAGTGATGAGAACCATGATAGACTGAGAAAATAGAGGAAATGAGATGGTTTATTATATTGAATGATACCTATCGGAAGATATCATAAGAGAGGTATCTTGCCTCTAGAATACGTCTGATAAAATAGAAGTACGTCTATAGAAGTAGGGTACATCTGAATGTACACATTTGATTGGTTGGATGATAGAATGATTGGTGAAATTCCTAAAGTTTTCCTATCATCTGGAATGTCCATCACCAACCGAGTTGAAGCAGAATTGATGATTGAAGATATGCATGGAAGAAGTCCTAGTAGAATCAAGGGAAATTTTTATGATTATTTGGACACACTTGTATGTGTTAAATTGTTTTGTGATTTTAGGACTTGGGGACTACGAGACAATACTTGGGACGAGTATGAGTCGGTGTGAAAGGTAGTAGATGCATATACTACCAGAAGCATAGGACTCGCACTTGGATCAGGGAAAGTCACAAGGTTACCAAGAAGCTAGTAACTGATTTCGTTTTATTCAAGAATGTTACTACCATCATTTCAGTAATGACTAAGAAGATGATTGTTATTCACACCCTAGTGGTTATATCAAATTGAGTCCGATTACATTGAGTATGTAATGTGGTTTAGAGAATCAAGTTCGATGTAGCGTCTGACTTAAGACGAAAGATTGAAATAAAAAGCGATCAGTAGACGTATCACAAAAGGTTGCTTGTAGCTAGAAATGCTACCTTTTAAGATGTGGTTAGAACATGAAGGAAGGTATAGTATATTCTGGAATTTGACTCTAAAAGACCTGATTCCAAGCGATGCATCATGCGATGGGAGGTCATTAGTGTTGGGTTATGAGCATTCTAACACTCCTAAGTGTACATGCAACCCTAAATACCTTGGATCTATGTTTTCTCTATTATACATGCAAATATGAATATCCAAGGTATTATCCTAAACTAGCATACACAACTATCAATATAACAAGATAGAATACATACCTCTTTGATGTAGAATGTCTTCATGAAGCTTGAGTGCCTAGTGCCCCAAGTGTGACACCTCAAATGGTTCACAATCATCAAAACACTTAGAATAACTTAGAGAGAATTCTACACTTCATGAAAATCGGCTAGCCCTTTCTTACTCTCACTAGTAGCCGATTTTTCTCAAGAATAAGATGCTTATATAGTTATACAATTAGGGTAAACCCTAATTGTGATGACTTTCCATTTCCTTGGATCCATGGGTTCAAATACACCATGGAGCATCCATGGAGCATCATATGGGTTTTGGCCCAACTAGATAATCCATGGAGCATTAGCCCACTATACAAGTATGGATGATTTACACAATCAACCCATATATTTAATTAGTCTTCTTTTGATCACTCAATTAATGCTAGATTAATTCTTGATCAATACTAATTAAATAATCTCATTATTCTTATTATTAATATACTAGAACTTATAATATATTAATAACCATAAGTGTCTTATTTCTCTCATTTAGTCTATCCAAGTGCATGATGGTATGCAACCCAAATGGACCATGCCGGGTCGGGTCAAGTCTTACCAATTATAGTTATGGACTTAGACATTAATCCAACAGTCTCCCACTTGGATAAGTCTAAAACTATTATTGCGTATGACTTCAGCAACCAACTGGCAATCGTAGCTCTCAAAAGCTTTTGTCGAACTCTGATCTTGTAGATGAACTCTGATCTTGTCAATGACTTGTCCATTAGATAAGGGATCATATATTCCTCCATTCTAGATATCATATGGACTGATACATGGATTATAATCATTCTCTCTGTCCATTAGTTGTTTCCCGATTTCCGATTTATGACGATTGACTAATTGAACAAATCAAATTAGTCCTGGCCCGGCCAAGCACTTCCATTTGTCATCATCAAATCATTGAGGGGCCCACAGATATCGCTTTTATCCCGAAGGTAAAAGGAATGGATAAACTTCGACTCATATGGCTTGTTCTACTACTTGTTGAATCATACACAAAGGCATGTTTTATAGCAACGAGTTACCAAATGCAGTTTCGTGCAATCAATGTACAACCAACTCATAGTAACAACTCATATCTCTAGGTTTGAAGAATATAAGATATTATCGTCTCATGATCACTCGTGATAAAATCCATGAAGTGATTCCAATGAGCGCGGGTTGAATCCAATACTCAGAACTTATGAGCACTCATGAGTGTTGTAGCCATTTGTCCAACACCTTAGACCTCTACAAGCCAACCCATGACAGTCTTAATTCATATCTACTTCCAACATATGACCGACTGTGGATGGTTTGAATAACTTAGTCATTCCGAAAGAACAACCTAGTTTATTCGGGAAGTCAAAACATGCAAAGTGAAACACAATAATAATTGAATCCAATATGGTATCAAAACCTATGATCATAAATAAAACACCTTTTATTTATCACCATATGATTACACATTATTCATTGTATACTGTTTCAGCTATCAAGTTTATTCTTGAATTTAAAACAATAGTTGTCCCATACTCCAAGCATGTACACTATGTTTTCTAAACACTAGTCATGCCATACACCAAGTATGCATACTATGTTTGTCTATGATCTTTACTTTGTGAACTAGATCAATTGAACATAATGATTCTGTTTTCACACTCCCAAATCCTTACTGCAAATGCAAGAATTCCAAATTCATGTCATTTACTGAAATCTATTAGATTCTAAACTTATATGCATTGATCCTCTTGTAATGGTTATGTACAAAGTCAGAAAGACTTGACAACAATCATTACAAAGCATTCCAAAGGAGATCAACTCCTTGGAACCATCCTTCTTGCATTAAGTTTCCTTAATCTTACACAGATTGAAAATTCTAACTTTGAAACATTTCCAGATTCCATTTCGACTATCACTTCTGAACAAGGGTTGCCTCCTTACAGATTATGTCAATATGGTCCTTCCAGAATTATCACTATACTTCCAACTGTCCTTGAGCAACCAATCTTTGGTAAACCTTAGATTGTCCTCGACAATTGTTTAATCCTTTTAGTCATATCCAGTTCTAAACCTTTTCCCTTCTTAATGCCCCAGGCATTTGGAAACTTTTAGAAAGGATAAATATAGCACATGTAATCGATCCTATATCCGAAGCATATGGGACACAATTCATGATGTCTCACATAAAGACTAAACCAGTCTTTTGCTATAACATTTCCATTTCTATTTGCCAAGTTCTCATAATTCAGATTATGAAAAGGGATGCCGTAATCATAATCGAATTTTAGAACGCAAATAATGGACCCATATACAGAATTTCCTTATGTTGAGCCATTCCAACATGAAATTCATATATATTCTTGACTAAATGATTAAAACCTCACGATCTAAGCTTATAGATTTGAGATGAAGTATAATTTCCTCTCCCTTAATTATAGCAAAACAACTCTTTCCCAGTTGAAACTTTTGTTTTCTATAATTAACATTGCTAACTTGCAATACTTATCATAATTATCATGCTCCCACTAACATGATGATTATTAGCATAACACTTATGCTCCCACTAGCTTTGACATGTACTCAGAAAGCTCGACTTCTAGAAATCAATACTTTATTGACTTTCTTACCAAAGTTCAGATTTCTGATACTAGATTGTTTTGATAAGACTTTATCAAAAACATACACCTTCCCTTAGATAACACACTTGTGTGTCTAAACAATTATGAAGAGGGATGCCGTAATCATAATGCTTAGACCTTTTTGCCACTTCTCACAAATCCAGGTTAGTGTGCCGGTAAACCACACACGCTCCACTAACGACTTTGAGAATGCAAATATCACAATTGCTATCTAACTAAAATCTACTTAGTGAAAGTGTTTCCTCACCATCATTTTCATGAATCGGAGAGAAACCTTATGACACTTAGATTTAATGGTGTATGTGTTCTTATCCATGTGAATTGTCAAAACCATAGTCACAAGACAAGGATAATGACAAATCCAAACTCATATGGACTGAACGCAATCTTAACTTCTTAACACCTGGCAGCTCAAGGGTCTGCCATTGTTTCCAAGTTGTTGTGCAACAAGTTGAGAACTCTAAGAACTCATATGCAAAGCCAACTTTAACTGGAATGGGCACAGAATATGTCAACACGATAGGTTATAAACCTTAAGTCGTGTGCTAGAGAAGAATTTTAGGTTTTATTCTTGATTAGCTCTTGAGACTTTCAAGACCTTTAAGACTCCCACTTTCCTCTTGACCTATAAGACTCCCTTGTCAAACATCCAAGAGATAGTGCGGATTCTAATCAAGACAAACACTTCACACAATTGGCCTAAGTTGGTCTTTGTTTTATCCAAAACATCACAACTTACCAATTTCAAATGCACAAGAGTAGAAAACTTTTACTCTTACATTTGTCAAGTGTTTTAAACCTTCTTTAAGACATGTAACTCAAATTACAATCTTGGAGTATGACTCTAAGACTTGTATTGGAACGAAGTATGACTCATCTTCTTGATTTAACCATTTCAACAATTCAAGATCCCTTCTTCTTAGTCATAAGAATGCACTAAGACTTCCTTAGAGAACTAATTTTGATATGGTTTCTTAATCATTAAGATGATCACAAAACTGATACTAAAGTATTCTTCCATCTTTTCAGATTTGAGAAACTTTTATCTTTCTGCCTAATTTGATTCTTCTTATTCGCTTTGCCTTACATTGGTACCTTTTCCAATGTCTCAGAGTTACACTTAAGCTTGTAAGTATAATCATATTTACTGAGCTTTAGTAAACTATGACGAATAGCCTTATATCTTTTGTGGTTGACTTAATCAGTGCACATGACTATGTACTCGATCCCGTAGTCCATTACGTGACTCACACATCCATGTGAACAAGTAATTAGTCTTAATTTTTCCAATACTTGAAAGTTCTCATTCATCATGCTATATAACTTGCATGATTCCAAGTTTCGGTCCAATTGTAACTTGGGTGATGAGAATCTTTCCTTATTTGGTAAATTTTGACATTACCACAAATGAAAGAATCAATTTCATATTTCCACTCTTGCTATTAATGGAATCACATAGGCAACAATTTTTCCTCAAATGCCATTGTAAGGATATTTTAAAATAACTAAAATCAAATTTTTTCTTTTATTTTAAAACTATGCGGAAAAACTTATCCTTACAATCCATATGAAAACTTGTTGTTATCTATTCCTAAGCAATATCTCATAACTCCTAAGAAGTAGCTCAAGAATCCGATTTTCAAACTACGCGATAGAAATCCATCTATGCGATCAGATTCAGCATATTCTTTCTTTGAGTTCCTTTACTTTTCTTTGATTCTTAAAACATCAACATGTGACCCAGTCACATCATGTAATAAGAATCTCAGAATAGAAACTTAGCAGAGTTAGATAGTGGACTTTACCTGAAGTGGAGTCAAACTTATTGACTTTAACATCCTTAGGTAAACTTGGCAGCTTTGCAACTAATGACCCTTCCTTTGGCAATATAAACATATGGACCCTTTGATAATGGTACACGGGACTATCACAGACTTAGCTTTTCTCTTTACCATTTGTTCAACCGAGTTGACTATGGCCGATCCCTTTCCATTGGGAAGAGAATGCTTTTCTGTATTTCCTGTGTCACTATTGTCAATGTCCATCAAGTTTTTGAGGAAGTTGATCTTAACAAATAGATAAGATCATTAAGGGTCTTGTCATAGTCTGTTTCATAGGTGTTCCAAAAGAACTCACTATGTGACTTAGAAAGTAGTTGAACCACCAACTTTCTCAAGACTTTGACACCCAACTCTCCCGGTTTGTCAATGTGTGACTACATCTCCAAGATGTGATCACACCTAAACCTTGCCTTGCCAATAGGGCTTGAGTGACCTTAAATTTTTCAAGAACTTGTGGGTTAGGGAGAATAATTGGAGGAGGAGAAAGAAGTATGATTTCCATGGGACATCATCTTCATTTAGGAAAGCTTGTTTCAAGAGATTTGGGAAGATCATAAATGTCTAAACCAGACATGTTTTGGGAGATATTCAAGATAGTTGATCTTAAAGTCATTAATATGACACCCAATATGAAATATTAAGGCTAGGACCCAACAAACTATTTTATAACTTAGAAGAGGTATGCCGTAATCCAAGCTATAAAATATTTGAAGGTAGGTGAATGACGATTCACCAATTTCCACCAAGATAAACGAAATGTATTATTAGGTTTTAATTGGATTTGAAACTCCTAGATCTTTTGAGATTCATTGAACTGTTCAATGGCATGTTTCAATCTCGAGTGTGCCCTTCAGGTTTTGTGACTGGGATGCCGAGGATCACAAAACAAGGTGTGAAGTAACCATGCAAATTACTTGGTACCCTTAAGTGTTTACCCCTCAATCGATGTTCCGGTTAACCACACACGCTCCATCGATACTATGATAAACATTAAGTTACCCTTTGCCTACCTTGTTAAATACGAGTTAGTGTGCCGGTTAACCACACACGCTCCACTAACCGACTTAAACAAAGTGCAAAGTGTAATTTCATGGATTAGCACCTTATTCACATTTTCCTAAGTAACTAAGATTGGGTATTATTAAGAGTTTAGTTACTTAGTATTTATCATTAATACTTTTAATGAAAGGAGAATTATAGTCCTGTCAAACCCGTTCGGCTAACGACCCTCCACCAGTCAAGCAAGCGGTGGGTGAGAGTGGACACCCATTAAGTTGCCATTTTATAGGCAACAACCTTATACCCACCTTATAGACCGGCTTCGTGAATGAGGCGTACTAGCGGTAAGACCGACTTTACTCTTATACATGTATATATTATTAACTTATAATATTATAAAGTATAAGGGTTGAATTTTAACTTTTAAAATTCTAAGGGCTAACTTGGAATTAAAGTATTCATAAGAGCAAACTTTACAAATTCCAAAACTTGAGGGCAAGTTTTGAAACTATTCAAAACTAATTAATTCCATAACTTATGTATTTAAAGTAGTTTTAATCCAAAAACTCTTCAAGTTCCATAACTTGAGGACAACTTATGGAAGACTTTAAACTAATAAAGAATTAACTTTTTTTCTTTATTTTATAACTTATGGAATTAATTAAGGTTACATTATTTTTTTTTATATTTATTTAATGAAGAGACTCTTGGTCCTCCATAACTTGAGGACAAATTATTGAGTCATAACTCCAATTAATTAGAACTAGACTCTTCATTTTTTTGTAACCTTTGCCAATTTTATGAGTTTTATGAGTCTTTAATGTGACTCTTCATGTAACTTGAGGACAAGTTACACAAACACATTTTATACTCAACTCTTAGATTAAAATGGATTGAAAACAACTATTTCATTCAACTTTTCTATTAATCTAAGAAACTCATAAGAACAAGATAATTCAAATCAAACTTTTTTCATGTAATTAGTCTAACCTTTAAACTAATACAAAACATGAATCTATTGACAAGTATCTTTGAAATTGGATTAGCATGAACATTACCACAACAAAAACAAGTTTATAAGTTCAAAAACAACTTAGGGTAATGTTCCTAGTCCATTTCTAGCCAAAAAACTCGAAAATATGCTGTCTGGGGTCCAACTCGTCGAGTGCATGAACACAACTCGGCGAGTTGGATGCATTTTGCCTTGGACTCGGCGAGTCTGCTGGGCTGACAGCACCAATTTCGATTTTTCAGCTTCTATTGCAGGTATAACAAGAAAACAAGCCTAGGCTCTGATACCACTGTTGGGTTATGAGCATTCTAACACTCCTAAGTGTACATGCAACCCTAAATACCTTGGATCTATGTTTTCTCTATTATACATGCAAATATGAATATCCAAGGTATTATCCTAAACTATACACAACTATCAATATAACAAGATAGAATACATACCTCTTTGATGTAGAATGTCTTCATGAAGCTTGAGTGCCTAGTGCCCCAAGTGTGACACCTCAAATGGTTCACAATCATCAAAACACTTAGAATAACTTAGAGAGAATTCTACACTTCATGAAAATCGGCTAGCCCTTTCTTACTCTCACTAGTAGCCAATTTTTCTCAAGAATAAGATGCTTATATAGTTATACAATTACGGTAAACCCTAATTGTCATGACTTTCCATTTCCTTGGATCCATGGGTTCAAATACACCATGGAGCATCCATGGAGCATCATATGGGTTTTGGCCCAACTAGATAATCCATGGAGCATTAGCCCACTATACAAGTATGGATGATTTACACAATCAACCCATATATTTAATTAGTCTTCTTTTGATCACTCAATTAATGCTAGATTAATTCTTGATCAATACTAATTAAATAATCTCATTATTCTTATTATTAATATACTAGAACTTATAATATATTAATAACCATAAGTGTTTTATTTCTCTCATTTAGTCTATCCAAGTGCATGATGGTATGCAACCCAAATGGACGATGCCGGGTCGGGTCAAGTCTTACCAATTATAGTTATGGACTTAGACATTAATCCAACAATTAGAACATGAGCCAGCGGTCTATTATGATAAACGAAGAAAGAAATTTACCTCAAGTTTGTTAAAGAAGGAGTCTCCAATAAAGATCGAGATCGCGCCATGAAGATAATGGTTTGGAAGTCTAACATTAGATAGAGAGCGGGTCCAAGATCAGGCACCGCCTGCAGTCAGGAAGTCTTAGAGTTAGATACTCATTCAAAGAAACATCAAAGTTACAGTTATTACTTAGGATGAAGAGATAACGTATGGAGTCATCATGTGAGTGATTCCGGGACGTAATCATCCTAAGGGGGAGATAATTGTAACGCCTGTAGATCCGGGCTAGTCAATTTAGAGATAATAGGGGTTGAAAATGACTTTTCGGCAAAATATTATTTAGAATAAATAATCTTAACCAAATTGTAGTATATGTTACAAGGTTTCTGTAAATATAAAGACCGCCAAAATCCATGTTAAAACGAAGAAGTTATGACCCGTTGAAGTTTTGCGACGGAACTGGCACGATACCAGGAAACGTAAATAGTGAATTTACGATAGAGCAAGATTTAGCCTTAGCAATCTAAACGAAAGTCGTAGAATACGTTAAACCGAAAGCATCCATAAAAAGAACGCCCAAATCTGACTTCGTATGAGGAAGTTATGATTTTTCGAAGTTTCGGATTAGTAGTGTACAACCTGAAAGTCGATGTAACATACACGTCCTGAAATTGTGTATTGTTATTATTAAAAGTGAATAAAATTGAGTGTTGAGTTCTAACAGCTAGTTTTTACTAGAAATGAAGTAAAACTATGTTTAGAATCACTCATAAAATATTGGAAGTCTTATGAGATTCCAATTAATAGCCAAATAGTGAAATTTAGTGAAAATATAAAATTTTATTATCTGATGTTGAAAATTATCTCATTAGAAACTTGTAGGCGAAAACCTCGTCGAAATCCGAGTTATAACGAAGAAGTTATGACCAACCGAAGATCCGCGACAAAACCGGCACGGTGCCGAATGACGTAAAAAGTGAGTTTTTTTGATAAACTACTTTTTAGCCTTAGAAATCTAAATGAAAGTCGTAGTATTTGTTAAACCGAGAAATTCGATAAAAAGAACGCCAAAATCTGACTTCGTATGAGGAAGTTATGATTTTTCGAAGTTTCAACTTAGCAATAGACAGCTAAAAACTCGAATTTTAGATCGAGCGATATTTTACGGATACATCCTAAACGAGAATCGAAGGTCTCGTCATATGTAGTACAACGGTAAAAAGTCTGACGAAAACGGATATCGGATGAAGAAGTTATGAATTTTTAACGGATTTTCCTGTCCCGGTCTGTTAAAAATAATAATATTAAAAATAAAGTCACAATTAGCCGACGAAGTCTAAACGAAAGTTGTAGAGCATAATTTTAACTACGCGTGCATATAAAGAACGTCAAAAACGAAGCTCGTATGCGAGTAGAAGTTCGGGGCCCGAAAACCGAGAAAACTCGCATGAACAGTACCGGCCACGTCACCTTCGCATGAAGCAGCAGCGTCACCGGAGGCGTGGCCAAATCCGAAGTCAGCAAGTGTCACAAGAGGATTCGCCGAGGCCGAGGTCCATCAAGAAGGGGACACGTCTCGAATCGGTGGCCAGTCCAACGCGAGATACGTCTCGCCTACCCGCTTCGCACCCAGTGCCACGTCCAAGCTTCGCTTAAGCCGCGTCACCGAGACGTGGCCTCGCCTAATTGGTCCGAAGCTCGCAGGTGCCACGTCTTCCCCCCTCCTCTCGCTTCGTGGCCTTCGCTCCAGCAGCCACGTGCTCGCTTCTCAACCACAGGATCCGAACCTCGCCCCTATAAATAGGAGGGTGTGAACCCTCCCGGCTAGAATTGGAAAATTTCCATTTTTGGCCCCTTTTTCCATATTTTCACTATTTTGACTTTTCCCGAAGCCCCGGTATCAATTTTAGCACCCGAAACACGTCCCGAGACCCCCGTGAAGCCCGAAAATTTTATCTTTTCGGTTTTGAAGCCCTACCTTTGCAGAGCCCGGTTTTCAATAAAGCTCACGGTTTTCAACATAGAAAGACATATTTAAAGCCGAAATGTTGTCCAAATTACTATTTTAACCCCCGGTTAACTTAAGGTGAGTTCAATATATAGGAAAATTTGTATGTTATGTGTTATATTTTCTATGTGCTTCTCAGTGTTATTATTCTGAGTTATTCTCCCGTGTTATTTTATTCGCTATATTTATAGCAAATATAATACCTTTGACCATGTGATCAATGAAAGGACTTAGATTCACATTGGTACTGGTACGTAGCCTCTGCCCATGTAAAGCATGTCTCCGTAAGAGAATGGCTTCTATTCTATGGCATTGGCATAAGGTTTGATAGGAATGGTATGTAGCCTCTAACCATGTAGAGCATGACTCCGTAAGAGAATGAACTCTATTCTATGGTATTGGCAAATGGTTAGACAGGGCTATAAGCCTGAAATCTACCAAAATGTTAATCAAAAATTATATGTCTTCTGTGTTAGTTGGGCCAAAGCATTATTGATGCATACCAAGTATTGAAATCGTTATGTCTCATTGAAAAGTATATCTTGAAATAAAGTCTTTGATTGATATGAACGCTTGTCACATGATTTCACATATGTCTTCTTATTCCCTTCTGCTTCTATCATATTGGTATATGTAAGGCATAAGATTATATTGTATCTATCTATTGAATTCACTAAGCGTTATCGCTTATTCCTCTCAATATTTAACAATTGCAGGTGATGAGTATTCCAATATAGCTTTATACTGCTAAAAGATTTAGAATAGTTAATACTATTTCTCTGTATTTTTAATGTCCATGTATGTATATGAATAGTAGATTCCTGGGTAGTTATGAAATTGTAATAAAACTTAGTCGGTTTGTATCCAGTCCTTTGTAATCACATTATCAATATAAAATATTGTTTTATAAATATGCATGTAGCATGTTTTGAGGAAGTAACTTAAGAAATCTTTAGAAATAGTATGAAAGTTTGGGTCTTTCATAAATACGAAAGTTGGGGTCTTTCATTCGAATATTAGACCAAACGGTTTTTAGCCGGAACAACCTAAACGAGAATCGAATATCTCGTTATTAGTAGCGTAACGATAAAAAAAACAGATGAAAATGGACATCGGATGAAGAAGTTATGAGATTTTAATGGACCAATCCTGTCCCAGCCTTTTAAAAATATAACTTTAAAAATAAAGTCAAAATTAGCCGATGGAGTCTAAACGAAAGTTGTAGAGTACGTCTCCACCTACGTGTGGATATAAATAAAGTCAAAAACGGAGTTCTTATGAACGAGTTACAAATTATAATAACATATTTACGTATAAAAATAAACTATGCATCATATATACGTACACATATATATATATACATATGTATATATCATTAGAAAAATATCGACGATGCGGTCAATATAAGACTAATGTTGGGTTCTTTCGACATTAGTTTAGTACAAATATCGTTAAATCTATTTAAAATAGTATTATAAAGGGGTGTTTAGTTATTTATATAACTATAAGGTCATTAAGTAATTATGGAGGGTAGTTTTTGTAAATTCAATTACTATAAATAAGAGGCTTGGGCTCTCATATTTCTTGCACCATTCTCTTGATTCAAGAGTCTTTCTCTCCTTATCCCCTGAGCATTTCGGTCCCTCGTGATTCGACTTCTCTTTCTGTAGTTTTAGTATAGTAAGGTGAGTGCTGAAGCGTTGCACGAATCTTTCTTAGAAAGATTCAGCGACGAAGTTCTGCCCCTGCAAAGCCCAACTCCTAGCTAAAATCCCCTTGTAAGTAAGTTATGCTTACCTATTTTAAATATAGTTTATATTTAAAATTAGTATTTCTATTATAAATTTATAGTAAATATTTGAGCTATTATTATGACTTATATAAGTGTCGTTATAATATCTTTTTAACTACTCGCAGTACGGGGAATCTGGTTTAAAGGCCCGCATATGGTTGTTGGATTTCAGAAGTGCTATATGCCAAAATGGTCCTGCCCTCCGGTGTTTTATGTCTGGCCCCTGTCTGTACATAGTGGTTGGAAAGTATTATCTAAACGCTTATATAATAATAAGAATAAGACTAATAATTAGTCACGACAAATATTAGACTAAAATCTAGTGGTAATAATACTAGGTTTTGTCGAAGGAAATTATTTTAAAGTAAACGAAGTGATATCCGAGTACCGAGTCACCACCTTCTGTAACAGCCCGAAATTTAGGTACGACCATTTAACCCTTCATCTTCTCCAAGATGTCATATTGGGTCCTTTGTGTTGAGTGAGTACGCTGGGCATACAAGGAGTACGTTGTGCGTACTTACGCGCTTATTTTGTACACGGTTCCATCTGGGTACGTTGGGCGTACCTAAGGTTACGTTAGGCGTAACCGACCCAGACTCAAAACCCTAATATGACTTAAGGGCTATCAAAGGAATGAGATGGTCTTGTCCCTCAGTCACCATCTTTCAGAAAGAAACCCTAAGAGAGCATTTCCTTCGTTTTTAGCTTGGGTGTGAGTGTTCTAAGCTTCAAAGTGTCATTTCAAGGTAGTGAAAGAGAATAGGAGACCATTGTGGAGGCTAGAAGTTGGTGGACAAGTGTAGATCTGAGGACTACAAAGCTTGGAGCTTCTTCCTGAGGTAAAAAGTTCAGATCTTGCCTTGTAGTTTATATGGTGTGCTTCTTGGACCAATTTCTAGGGTTTTTGGTCCCAAGATGGAGACGTTATGAGCAAGTAGTCTCCATTGGCCTATATCTATTATATTCCAGGACTATATGAGTTGTATGTTCATAAAAATGCAATATTGGACGTGGATGTTGAGCCATGCATGAGATCTAGACTCCTGGAAGGGAAAGGAAAGGTGTTAGAAGGTGTGGGGAACCTTTATAGCCATGCCAAGGCTTAAAGGTTTCGACTTTATGGACTAAGAGTTATTATTTTGGCCAGATCTGGAATATGGGGTTATGTCTTAATCGTTTAAGATATTAGAAGAAGGAAGTGAGAAACTGGGATGTACGTTGGCCGTAATCCCAGTACGCATCGCGTAGTGGGACGCGTTCTCCGTTTCTGGAATGCAAGAGTACGCCCCGCGTATAGGAGCTGGTACGCCCCACGTACTGCTTGCTGTAGACTTTTGTTGACTTTTAGGGTTTTGGTCAACATGTAGACTTTTGAGTCAAGGAGGGGTGAAATGGTCTTTTACCCCTCTTTGGATAGTGGAAAAGGGTTTTGCTTAGTCTTGGAAGCCTATATTAATTAGAATGATTATTTGTTGTGATTAGGCGGGGTTGGGTCGTCGTTTCGAGATTCAGAGATATCGAGCACGTGAGATTCTAGACATCCTACGAGGTGAGTCTTCTCACTATACTGTACCTGGAAAGGTACCTATGTGTGACCATAAGGTCTTGTATGCTCTGAGATGCATGTTTTGTATGATATAATGGGTTTTAGTCATAAGAACATCCTATGTGCTCATACAAACCCTAATGCTTGGATCTAGGTTTCTCTATTGTACATGCATTTTATCCAAGACTATAAACCCTAATTCTAGCATATGATAATCGATATTAACATAATAATGGGTTTAAGATATTACCTTGATTGTTATGTAGCAATAACAATCACAATTCCTTCTTGTAATGACTTTCGAAAGCTTAGAGTCACAAATGTCACTCCTCTAATGGTTCACAAACACCAAGAGCAAGAGGATGAAGAAGATAAAAGAAGGAGGCTGCCCAAAACTGTCCAAAACCCTAGAAGGAAGCTTGTTTACGTTTTTGAGGCATAACGGCTCTTTAAATAGTGAGGCTATTAGGGTTATCTAACAAGGAAACCCTAATTTGGATGCTTAAGCCCTAAGCAACCCATGGACTCCTTTATTTAAAGGCCTTGGACGATTTCTTATGGGTTTCCCCATAGAATTTGTCCAACCTTATAATATAAGGCAATCCATAGCCCAATTACAGTTATCTTATAATTACAATTCCAGTCCCTTAAGTTTAATTAATCTCTTTTAGCCACAAAACTAATTATCAATTAATTCTTGACTAATATTAATTAAACAATATGATTTCTGCTTTAATATATTATTCCCATAATATATTAATAAATCATATTTAATCCTTTCTCTCCATATTTCATCCTATCAAATTTCTTTGGTGAAGGCAACCCAAAAGGACCATGCACTATCGGGTCAAGTACATACCAAAATAGTTATGGACTTAGACACTAATCCAACAGTCTCCCACTTGGAAAAGTCTAATAACTATTATGCGTATGACTTCAAATCCTGATCTGCAATCGTAGCTTTCCAAAGCCGCTGTCAACTCTGATCCTATCAGATCAGCGTGTCCTTTAGATAAGGGATCATATATTCCTCCTATCTAGATATCGTATAAGACATGATTTCAAATCATTCTTTCTGTACTATTTCCCGACTTCCGATTTATGAAGACTGACTAATTGAACAAATCAAATTAGCCCTAGCCCGGCCGAGCATTTACGTTTGTCATCACTAAATCATCGAGGGGCCCAAAGATATCGATTTTATCCTACTTTGGATAAAAGGAATGGATAAACTTTGACTCAATGTTCGCTTGCACTCACTTACCAAATTACACACAACAATATGTTTTATAACACCAAGTTATGAGTGCGTTTACATATCATCAATGTGCAACCGACTCGCAAGATACAACTCACACATCTCGGTTTCAAGAATATAAGATGTTATTGTCTCACCAATCACTCGTGATAAAATCCATGAAGTGATCCAAGTGAGCGTGGGTTTAATCCAATGCTCAAATCAAATTCATAAGCACTCATGAACGTTGCAGAAACATTTGCTTATGTCTAATACTCTTTTAGACAATCCACACACCAATTCACGATAGTCTTCATTCATATCTACTTCCAACATATGAACGACTGTGGCCCGTTTGAATAATTTGACTGTTCACAACCAATTAAATTATTCAGGAAGTCAAAACATCCAAAGTAAACACAAAAATAATACTAATCCCATATGGCCTCAAACCTTTGAGTATAAATAAAACACCTTTTATTTATCACCATATCGATTACTCATTATTTGTTGTTTCGGGTAATCAACTTCTTACTTGAATTACAACACTTGTACCATGCTCTCAGCATGCACACAATGTTTACCTATGGTTCTTACTTTGTGAAATAGATCGAATGAACACATTTCCAATTATACTCATTTCACAACTCCAAATCCTTTTTTCATAAGTGAAAGAATATCAAATTCTTTCCACTTATAGAATATGCTAGATTCTAACATTTTATGCAATGATCCTTTCGTAATGTCATAGCACAAAAGTCACAAAAACTATTGCCAACGATATTACAAAGTCCTCTATCGAAGATTGTTACAATACAATTCCTTAGATATGATGTCTCTCATTCAATGTACATTCCTTTGAACATACTTTTGCATAAAAGTTTCTAATAGATTTTCAATATTCAATTCCCAATATGGACACGTTTCCATATATGACAACTCTTTCTTAATAGAATCTTATCTATTCATAGTAATGTCGATATACTCCATCCAATACTATACTTCCAACTACTCACAAGCGACCAATCCTCAGCGAACTTTGGATTATCCTTTGATAGTTGTTTAATTATCTTAGTCAAAACCGATTCTTGTCCTTTTTCCTCTAACTGCGCTTAGACATTTGGAAAATTTTAGAATGGTCAAATATTATAGCATTTGCAATCGATCCTATACCCGAAGCGTATGGGACATGATTCATAATGTCTTGCATAAAGATTTGATACTTTATCAATCTTCTGCCATAATATTCTATGTACTATGTTCTTACAATTCGAATTATGAAGAGGAATCCCGTAATCATAATCGAAATTTTGAGAATGCACTATGTACTCTTGACTAAATCTATTAACATTCCACAACCTAAGCCTTTACAATTGAAATGAAGCATAATATTCTCTCCCTTAATTTTAGCAAAACAACTATACAATTCTTACAACTTTGCAAAGTATGACTCTTGTTTTCTATAATTAATATTGCTAACTTGCAATACTTTCCTTAATAATCATACAATCATAACTTTTATGCTCCCACTATCATGATGATTATTATAAACATAACACTTATGCTCCGCTCCCACTAACTTTTATGCTCCCACTATCATGATGATTATTATAAACCTATTGAATTTCTTAAGTTCATGTTTCTAATACTTAATGCTTTGATAATCCTTTATCAAGGCTTCTTAATCTCATACACCTTTATCCAAGATAGCTCATATGTGTCTTAAA
This sequence comes from Lactuca saligna, assembly GCF_052625555.1. Lineage (NCBI taxonomy): Eukaryota > Viridiplantae > Streptophyta > Magnoliopsida > Asterales > Asteraceae > Lactuca > Lactuca saligna. The sequence goes on from NC_136425.1 coordinate 178,455,415, forward strand.
CAATTAAGACTAATTGCCAAATCTAACAATTTGAATCGTGGAGAGGGATACCGTAACCATAATCAAATTTGAGAGTGCAATTTTGCAATTGCTATCTTCTTAAACTTTCTCTTACTGAAAGCATTTCCTCACAGTCATTTTCATGAAGGAGGGAATCTTATGAAACTTAGATTTAATGGTGTATGTGTGTGTTCCTATCCATGTGAATTTGTCAAAACCAAAGTTTGCGACAAATCCAAACTCATATGGACCGAACATTCTCAATCTTGATTTCTTGCCTTATGTTAGCACAGCTGCCCACCATGTCTTCCAAGTAGTTAAGCAGCTCGCCCTTTACTATCAATGTACTTTCCATTGATCAAGGTGCCTGCCCTTTTATGCATTCAAATGAGAACTCATAGAATTCACATGCATAATTAACTCAATTGGATAGGTACAGAAAACACGATAGGTTATAAACCTCAATTCGTGAGCTAGTAAGGTTTATTTTGATTTGTCTTGAAACCTTTCAAGACAATTAAGACTCCCACTGGCTCTTCAACATCTAAGATTCTCTTGTCTATAACCATTTCTCGACAAATATTCAAGAGTTAGTGTAGTTTTTCTCAAAACACTTCATAAATAGGTCCTAGTTGGTCTTTGTCTTATTCAAGACATCACAACTTTCCTCATTTGATGAATGTTATAAACCTTCTTAATACTTTTCACTCAATGTCACAATCTTAACTCTAAGACTTGTTTTGGAACGAATTATGATTGACTTCTTGATTTAAGCATTTCTTCAATTCTTGATTCCTCTTCTTAGACATACAATTGTATTAAGATTTACTTAGAGGATCAATTAAGATATGGTTCTTAATCATTAAGACTTATCATAAAGTACTCTCCCTTCTTCTTAGAATGGAGAAACTTTTATCTTTCTGCCTACTTGATTCTTCTTATTCGTTCTGCTTATTGACTTAAACTTTTACAATCAATTCAGAATTACACTTAATCTTATAAGTTTAATCATATTTGCTAAACTTTTAGTAAATCATGACGAATATCTTGATTACTCTTATGGTGGAATTGATCAATACGCAACTTTGTGTACTTGATCTCCTGGTCTTTCACTTGACACTTTGTCAACGAATTAGTCTAATTTCCAAATTTGAAAGTTTATTCAATCATCATACAATTCTTGTTGTACGATTCCAAATCTCTATCCAATAGAAACTTGGGCGATGAGAAACTTTCCCTATTTGGTAAATTCTCGACATTTCCACAAACAACATAATTAAGAATCACATCCATTTGTTGTAAATATACGAACATCAATTTTTCATAACGATTTCATTGCAAGGAAATAAATAAATAACCACGTCAAACAAACTTTATTTTATTTATAAAAGCAGCGGAAAACATTTGTCCTTACAATGCAAAATCAACTGAAAAACTAAATAAATATTCCTAACAACTCTATCTAAGCTCAAAATCTAATCTTCGAATCCATGTCTTCGTGATTAGATTCATCTTGCTATTTCATCAAGCTTCCTCTCTTTTCATCGATTCTGCAAAACATTCAAATGCAATCTTATCACATTATGTATTAAGAATCAACGAATAGGAACTTAATCGAGTTAGATAGTGGATTTTACCTGAAGTACAGCATACTCTTTGACTCTCCCATCTTGAGGACTCTTCAGCCTCTTAGGGCAGACTTGTATCCAACGCCCTTTCTCTTGGTAGCAAACGCAGGTTGGTTTTCCTATAACGTCCTCGGAAGCATGGTTGGTTCACTTTCCCAACAAATACGCTCCATTGCTTTGCCAAATCATTTCTGATTCAACAGCAATGAGCATGTAAGTTAGGTCAATGAGGCTTTCGTCATGATCCATCATATAATACTTTCTTTTGAACTCATTATATGATTCGGGAAGTGACTGCAGAACCCAGTTCACAGCCAGCTTATCCAGGAATGACACACCCAACATTCTCAACCTATCAATGTGTGATTTCATTCCTAGAACGTGGGCACACATGGGTTTACCATCTTCATGTTTCATTTCCAATATGGCTTTAGTGACATTGAACCTTTCAATTCTTTGATCTTGTGGGTTAGGGAGAACAACGGGAGGAGGAGGAGGAAGTGAAGCATCATTTCTTGTTCCTCGATCGAATCGTGGAATATCATCTTCATGTGGAATGCTTGTTCCACGGGACTTGGGAAGACCATAGTTGTCGAACTTTGACATCTAAAAAACGGGAGAAAACAAATTCAAGTTAGTTGATAGATTGAGTCCTTAATAAATCACCCAAATGAGATATTAAGGCTAGGACCCAACACAATACGCTATAACCTAGAAAAGGGGTGTCGTAATCTAGTTGCAGAATATTTGAAGGTAAGTGAATGACGATTCACCAATTTTTCCACCATGAAAAACGAAAAAGAAATTTAAGTTTTAAATCTATGAAAACTCCTAGATCCTTTGAGATTCATTGAACATTTCAATGGCATGTTTAAATCTCGATATGCCCCTCTTGTTTGTGACTGGGATGCCAAGGATCACAAATCGGGTGTGAATAACCATGCAAACTTACATGGTGCCCTCACATGTTACGGTCACCTATTCGATGTGCCGGTAAACCACACACGCTCCACCGAACTATGACAAACATTGAGTCACCCTTTGCTACCTTTGCTTAGAACCATTTAATGTGCCGGTAAACCACACACGCTCCACTAACGTCTTCGCAAGGGCACAAAGTGTAATTTCATGGAATTGCATCAATTCACTTTTGCCTTAGTAACTAAGATTGGGAATTTGTAAAAACATTTAGTTACTTTTGTACTTCATTATACTTATAATGGAAGGTTTTGTCCTATCATACCCGTTCGGCTAACGACCCTCCACTAGTCAAGAGTGCGGTGGGTAAGAGTGGATACCCATTCAATCGCCATTTTATAGGCAATTTCCATAAACACCCCTTATAGACCAGCTTCGTGAATGAGGCCTACTAATGGTAAGACTGTCTTTTACTCATACATATATATAATGTTAGATTTTTAATGTTATATATAGTATAGGGTGTATTTTACACTTTTAAAATACTACGTTGTCAAATTTAACGATTATACTTTTAATTCGATTAAATTGTAAACCAAAACTTTTATGGATTTATTAAACCTCTTTTAATTGTACACTTTAATTAATTAATAAAACCATAAGGGGGTGATATGAACTTTTCAAAAATGATACTAGGGTTTAAGAATTTAATATTTCTAAATTAACTTTTAATCAACATTTAAATTCAAAAACTTGAGGTCAAGTTTTGAAACATTTCAAAACATTAGGGTTTATAATTTAAATATACATCAAAATCAAACTTTTAATCAAAATTTAAATTCCAAGACTTGAGGGAAAATTTTGAAACCTTTTCAAAACATTAGGGTTTCAACTATTTAAATTTCAAAACTAAACTTTTGAGTTTAAAATTAAACTATAAAACCTAAAGGGGAAAATTCCAAAATTTAAATTCCAAGAAGTTGAAATTAGGTCAAATATAAATTAAACAATTAATTTTATCATTATCTAAATTTGACCTAATTTCAACTTCTTGCAAAATAAGTTACCCAATTAATACAAATAATCAACTTTAATCATATAAGGAAGTTATTATATAATCAATTGGTAATTATCTTGTGTTTTGGCAAGGATATCCTTTAAGAAACAATAAAATTCGTATTTTATAGGTTTAAAACGAATATGGTAAATATCCTTAAGCAAAACAGCAACAAAATCCGAAAATCCCTCTGTTTGACGCTCCGACTCGCCGAGTCACACTTTGGAACTCGCCGAGTAGGGCTGACTCGCCGAGTCCAGGTAGTGACTCACCGAGTCAGGTCGAACAGAAGGCCAGAAAACGATTTTCAGTTACATAATGCATCAATATAATAGAAACCAATCTAGGCTCATAAGAACATCCTATGTGCTCATACAAACCCTAATGCTTGGATCTAGGTTTCTCTATTGTAGATGTATTTTATCCAAGACTATAAACCCTAATTCTAGCATATGATAATCGATATTAACATAATAATGGGTTTAAGATATTAACTTGATTGTTATGTAGCAAGAACAATCACAGTTCCTTCTTGTAATGACTTTAGAAAGCTTAGAGTCACAAATGTCACTCCTCTAATGGTTCACAAACACCAAGAGCAAGAGGATGAAGAAGAGGAAAGAAGGAGGCTGCCCAAAACCATCCAAAACCCTAGAAGGAAGCTTGTTTACGTTTTTGAGGCATAAGGGCTCTTTAAATAGTGAGGCTATTAGGGTTATCTAACAAGGAAACCCTAATTTGGATGCTTAAGCCCTAAGCAACCCATGGACTCATTTACTTAAAGGCCTTGGACGATTTCTTATGGGTTTCCCCATAGAATTCGTCCAACCTTATAATATAAGGCAATCCATAGCCTAATTACAATTATCTTATAATTACAATTCCAATCCCTTAAGTCTAATTAATCTCTTTTAGCCACAAAATTAATTATCAATTAATTCTTGACTAATATTAATTAAACAATATGATTTCTCCTTTAATATATTATTCCCATAATATATTAATAAATCATATTTAATCATTTCTCTCCATATTTCATCCTATCAAGTTGCTTTGGTGAAGGCAACCGAAAAGGACCATGCATTATCGGGTCAAGTACATACCAAAATAGTTATGGACTTAGACACTAATCCAACATGATATACATTGTATGTTCTGTATGCATTATGTGTATGATATGTATGCTAGGTATGATATGGGCCAAAAGGCATTATGACGTGGACCGGAAGGTCAGGGAGGCATGGACCGGAAGGTCGATACGAGTAGGACCGGAAGGTCTACTGGTACTGGGACGGAAGTCCCCTGAGACACATAGTCCGGAAGGTCGTGTAGTGTATGGCCTGGAAAGGCGTATGTGGGTATTTTGGGGAACTCACTAAGCATTTATGCTTACAGTTGTTATGTTATGTGTTTCGGGTACTAGCGAGGACCATGGGAAGGCGCCGGCGTGATTCGTACACACTAGAGAAAAGATTTGATTTTTGTGATCTTGGGATACGATATGTTTTGATAACCATTGTTGGATGTTTTTGGAAATATTTTATGTGAAAATGGTTGTGACAAAAATGAAAATTTTGTTTTGAAAATTACGTTGTTACACCTTCTCAGGTGAGTGCATAGTTACTTTCATCTTACACATAGATATGAAGTATTTAATATAAATTATGTGTTGTGAGTGCATAGTTTCTTTCATCTTACACATAGATATGAAGTATTTTATATAAACTACATGCTATGTGTGCATATTATCTGAATACTTGTTGTCTATGTTGGATGAACGTTTTTTTTATACATGTTTTAAATGATTTGAACTGTATATGTATTTTAAATATAAGTATGTTGGGTATGAGATGGGTAGATGAATGATGAGAGATAAAAGATGATGTGAGTAAACATTGGCAGCTATAGACTTAGTGTGTAACAAATAACATCGGCAACTATGGACTTAGTGCCTATTGGACAAACACTGGTACCTATGGACTTAGTACCTGTTAGGAATTGGTAGCTATGCACTTAGTACCTATTAGATAAACACTTGTAGCTATGGATTTAGTACCTAGCAGATATGGAATTAGTGCTTTACGAACGAGCATTGGCAGCTATGGATTTAGTGGTAGTCCTATAACTCTGGAAGCAAAGGACTTCAGAATGAACAAATGCGGGATAGATGACTCTTAGAATAGATCCTTAAGAGTAAAGAAGATAATGGGCATAGGTAATTGGGTCGATTGTTTGATTGTTTAAACATAATAATTATATTATTGTGGGTTGAAAACCCTATGTACTCACTAGGTTTCCCGACCTGACCCACTCAGTTTATTTATATTACAGGTGTTGAGATGAAGTCACATTACACTGAGAGATTAAAGAGATGTAGATCACTAGTGTAACATCCCGAAAATTCAAGCCAGAAATTTGATTTTTAAATACGCATACTTAGCAAAACATTAGAATAAAACATTCACCGATCATATCATTCCATAAAATATGTGCGTGTCTGGAAACCAGTTTATAAAAACATAATAAAGTCAGAGTACAAATCCCCAGGAAGATCTCATAGTGCGGAATACAAATCGTGTGTGTGATGTGCTGCTACCGTGCCAGCACCTTCCCCTTCGAAGAAGAGGTACCTGAAACCAAAACTGAAAACTGTAAGCACGAAGCTTAGTGAGTTCCCCCAACTTACTACATACCAAATAATCATATAACATACAAATATTGTCAGGCATATCTCGGTGCCCGACCTACCCCTTCGATCCTTTCGACCGGATACTGACTAGCATATCTAGGTGCTGGTCTCCCCTTTGGTCCTCTCGACCGGATACTGACTAGCATATTTGGGTGCTGGTCTCCCCTTCGGTCCTTTCGACCGGATGCTGACTAGCATATCTGGGTGCTGGTCTCCCCTTCGGTCCTTTTGACCGGATACTGACTAACATATTTGGGTGCTGGTTTCCCCTTCAGTCCTTTCGATCGAATACTGGGGACTATTTCACCCCTACCCCTCCCACATAACACGTATCACATAATCTATTTAGCATGGCTGGGCATGACTGCCCCTTTGTCCCTCTCGACCGGTAACCTGGGGACTATCTCCCCTACTATTGCTAGCACATAGCATCATATCGTACAAACACATAAACATAACACAGGTAGTGGCAACCGTAGATGAAATCACAGAGACAATCATCTAATCATACAATTCCTATTAGTGGGTCGGCATTGTGGCCTTAGACCCACCGTTACAGGAAGGTAACTCACCTCGAAGTAACTGCTGAAAGTCTGCTTGCTGAGCGCCTGACTACTGAACCAGAACTCCCCGACTACAATCCCCATAAACACTAAGTCAGATACTGATATCTAATCTTAGGGTAAAATGACTATTTTACCCCCGGGTCAAAGTCAACATCCTGGTCAAAGTTAACTTCCTGGTTGACCGGACTCGCCGAGTTGGCTTGCCCACTCGTCGAGTCCCTTCCATCTGTTCTAGTTCTACACCCATTTCTACTTGTTGAGCTTAGCGAAGAATCGATGCGTTCTTCCTCAGTGCATACATACTAAGTCCAAATTCATCTGACTCGCCGAGTTGAAGAATAACTCGTCGAGTCTAAGGCAACCTTCATCGGACTCGCCGAGTTGCTCATCCAACTCGCCGAGTCCACGGCTATCTTCATGGGACTCATCGAGTCCATTGTTCTAATCGCCGAGTACATCCAGTCCGTTTTTCATACAGACCTAATTTGAGCCATGCAGCGGATCCACACCACAGATCCAAGCTTCTAGGGCATGCTTATCACGTAAAGTTGCAAACTTTACGTGCATGCATAGCTTTAGAGGCTTCAAATTCCCCAAACTAAGCTCTTAATGGGTTCTAAGCTCAAAAGGGACCTTAATCACCATTATGATCAAAACTTAACACTTCAAGAAGGTAATGAGAGTCCAGATCTGAAGTATAGCCCAACCATAAGGTTTCTCTTCAAGGATTTGGGGTTTTAGGGCTTAAAAGCAACAATTTAGGGACAACCAAGATCTAATAGATAAATAACCTAGATGGAAACTTTATTACCAGAATGGATGACCACAAATGAATGTGTCCTGGATCTAAATCCTCTTCCTTGACCTCTTCACCTTCTCCCTTCTTCTACTTGCTCCAAAGTGCACCGAAAGTCCCTTCACAAAGCAATAAATCACTCAAACTCACTAATGAAGGCTAGGGTTTCAATAAGGATTGCTCTAAGGGTGATGGGGGCTGAGATGAGACTGTAAGGTCGTTTAAATAGGGTGCAAACCCTAAGGATTAGGGTCTCCTCCTGATTGGCCTACTCGCCGAATCCAGGCGTGGACTCGCCGAGTATATCACTTAAAGCCCGCATCCACTCAACATCTACTCGGCGAGTTAGGGATACAACTCGCCGAGTAGATCTTCTCAAAAGAACATTTAATTTAAATAAATACGTACCAGGAACGGGACGTTACAACTAGTGTAAATAAATGTAAGTTATGTTTATGCTTATGTTTCTGTATTGACGATGACATCCCAAATGTTTTAAAACGAATTAAAAATATTTTTCTTCGGAAATGCTTTGATAATGTATTTATCATGTTTTACTAGGAACAAATTCCGCAACATTTTTATTAAAAGAGGTACTCTGATTTTTATAAAGCATAAACAAAATCGGTCTTTTCTGGCCGTGAAAATGGGGATGTCACATATATTGATATTGATATGAACATACAAAGAAAACCCTAATCAAGAAAAAGCTTACATTAAAAACTAACCTAATGATTATTTATAGGGAACATAAAATATTTACCAAAAACAATGTTTTAAAAACCGGTTTGAACCGTCCGGTCGAACCGGTTGGACCGGAAAATGGGGAAGGGAGTTGTTCAACTATCACCAGTTTTATGTCTATTTCTGAATTGGATCGAATTGACCGGTGTTTACAAAAATTCGGTTGAACCGGTTCAATTAAACCGGTTGAACTGGTTAAATTGAATAAAAAAACATATTGAATTGAAACATTTTGCATAATATAATTTGGTCGTTTTTTCATATTTATTAAGATTTTTCTGAATAAAAGCACATGATAAATGTTATGAAGTTTTTTGATGTGTTTATATTCATCTACGACTTTTTTTTTTCTTTTAAATGCCTGTGGATTGATATAAAACTTATGATTATGTGTTATTTTAATGTATTTTGATTGATCTACAACTTGTTCTCATATGTATTTTAATATTTGAACTTGTGGACATTAAATTATTGATTTGTGTATGTATGTATGTATAGGAAAACATGAAAAAATATGAAAATTAGAGAAACCGGTTTACTCAGCAGTCGAACCGTTTGAATCAGAAATCGGTCACCATACCGGTTCAAATAAAAAACTGGTTTTTAAAACATTGACCAAAAACATAAAACCCTATAAAGACTTCCCTAAATAACCAAAAATGCCAAATCAGTTTCAATATCTTAAAATACTTAACAATTATATAAGATATATCCAAGTTATATTTATACTTATACCATTTGATGTTCATATTAGTTTTGTTGGTATTTTGTTATGGTTATATTCAAAATGGTTATAAAATAAGAACTCAAACTTGTTTTATAAAAAATTAGGGAAATCTCCAGAAAAGTCCTAAAATTTTACCCTAATTTATGAAAAAGTCTCAAACTAAAATTTGTTCAGGAAAAAACATGAATTACCGGTAAAAATGGCGATTTGACCCATTTTTTCTTGTTTACAAGTTTCAATGCTTATTTGTTTCATTAAAGTCCCATTATTTTACCCTAATTTACGAATAAGTACCAAACTAAAATTTAGTGATAATTTAACCATTTTCTCCATGTAACATACATTTTATCGGTTTTGTTGATGATTTAGACACCTAGTCATTAAATTAGCTGATAAGATGGATATGATGGGTTATATAATGCTACACTTACTGTAAAATTTGATATCTATCTCATCGGCTCATTTATGACTATGTATATAGGTCATTATTGATACGAATAAAATGTGTATTTCTAGGACAAAATGGCAAGAAATGAGTTGACGTCCGATGAGATTGATATATTGGGTTACATAAGATTAGATAGCTAATTTGAAGTTTCTTATATACATAAAAAGTGATGTAATTTGTAACAGCCCAAATTTCCAATAAAATTTTTCATTTTAAATTAACAAAATCATTCTCAAAAGTCATAATATTTCAACCACATTTGTTTTTCAAAAATCCATAATATCAAATAACTTATCCTAAAACATCAGTGTCCTAACAAAAACATCGGAGAGTGCATGTCGCGCCATCATGCGGGGCCCTTGCCCTTAGGCTACGAAGTACCTGAAACAACCAACAAACTGCAAGCTAATGCTTAGTGAGTTCCCCAGAGGATACCCCACACAATTCACATAATCATATAATCCATATTAGTTATATCAACTTCATAAACCACATAATCCATGTGTATAAACATATAGGGATGTTGTGGACTCGTTCCAGAGTCTTATTCCAGGATGTCGTGGGCTCCCCCAAGGCCTTATACCTATATTCCATAGGCTCCCCCACATGGTCTTTACCTGGTATGTCATGGACTCCCCCCATGGTCTAATATCCAATTGCCACCCCGGGGTTTTCCATGTAAATGACACATAGTCAACAAGCATACCGCATATCACAGAACATAACTATCATACTACATAACACATATATAAACATATAGGGATGTCGTGGAGTTATTCTAGGGTCTTACTCCATGATGTCGTAGGCTCCCCCCAGGGTCTTACTCCAACTACCACGGGCTCCCCCAGGGTCTTCACATATCTAGTCAATAAAATACTAGCACACTCACATATCCATGTATACTAACATATCAGTAGTGAATCCACAATAAACACTACAACTAACTGAATGGATCTTCCTTGGTGCCTTAGACCCATTGGTATGGTGAGGAGACTCGTCTCTCAATAAATGTTAACTGATAAGATCAAATCCCAACTCAGAGCTCCAACTCAACTACCTACAACCACCATGTGACTAGTTTTGTCAAAATCCCGAAATACCAAAAATACCCTTAAAGTCAAACTTGGTCAACCATAGTTAAAGTCAAAGTTAACAATCAAGGTCAACAGTCCATGTTGACCCAACTCGTCGAGTGCGGCTAGGAACTCATCAAGTTCCTTCAAAACTCAGAAAAACCGGGAAAAATCATAACTAACTCATCGAGTAAGCTCATCAACTCGTCGAGTTTATCCAAGATCCAGAAAGTAGGAACACCCGACTCGACTTGTCGAGTTGGCTAAGCAACTCGCCGAGTTCCTTCAACCTTTTCGTATTCAGTCCTTTCCAATCAAATCCAAAGCTCCAAACTACAGATCTAGTCCCCTAGGGTGTAGTTACCACATAAATTTGCCAACTTGACGTGCATGTAATGCCTTAAGAGGCTAAAACACCCAAAACAAAGCTTAGGAAGAGATTTAGGGCATGGAGAAGGGCCAAGACTAGACAAAGTCGACAACTTTATGTCTATGGGTCCTAAAGGAGTCTAGATATGAGACCATGTCCTCATGACAAACTCAAACCTGAGAGTGAATCCACTTTGCACTAGAAATGAACATATTCTTGCATAAGGGAGGATCTAAGAAACGGGAAGCCAATGTAAAGACTTTTTACCTCCAAATGGTTGCTAACACAGAGTAGATGTCAGATCTACAGCCTCCCGCTTTGCTCCAACCTCTTTAAGCTCCAAATTCCTTCACAACCACACCAAAATCACTCTCCAAGGCTCTCACACACATTCAAGAAGGTATAAGGCACTGTAGTGACATAAAGAACATGGTTTAGCATGCAGAATTAAAGATTGCACAATGAATGTAAGACCCCATTCACTAAAATTACCATAAAGCCAAACATGCTACATGCATATTCATAATTATAATTCACACTAGTGGTCTAAATACAAAAGCATGGATACAAACCAACTAAAAGGGTTTTTACAAAGTTTCATAACTAGTTGTATAAATACATAACTACCCAGGAATTTATAATCCATATACATATATGTATACCAAGTAAAAACGTAGTAGTGTCAACTACTCTAAGTCCTCCAACAAAGCGTGTTTACTCTGGATGCTTATCACCTGAAATAGTTAAACACTAAAAGGGATAAGTGGGCGTCACTTAGTGAGTTCAAAAATAGATACAATATAACGCTATGCCATATACATAACAATATGACAGGAACAAAAAGAAACAAAGGACAACAAAGGCTTATATGTGTATCAAATGAAGGACTTTCCAAATCAATAAACGGTTAGATTCAAAGGATTGCAATAATTAAGACACAATAATTTAGGATCATAAGCATCATAAATTCCAGCCCAAGAGGCACATAAAACACAATCCCTTTTAATCATGTTGCTAGAATATACAGGCTTTCAGCCCTACCTAGCCCGAAGCCAATACCAAAGTGATACGAGTCATGCTCTACATGGTCAAAGGCACAAAGCCAATACCAAAGTGATACGAGTCATGCTCTACATGGCCAAAGGCATCAAAATCAATATCAAGTAATAACCACTTAGATCAATAACACAAGAAAGCACATTGCACATATAACACATAACATACAATTGTCCCTATATTGAACTCACTGTGCTGTAACCGAATGTTGCGATAAAATTCCTCTTTTTCTGATGAAATTACACCATCCTCAGGCCTCTAAAACCTTCAATTATACCCCTGGAGTTCATATTTCAAATTTCATAAGCAATTACTCAACTACTCTCAAGTTATGTTGTTTTCAATTTAGAAATTTTAGTTTTTGTTCTTTGTATAGCTGTCACTTGCAGATCTGTTTTACCCTTATTAAATGTCAAAATAACTAATAAATTATACATATTAATAAAATAGACTCTTATATCTTTCTAATGCCACTGACCTCACATTTTTATGATTTTTCTATAATTTACTATGAATTTTACAAAACAGCATCCTAAAGCTGTCAAAATGTTCCAAAGCTGTCAAAATTCAGCCTTACTGCACTGAACATATAGCTGTTTTCACCCCTTTTAAGTCCGGAATTAGATTTTGGTTTTAAAACAAAAATCAAAGTAGACATTCTCAGCTTTCCAGGGATATATAGCACATCTCCATACGATTTTTCTATAATTTTTGGTGATTTTTACAAAAACAGGACAATTATACCCTTTATAATTTCATTTTACCCTTTACATGATCAAACCTCATGATCAATATCACCAAGTTCTTCTTTTACAATGATAACACTGAATATTTTAGTAATCCATTCTAATTCAAGTATAAACCATGGGTTTCATTATTAATTTTCACTAATTACTCTTAAACCATATGATTAATTCTCAAGTTTACATGTAGTTACTTGATTTCCATTTAAGATTCTAGGTTAATAACATAAACTCATGCCTAATTTCATTAAATCAGTGGTAAACCCACTTTGATCAAACCCTAATCTCTTAATAACTCACTAATTACAAGGGCTAATCCAAAAATTAAGAGTTCATACCTTGATTACTAGACTTGATACTTCAAGAACACTCAAAATCTTGATTTAATCTTCAAAACTTGATCAAGATTGATCATGTATGTGAAAATCTCCCATAGGGATGGTGATGAACTGAAAATGGCAGGAAAATGACTCAAAATCGTGTTTCAATGGGTAAAAACCCGAGTTGGGTCGGGTTTGACCCGGTTTGGGTACCCGTTTTACCCCTAAACACTAAAAATTGCATAACTTTTCGCTCGAAACTCCGTTTTCGATGAGGTTTTCGCCTGTACGTTTCTAACGAGATAATTTACAATTTCCAATAAAAATATCCCAGAAAAGATCTTCCAATAAAATTAGATTTAATTATTTTTAACTTAGACGTTATACTTTCGTTAATTCCGATAGTTGACTTTTTGATCGGAATCACATAAGACTTCCCTATCACCTCTAATACATTCCAAATGATTCTAAACTTAGTTTAACTTCAAATATTATAAACCTATTTCGTTAGAAATCAACGCTTAAAACCATACCGAAAATAATATATATATATATATATATATATATATATATATTTTTTTTTTAAACGCTTACAATTCTATTTTACTATAACTACCTACTTTAAACGTTTAAAACAACATAATATATAATAATATTCATTTTTAAACTAACAATCATATGAAACATGATAATTAAACAAGGTTACTAAAGTGTATGTTACAAATACCTCCTCCTTTTGAGGATTTCGTCCCCGAAATCACAACGATTTAAACAAACGGGGATATTTTTCTCTTATGTCATTCTTATTTTCCCAAGTATAATTTGGGCCTCGATGATGTTTCCACTTGACAAGCACTAACTCCACTTCTTTATTACGCAGATCAACCGTTCTCTCATTTATAATCTCTTCAGGTTCTTCTATATATCTTAACTTATTATCCAATTTCACCTCTGATAATGGAACTGTCTCATCATAGATGCTCAAGCATTTGCGTAGATAGCTCACATGAAACACATCATGAATACCTGCCAAATCTTCCGGCAATTCCAAGCGGTATGCTTGTTTACCAACTCTCTGGATGATTTTGAAAGGACCAACAAATCTAGGACTTAGTTTTCCTTTCTTCCCAAATCGCATAATGCCTTTCCACGGGGATACTTTTAGCATTACGAAATCACCCACCTGGAATTCTATGGGTCGTCTCCTCTTTTCTGTATAGGACTTCTGTCGATCCTGGGCCGCTTTCATTCTTTCTCGTACAATTTGAATCTTGTCGGTGGTGTCTTGAATCATTTCAGGGCCTCCAAGGATCTTTTGTCCTATGTCTCGCCAACACAATGGTGTACGACATTTGCGACCATATAATGCTTCATATGGTGGCATTTTGATTGAAGCGTGGTAACTGTTATTATACGAAAATTCAACAAGAGGTAAGTATTTATCCCAGTTACCACCGAACTCCAAGACACATGCACGAAGCATATCTTCTACGGTTTGGATTGTTCTCTCTGTCTGACCATCTGTCTGGGGATGATAAGCTGTGCTGAGAGCAACTCGAGATCCCATTTCACGTTGCATACTTGCCCAAAAGTGAGAAGTGAAGCGAGTATCACGATCGGAAATGATCTTTAATGGCACACCGTGTCTTGCAACAATTTCATCCAAGTATACTTGTGCGTATTTCTCCATTGGATCCGTTTCACGCATGGCAAGAAAATGAGCGCTTTTAGTCAGGCGATCGACAATTACCCAAATGCTATCATGTTGTCTAGCAGTCTTTGGCAATTTGGTAATAAAATCCATGGACAGTTCTTCCCATTTCCATACAGGAACACTAAGACTTTCTGGGGTTCCATAAGGCTTTTGGTGCTCTGCTTTGACTTGTAAGCATACTAAGCATTCCTGTACATATCTTCCAATGTCTCTCTTTAATCCAGGCCACCAATAATCAGCTCTTACATCATAGTACATTTTACTTGTACCAGGATGTATTGAAAGTTTAGATTTATGGGCTTCATCTAAAATCTTCTGTCTTAATCCACCAATCTTTGGAATCCATAGCCGATTCTTGAATACTTTTAATCCTCGCGGATCATCAAGTAAAGCATCATTATAATGTATCATCCCTTCTTTCTTCACATTTTCTGGCTTTAGGGCCTCTTCTTGCCATTTCTTTAGTTCATCTAGAATAGTGAATTTTACTGTGGTATGAGTAATAGCATAACACATACTATTACGATAAATTTTTCTGCTAAGTGCATTGGCAACTACATTGGCTTTTCCAGGATGATATAGGATTTCACAGTCATAATCTTTGATCAGCTCCATGGCTCGTTGTTGTCTCATATTCAAAGTTTGCTGACTGAATATGTACTTGAGACTTTTGTGGTCAGTAAATAATTGGCATTTTGTACCAAAAAGATAATGCCTCCAAAGTTTTAGGGCAAATACCACTGCAGCGAGTTCGAGATCATGAGTGGGATAATTCTTTTCATAATCTTTCAGTTGTCTTGAGGCATAGGCTATCACTTTGCCATGTTGCATCAACACACAACCGAGTCCCAATCTTGAAGCATCGCTGTATACGGAGAAATCATCATCACCTTCTGGGAGTGATAAGATTGGAGCATGAGTCAAAAGATCTTTTAGAGTTGAGAAAGCTTTTTCTTGGGCTTCACCCCATTCAAACTTTACTTCCTTCCTTGTAAGACTCGTGAGCGGTATGGCTATACGAGAAAAGTCTTTAATGAATCTCCGGTAATATCCCGCGAGACCCAAGAAACTACGAATTTCGGAAGCATTACGGGGCACTTCCCAATTTTGAATGGCTTCGATTTTGATAGGATCTACAGATACACCATCACTAGAAATAACATGGCCAAGAAATTGAACTTGGCGAAGCCAGAATTCACATTTCGAGAATTTAGCATATAGTTTCTCCTTTCGAAGAAGTTCTAACACCGCACGAATATGAATGGCATGATCAGATTCAGACTTGGAATAGATTAGAATATCGTCAATGAATACGATGACTGATTTATCGAGCATTGGGCGACATACCCGATTCATCATATCCATGAATACAGCAGGAGCATTTGTTAAACCAAACGGCATAACAAGGAATTCATAATGCCCATATCGAGTACGAAAAGCAGTCTTCGGCACATCCTGCTCGTGAACTTTCAACTGATGATATCCAGATCTCAAATCAATCTTCGAGAAATAGCTAACACCCTGAAGTTGATCAAATAAATCATCAATGCGAGGTAGTGGGTACTTGTTTTTGATAGTCACCTTATTCAGCTCACGATAATCAATGCACATCCGCATCGATCCGTCCTTCTTCTTGACAAACAATACAGGAGCACCCCAGGGAGAAGTACTCGGTCGGATAAAGCCTTTGTCAAGTAATTCCTGCAGTTGGATCATCATTTCTTTCATCTCTGTTGGCGCGAGACGATAAGGAGTCTTTGCAATCGGAGCAGCACCAGGCACAAGGTCAATTCGGAATTCTACTTGCCTATCCGGAGGAAGGCCAGGCAAGTCATCAGGGAAAACATCAGGATATTCGTTAACAACATGAACATCATTTACCGTTTTCTTCTCCTCTTTTGAGACATCAACTGAGTAGGCCAAATAGATAGAACACCCCTTCGATATGAATTTACGAGCTTTAAGGAAAGAGATTATTTTGAAGATTCTTTGTTCACCATAGACATAAATAGGATTCTCCCCTTCAATAGGAATGCGTACTATCTTTTCATAGCACAAGAGTTCTGCACGGTTCTTTGACAACCAGTCCATGCCGAGAATGATATCAAAGTTGGGTAGGGAGATAGGAATCAAATTGGCAAGAAAATTATAACCTTCAATTTCTATGACACAATCTCTATAGACTTTATCAACAAGTAATGATACACTTCCCGCGGTATCTACATGAAATGGTTGGGCGAGTGCATAACATGCAATTTGAAAAGAACGCGCAAATTCACGAGACACAAAAGAATCTGAGGCACCAGAATCAAATAAGATGTGAGCAGGTCTAGAATTGACGAGAAATGTACCAGTCACAACATTCGGGTCCTCGCGTGCCTCCTCTGGGGTAATCTGGAATGCACGGCCTTTAGCCTTTGGCACATCCTCCTTTTGGGTTGAAGTACCCACTGGTTGTTGAACGGAAGCTTGACTTCTCACCATTTGGCTGGTAAGAGTAGGGCAGAAACGCTTTCTGTGGCCAGTAACACCGCAAGCATAACATGTAACATTCCTCATCGAGCAAACGGGCTTCATATGACCTGTTTCTCCGCATCCATAGCAAATCACTGGTCCTTTTCCTACCCTGCATTGACCTTGGTGGCTCTTTCCACATTTCTGGCATGGTGGTGGAGCTCTCGACTGAAGAGAAAAAGATTGTGGCCGACCGCGACCACGAAAGGCGCTCTGAGATTGTACTTTTGTGCTAAGATCAGATTGAGCAGATCGACCCAATGGATTAGTTGAAACAGAAACAGTTCGATCAACACGTGGATGCTTCGGGATAGAAAGAGTGGCACCACGTATCTCTAAGTCATGCTCGCGCTTTCGGGCATACTCAACAGCTTTATCGAATGATAGAATATCCCGATTGATCACGAAATCACGGATTTCATACCGTAACCCTTCCATGAATAACTGACTTTTATCGTCTTCAGTCGGGATATACTTCGCAGCAAACCGTGCCTTTTGATTGAATTGAGTTTCATATTCGGTCACAGTCATTCCTCCTTGCTTAAGTTCGAGGAACTCCTTCTCCAGTCTTCTCCTCATATCTAGAGGACAATATTTTCCTAGAAAGCGGATTTTAAACATCTCCCAAGATAAATTCTCCTGGTCATACTCGTTAAGAGCTTCAAATGTCGCTTCCCACCAGACTAAGGCTTCTCCAATGAGCATTGCAGAAGCATAGTTAACCTTGTCTTCATTAACCACATGGGAGATACGAAATACTTTTTCTGTGTTCTGGATCCAGGTAAGAACAACAATGGGATCAAGGACACCTGAAAACTCTGTAGCACCACTACTCTTGAAAGTTTTGAATGAGGGACGTTTCGCTTTCTCTCTTGAAGACTCTCCGGTGGCTTTCTCTTTACCCTTATCACTATCCCTTTTGTGTTGTTCTAGAGTTTGTCGAATAACACCAGTAAGTTTATCCAAAAGCCGCTCCTCACGAGGGGATATTGGAGTATCTCCCTCATTAAGATGAAGATCTCCACCCACATCTGGTGTATGACTACCCTCCTGCTCAGCCATTGCTCTGAAAAAATTGGAGTAACATAACACGTAAGAATATAAGGATTTATCATTACCCAACACCCCACTTAAGTCTTTCCTATGGTTTGTATCCATATACGGACAATAAATCTGTTCATATATTGAACTTCCAACAGTTTAAGTCTAAATACCAATTCGTGGTATTTAGTTCGCTTAAACCAGTGCTCTGATACCATAATTGTAAGACCCCATTCACTAAAATTACCATAAAGCCAAACATGCTACATGCATATTCATAATTATAATTCACACTAGTGGTCTAAATACAAAAGCATGGATACAAACCAACTAAAAGGGTTTTTACAAAGTTTCATAACTAGTTGTATAAATACATAACTACCCAGGAATTTATAATCCATATACATATATGTATACCAAGTAAAAACGTAGTAGTGTCAACTACTCTAAGTCCTCCAACAAAGCGTGTTTACTCTGGATGCTTATCACCTGAAATAGTTAAACACTAAAAGGGATAAGTGGGCGTCACTTAGTGAGTTCAAAAATAGATACAATATAACGCTATGCCATATACATAACAATATGACAGGAACAAAAAGAAACAAAGGACAACAAAGGCTTATATGTGTATCAAATGAAGGACTTTCCAAATCAATAAACGGTTAGATTCAAAGGATTACAATAATTAAGACACAATAATTTAGGATCATAAGCATCATAAATTCCAGCCCAAGAGGCACATAAAACACAATCCCTTTTAATCATGTTGCTAGAATATACAGGCTTTCAGCCCTACCTAGCCCGAAGCCAATACCAAAGTGATACGAGTCATGCTCTACATGGTCAAAGGCACAAAGCCAATACCAAAGTGATACGAGTCATGCTCTACATGGCCAAAGGCATCAAAATCAATATCAAGTAATAACCACTTAGATCAATAACACAAGAAAGCACATTGCACATATAACACATAACATACAATTGTCCCTATATTGAACTCACTGTGCTGTAACCGAATGTTGCGATAAAATTCCTCTTTTTCTGATGAAATTACACCATCCTCAGGCCTCTAAAACCTTCAATTATACCCCTGGAGTTCATATTTCAAATTTCATAAGCAATTACTCAACTACTCTCAAGTTATGTTGTTTTCAATTTAGAAATTTTAGTTTTTGTTCTTTGTATAGCTGTCACTTGCAGATCTGTTTTACCCTTATTAAATGTCAAAATAACTAATAAATTATACATATTAATAAAATAGACTCTTATATCTTTCTAATGCCACTGACCTCACATTTTTATGATTTTTCTATAATTTACTATGAATTTTACAAAACAGCATCCTAAAGCTGTCAAAATGTTCCAAAGCTGTCAAAATTCAGCCTTACTGCACTGAACATATAGCTGTTTTCACCCCTTTTAAGTCCGGAATTAGATTTTGGTTTTAAAACAAAAATCAAAGTAGACATTCTCAGCTTTCCAGGGATATATAGCACATCTCCATACGATTTTTCTATAATTTTTGGTGATTTTTACAAAAACAGGACAATTATACCCTTTATAATTTCATTTTACCCTTTACATGATCAAACCTCATGATCAATATCACCAAGTTCTTCTTTTACAATGATAACACTGAATATTTTAGTAATCCATTCTAATTCAAGTATAAACCATGGGTTTCATTATTAATTTTCACTAATTACTCTTAAACCATATGATTAATTCTCAAGTTTACATGTAGTTACTTGATTTCCATTTAAGATTCTAGGTTAATAACATAAACTCATGCCTAATTTCATTAAATCAGTGGTAAACCCACTTTGATCAAACCCTAATCTCTTAATAACTCACTAATTACAAGGGCTAATCCAAAAATTAAGAGTTCATACCTTGATTACTAGACTTGATACTTCAAGAACACTCAAAATCTTGATTTAATCTTCAAAACTTGATCAAGATTGATCATGTATGTGAAAATCTCCCATAGGGATGGTGACGAACTGAAAATGGCAGGAAAATGACTCAAAATCGTGTTTCAATGGGTAAAAACCCGAGTTGGGTCGGGTTTGACACGGTTTGGGTACCCGTTTTACCCCTAAACACTAAAAATTGCATAACTTTTCGCTCGAAACTCCGTTTTCGATGAGGTTTTCGTCTGTACGTTTCTAACGAGATAATTTACAACTTCCAATAAAAATATCCCAGAAAAGATCTTCCAATAAAATCAGATTTAATTATTTTTAACTTAGACGTTATACTTTCGTTAATTCCGATAGTTGACTTTTTGATCGGAATCACATAAGACTTCCCTATCACCTCTAATACATTCCAAATGATTCTAAACTTAGTTTAACTTCAAATATTATAAACCTATTTCGTTAGAAATCAACGCTTAAAACCATACCGAAAATAATATATATATATATATATATATATATATATATATATATATATATATATTTTTAAACGCTTACAATTCTATTTTACTATAACTACCTACTTTAAACGTTTAAAACAACATAATATATAATAATATTCATTTTTAAACTAACAATCATATGAAACATGATAATTAAACAAGGTTACTAAAGTGTATGTTACAATGAACATGGTGATTTCAGTGTTTAAGAGATCTATTGAATATGTATGGTGTTACAAAAAGGGACATAGATCTACATCTACATAAATAACACACACTTATACACTCACTTTTACACCTATCAAGCACACCTCTACAAGTGGAATAAACCCACCTTACATAGAGGTGTTTACATGTCTCTCTCTAACTCATAGGTCAAAAGGCTGATACACCACATGAAAGTGAGTTTTACAAAAGTCAACACATTACAAAGTCAAACATAAATAACTTTGCACCCTAACATTCTCCCCCTCAAAGTTAGGAATGGATGACCCACTTCAAATCTTCCAAAATCGAGCAACTATGCGATCCGAGCCTCAAGGGTGACACATGTCGAAACAAACTTCAAACCTTCAATTCTTCCATGATTCTTTAATTTGGTCTCTAAGATGTGAGACCATACAAACCAAACATCAACGAATGACCACGAGCTTCTCAAACTCCAAATTGATCACCAAAAGTTGAGCATAAAAACACACCCCGAAAATATTCAATAAAACCAAACCCATTTTGAAAATAAATCACTTTCGAACTTCCAATTGTATCATTTTGTAAGCTTCAAAAATTCAAGGTCACTTCGGTCTTCAAATCCGCGTAATATGAAAAATTCAAGTTCGAATTTCCAAATGAAATTTCTCCCCTTTTTTATAATCGAAATTTGATTATAAAACCTTCAAGGAAAGAGAACGTGCTCTGTTCAGAATTTTTCATGTCCAAACTCCCCCTTAACATGTGGCATAAACTTTATGCTTTAATCCGGAAAACCCAAAAAATCTTTAATCTTTATCTTCGTTCACGGACCGCCTTTGACAAAATTTCTCAAAAATGGGTAGAAATTGTCAATTTCAAAATTATGCAGTGACCCGGTGCACCCAAAACAGCCAAAAATGCAGAACTCCCCCCTTTTTCCAAAGTTGGGTAGAAAGTGTCAATTTGGATAAACTGCAGGGGTCTGAAATGCATTTTCTTCATTTTCTCATCAAAATCAGTCCTTTTCGAATTTGGTTACGAATTGCCAAATTTTCGAAACCTCAGGGACTAATTTGACAATTCTACCCTTTGTTATCCAAACATTCGAAAGATACCCCAAAATGTGGAAACTTCACCTCATTTTCGAAGTTGGGTATAATTTGCCAAAATATCGAAACTTCACCCATTTTTCGAAGTTTGGTATAAACTGTCAAAATGTCGAAAGTTTAACCATTTTCAAAGTTGCCAAATATTCGAAAGTTTAGGGGTGTTTTTTGAAACTTTTTCTTTTGTGCAAAAATGTCGAAGCTTATACCAACTTTCAAATTATACCAACTTTCAAATGTGTGTAAAAGGTATTAAACATTCGAAAATTATACCAACTTTCAAATATGTGTAAAAGGCATAAAACATTCGAAACATGAAGGACCATTTGCGAAAATTTTAAGCTTTCTTCTCCAATTCGTTGCAGTTCGCAAACATCGACAAAACTTTCGTACATCAAACTTCGTTCCGATCGTTCTGCATTTCAACATTTGATAAAATTTCGATATCATTAAATTTCAAAGTATCAAATTCGATTATCTAAATATTCGAATCGTAACACTAATTATTCCCGTCAAGAAACATCGACATATCCAAAATTTGACTATTTTCGATCACAAACTAACCCATCTCACAATCGATTCTAAAATCTTCAACTTTGCTTTCTAATTCTAGTTAAGGTTTTTGAAATCCGATCAAACATCCTTAAATCATTAGTTCGTTATCAAACAATCTGATTTCGACTATTTGATACAAGATCAACATCTGAAGGTTGTTTATCGTCACTATCCTTTACACATGAACAAGAACACACTGAATTTTCAAGATTAAAACCCAAATTAGGTATGATGTTGATATTAATAGCCCATATTCATCTTGTAACAAACAATTTCGACATCCAATTCATCGAAATCAACCCATAGAAATCATATTTGACCTTTTCTGTGATTGACTTTTTGAAGTCAAGAATCAATAAACAGAAATTTAAGGATTTCAACACCAAATCGTGGATTAAAATATGTTCAAACATCAGTTCTAAACAAGATCTTCACAGTAATTTGAGATTTCTTGATCAATTTCATCAAACTCTAAAATCTAATATTCGATTTCACAGTAATGACTTTGATCATCATCGATTTTGAGATTGAACTCATAAAACAAAATCGATTCACCAAGTTGGAATTACAAACAAGATTAATCAATTTCAAAGGGTGATAAGAGGAAAATGAAGACTCAAGAACACATTGAAGAAAAGTGATTCAAGAACATCATCAGTGTACACGTTATTAAGTGTAAGGTGAAGAATATCAACAGTGAGATATATTGAAAGAATTTATTGAATCATTGGGCTCACAAAATGAAATCAGATAAAACATAACTGTATTGGTCTCTAATCAGATGAATAGTAACATTTTGAGCCAAATGTTTACATGATGAACACTAATTTCAGAAAATGGATCACAAAATAACTTTTGGTGCTAAATCAAAAAAATGATTGAATCACAATGAATTTGAGCTTATTTCTCGATTCAAACAAACAATTACAATTTGAGAATCAAATCAAACAAAAGATTAGGATTGGATTGGGATTTGATCAACAAAAAAAAATTATGGAATGGGTTTTTCAAGAAATATTTGATCCAACGAGTCAAAACAATCAAAAATCAAGAACGCAACGCACAAATTCAATGAAATTAAGAGAGATCATAAAGAGAGACTCACCAAAAATGCTTCAATTGTGACAAATGTTGCCAAACCGAAAATCGTTCTTCAAAAATCACATTGATCATTGAAGACCCGCTCTGATACCAATTGTAGTGACATAAAGAACATGGTTTGGTATGCGGAATTATAGATTGCAAAATGAACATGGTGATTTCGGTGTTTAAGAGATGTATTGAATATGTATGGTGTTACAAAAAGGGACATAGATCTACATCTACATAAATAACACACGCTTACACACTCACTTTTACACCTCTCAAGCACACCTCTACAAGTGGGCTAAACCCACCTTATATAAAGGTGTTTACATGTCTCTCTTCTACACTCTCTCTCTCTCTCTCTCTCTCTCTCTCTCTCTCTCTCTCTCTCTGTGTCTCTCTAACTCATAGGTCAAAAGCCTAATGCACCACATGCAAGTGGGTGTCACAAAAGTCAAAACATTACAAAGTCAAACATGAATAGCTCGAATTAGGGTTTCTCTTGGCTGTAAAGATGATGAGGGAGGCCACAAATAAGCCATAAGTTCTTTATATAGGGTGCAAAACCCGGAAAATTAGGGTTTTCTTTTCTAGTGTCTACTCGTCGAGTTGGGACCTTCTAACTCGTCGAGTAGACCCTTCATCTCGCGTCCAAAATGATCCTTACTTGACGAGTTGGAGTTCCCTAACTCGTCGAGTCCCAGTCCAAAGCCCTAAATTGTTAGAGAAATAATTGATACCTGAAACAAGCATTACATAATTGTTGATAGTTTATATAATTATTGCAGTCTTCGTTGGATACATTTTATATTCCAAAAAAAAAATATACAGTATATCATGATATCAAGTTTTATGGTAAACATAACATTATATAACTTAATATATCCATCTTATCATCTCATTTAATGACTAGACATCCAGGTCAATAATGAAACCAGTTAAATGTATGTTAAATGGAGAAAATTGGCCAAATTATCACTAAATTTTAGTTTTGGACTTATACATAAATTAGTGACTTTAATGAAACATTTAAGTAAAGAAATCGGTAAACCAAAAAAATTGGGTAAAATTGTTATTTTTACCGGTAATTCATGTTTTTTCGTAAACAAATTTTAGTTTGAGACTTTTTCATAAATTAAGGTAAAATTTTAAGATTTTTCTGGAGATTTCCCAAAAATTAAACTATTTACAATAAAATGATTACAAATTACTCTTTACTGTTTGTAATTTGATATAGTTTAATTTGTTTTAACTTAAAATCCTAATCTTGACCGCTCAAGAAAACCTATAAATTAATCTGGTTCAATTGACAAAATTAAATATAATAAATTAGAGAAAAATACGGTTATTTGTCTTTTGATTTCTAGTAAAACAATTTATATTGTAAGCTTAATGATAAGCGCAAAGCCATGTAATATCTAAAATATATTTTATTAAATTTAAGCAACTGGGAGTTACCAAAAACAAATATAAGATGCTATGGTAAATAAGTTTATGGTAAATAAGTTTTAGATTGGTAAATATTTTTTTAAATTGTACAAAACTCTATACATTTGTAGGGAGAATTTCGAATATACCCTTGTTAAACTTCAAAATATCATATTTATCCGACCTAACATCTAAATATCATATTTATCCTTTTTAATCTTTTAAAATATCAAATTAATAGTTTTTAATAGTTTATAATCCTTTTTAAATTTTTAAATCACTACAAAATATTAATGGACCATATTGCCCTTACTTTTTAAATGGCATGATATATATACGATCAAAAGATTTTACCTCTTGCCAATCTCAACTATTGGTGTTAACATGTCATCGCCATCCTCCTTGTCCTCTCCCCACATTCCTTCCTGCAATCTAGTTTAAGTGGCATGTATTTGTATGTTGCCTTTTCTTCATCTTCGTTCATGATGTTGATCAATTTTATCAAGTGAATATGATGAAAGGTATGTCTGCACTTGATCTCAAACTTCTGCATTGTTGGTCTTCCTATTTCCACAAATGCCATTCATTTTGGAAACATAAACAACAAGAAGACATATGCATCTGAAATATTGAATGATTGAAGCCCCTGTATTAACGTATGTTGAATGCTAGAATCTTAATCTGTTAGAATATTGATGTTAAACCTCTAGAATCTTGAACCCTCAAACTTGATTCCTTTCATGAGTTCATGATTCCATCATTTCTATACATGATTCCGATAAGTATTTGCTATTGGAATCAAGATTTTGTTGCTTGTTTTAATGGTTTTGGAGAATGGGTTCAAATTCAATGTGATCATCATCAATCTTTCCTGGAATAAAACTTTTCGAGTCTCTTTCCTTGAGAATTCCAATGTCCTAAGGGCTAATTGACAAAAAAATCATTGCTGAAATCATATGATTGTAGATGGGAATCAAGAAATTCTGTTTTGGTGTTCTTAAGAAATCTGGGAGATTGCAAGAATGAAGACGGTGGCTGGTTAACATTGGCGACCGAAAAATGTAAATTCTTTTGATCATATGCCATTTAGAAGGTAACTATAAGGTAAGGGCAATATGGTCTCTTTTATTAGTTTTTTCATTTTTTATGTTTTAAAGATATAATAAAGGATTATAAACTATTAAAAAACTAAATTTGGGCAAATTTGATATTTTAAAAGATTAAGAATGGTAAATATGATATTTTGACATTTAATAAGAACATATATGAAATTCTCTCATTTTTGTAATAACACGCCTACAACATGTCACACCAACCCAATTGCCAACCTAAGTACCCTAAACTATTTTTCAAATATCATTTGACCTTTTCTGCAATTTGGGTTTTTGTAGTAAAACCTATACAAGACCATAAACATCTTTGCTATTATTGCATTTAAACTGCTCGATATTCATATACAAGACCCGATGCTACACTTTTTGCTCTTCCATGCCCAAAAAACTTAGCAATAACAGCTAAAGCGAATTCCGGGGTACTAGAAAGACCCCTACATGTAATTAATCCACCATCAATCACAACTTGAGAACCAACAATCGCATTTCCTTCAAGCTTACTCACAATAGACGGATGCGCAGTTGCTTTCTTGTCCTGCAAGACACCATAAATTACACTTTTGCCATTAGCAAAAAAAAATAATAATAAATAAATAAATATATAAAAAAAATGCGCTTACTTGGAGTAGGCCTTGTTTTTGTAGAATTAAAGACGAAGAACATATCCCCCCGTATTTTCTTCCATTAGAAACTTGTTCTTTAAGCAACTTCTTCAAAATTTTGGATTTTTGCAACCGATCTACACCGTGAAGTCCTCCCTAATATTTTATTATTGAGTAAATTACTAAATGGTCCCTACGGTTTGGGATAAATTACACATTTGGTCCCTAACTTATTTTTTTAACTCGGAAGGTCTTACAGTTTGTTTTTGTTCCACACTTGGTCCCTATGATACCTAAAAAAAACTATTTTGTTCTTGATTTTTTAATTTATTTAAATAAAATGCGACATGTAAGATGAGGTGGAAGTAGGGTTGCGGGTGTGTTTATTTAAATAAATTAAAAAATCAAGAACAAAATAGTTTTTTTAGGTATCATAGGGACCAAGCACACAACAAAAACAAACAGTAGGAACCTTCGGAGTTAAAAAATAAGTTAGGGACCAAACGCGCAAATTACCCAAAACCATTGGGACCATTCATGTAATTACCCCAAATAGGTACAATTTATTAAAAATATGTCCAAAAATTGCCTCACCGGTAATATAATCAAATCAAATATCGACTCCGCAACGTTTTTGATTAAATCGTCTGCAACGGTTTTTATACCGTGGGACCCGCAAACGGTTAAAGTTTTTTCAAGGGAAGCAACCGTAACATTTAATTTGGCTCTTCGTAAAATATCGACAACTGTCACCACTTCAATATCTTCACTTCCATTTGCAATTGGAATCAAAACCTGCATAATAAAATTAATATTATTTATTGGGATTTTCTAATATGTGCTCTAAGGGCATATATAAGAAGTATTAATTAATCACAATTATTACCATAATTAAATGTGAAATGCATTAATTATAGAGATTATTAATGAATTTTATATTTAATTATGGTAATATTTCTTATAATTAATGTGTTTAACATTTAATTATGGTAATAATTTTGATTAATTAATACTTATTATATGTGCCCTTAGGGCACATATTAGAAAATCCCTTATTTATTTATATAAACTTTTTTTTTTTAAAAATGATCAAATACAAAAATCTTACACGAGGAGTATGGTCAACAGTCCAGTCAACTTCATTGAACTCTTCCTTCCTAGAAACCTCATCAGCTGTATCCATTAACTTTACGAAAGTGGAAAAGACAAAATTACCCCTCTTGAAACTTAAATGGAAGAGTATGTAGTCATGAAGGGCTTACTAGTAATTTTCCAATCTCCATGGAAGCATTCTCACCAAAAAGCTGTTCAACTAATGAAACAGAGAATTGAAAGCAAGTTCCAGGGCCTCGACTTGTTGTTAATTCCTCTGAAATTTGAAGATTTGTTTTAACTGCTCGAAATGTTGGAAGCTTGTGTATAAATGCTGGATGACAAGTTGTCTGAAAATGGGAATATAAATCCATAATTAAAAAATATAGAGTAAATAAAGATTAATATAAATAATATTATAATACCTTCTTTCTTTTTAAAAGACCCCAAGGTAAAAGTGTGACAGCTGGAGCAGCACAAATAGCCCCATATAACCGTTTTTCTTCAGCTTGTTTTCTGGTAATTGATTCGAGTGTTTTACAATCTCTTAATCGAACAGATCCAGGCATTCCTCCCTAAAACAAATACCATAAAACCATTGGTTACAAATAGGGATTTTAGAAAGTAGTGGAGATGAAAATTATGAACTTACAGGAAGTGCAACAAGATCAAAGATTTGATCTGAACATTCAGAAATGGAAACGTCTGCAACAAGTATGGTGCCACCTGAAAGTTTGACTTCTAGTTGAGGTTCTACTGAAGCAAGAACCACATGAGCCCCAGCTTTGCGAAGGATGTTTACCATTATCACAGCTTCCATTTCTTCGGTGCCATATCCAATTGGAATCAAAACCTTCAAAATCCATAATCATAGCTTGTTTAAGATCATACATACGTATACATATCCACGTAATAAACATTGTAGTTATATAAAGAATGAAGAAATGAATCTACGTTAATTTGTAACGTAAAATTGATTTGTTTAACCTAAAAAAAAAAAGAATGTTTTCTCCTTCTATTCTTTCTCAATTGGAAGAAATGGGAGTACAGAATGTAAATGTGTAATTCCTAAAACCTTGATAAAGTATCACAGTTCAGTTGTTGAAAGAGAATGCATTAGGTAAAAGAAGGGAAAAGATGACACTTTAATTGTACAAAAACAATAGAAACCACTTTTAAATTTAGTCAAAATTGAGCAAGTGTAGAGGTAAAATTCTCAAGTTTGTAACCAATCAACGCATATTACTAATAATTACGAGTTTAAAGAAGAGACTAAAACTGTGAAACGAAACGATTAACGCAAACAAACAGCAGATAGATATACACAGATGATTATGAAGTATGAGAAGAAGAAAGAACCTTCTTGAGCGGGAGTGAGACCTCAGCTTCAGTATTCAATGGTGTAGTTTCGGTTATGGAAACGACGGAGGTGGCTGTCCTTATATGTGATGGAGAAGATAGGGTTTTAGGGGGGTTTGAGTAGAAATTGCAGGTAGGAGGTAGTTTCCAGCGGTGAGTAATGGCAGCGGATACGAATAGTGCTGGACGAAGAGCAGCGGCGGCCGTCGTCGCCGCCGCCGGGAAATTTGAGGGTGGAAGAGACGATATAGATGCCATGAGAGAACTCATTAGGCTACTGCACAGAAGTGCAGTCATCAAGTAAAATCTATATTTTGGTACAGAGTAATGTCCGATTTATATTATTCAGTGTGATGAGTATACAAGAAGCACCCGTGGCCTAATGGATAAGGCGTCTGACTTCTAATCAGGCGATTGTGGGTTCGAGTCCCACCGGGTGTGTTCTTTTTTGCCAATTTAGATCGAGTTTTTTAGTAGTTAACATCTATACATTTTATGAATTCTGGATTCTATATTTATGATCTTTTACTTTCAATCATAAATGTGATTTAATTTCTACAATTATATTGGGCTTTTTAATAAATAGTTGGAATTAAGAACCATACAACTACAAATGAACAAACAAAATACTAAAAGTAATGGATTAATGGAAATAGACAACTACAAATGAACAAACAAAATACTAGAAGTAATGGATTAATGGAAATACATGTTGTTTGACATGCTTGACTTGCTGATTGCTTCACTGAGTTCATTCCAACCCAAATTCGGAAATTCATAGAAGTATTCAAGACTTGAAAATTGATATTTTGTATTCTGTAATTAATGAATAATTAACCTTAATCTGTTAGCCTAATAGATAATGGGAAAACAGAAAAGAAGTGAAAC
Source organism: Lactuca saligna (assembly GCF_052625555.1). Taxonomy (NCBI): domain Eukaryota; kingdom Viridiplantae; phylum Streptophyta; class Magnoliopsida; order Asterales; family Asteraceae; genus Lactuca; species Lactuca saligna. The sequence continues at coordinate 178,485,658 of NC_136425.1, forward strand.
ACATATCATTTGGCATTGGGGACTGTTAGGTTGAGTGTGGCCGACCAAAGAAGTACTGGCTAACAATTTGTTGTGTCGAAAAGTCAACTAAATCCTGGATCATGGATTCCGGTGCGTCGTTTCATGCTAGTCAATCCAAAGAAGTAATGCAGAATTTCAAACTGTATAAAGGGAAAGTCATATTAGCAGATAACAAGAGCCTGGATATTACTGGAGTTGGGGATGGGTCCTTAAGACAACTTTAGGTACGAAATGGACTTTGAAGAATGTCAAGTTCACATTCCAGACATGAAAAGGATGTTAATATATGTGGAGCAGCTTGATGATGAAGGTCACCATGGTACACTTTATATGGTGCAAGTTATTAATGATGCGGTTGAAGAAGTTGGGGCATCCATTCTATGACACCAAAGACTTGGACGTATGAGTGAGAAATGAATGAATATGCTAGCCTCCAAAGGAAGAATACTAGATCTCAAGACTGTGACTGTTGATTTATGTGAGCCATGTGTTCTTGGTAAACAGAAGAATGTTACTTTCATGAAGATAGGTCACCCACCTTAGTCCCGAAAGTTGAAGTTAGTTCATTTAGATGTTTATGGTCCCACTTCAATTTCTTCAGGGGGGGGGGGGGGGGGGATCCCCATATTACTTTACTTTCATTGACGACTTCACACGTAAAGATTGGGTTTATTTCTTGAAGCATATGTCTGAAGTTTTCAGCACATTCAAGAAATGGAAAACTATTGTAAAGAATAAAACAAAGCTGGAAATCAATTGTTTAAGATCAGACAATGTGGGTGAATATGGTAGCAAATTTTTTTTGTTGATTATTGTGCTGACTAAGGAATCAGAATGCAGAAGACAGTTCCGGAGACACCTTAGCATAATGGAGTAGCTAAGAGGATGAACCAAAAATTAAACGAGAGGGCTAAAAGCATGAGGCTGCATGCAGATTTACCAAATATGTTTTTGGATAGATTTGGTCAACACAACTGCAAATTTAATAACCAGAGGACCCTCACTCCCAATAGTGTTCAGGATTCCAAAAGAGGAATGGCAAGGTCGGGAGATTTCTCTCAAACACTTGAAGGTATTTGGTTGTGTCTCGTATGTCAAAGTTAAAGACTCGGAGAGTGACAAGCTAGAGACAAGGAAATGCACCTTTTAGGTTATGGTTTGGAGGACATAGGATACTGCTTCTGTGATAACGAGAATAAGAAGGTTATTATAAGTCGGGATGTTGTGTTCAACGAGAATTCTCTATACAAGGATGAACTTGCAAAGAGCTTCGATAGTGTCAAGCAATCAGAAAAGAAAGATCAAGTTGAGTTTGAAGAAATCTCAGATGATGACATTGTAAAACCTATCAGTAATCCAGAAATAAGTGAAGTTCACGAAGCAATGGGAGCTCCGATGTATCTGGAGATAATGGGAGCACAACGGATAATAGTTCATAGGATGAGGTTGCAGATGATGCATAAATCAAAACTCCTATTGTTTGTACATCCACCAGAGTATGAAGACCTGCAGTCAAGTATTCTCCTTTAGCTAATTACTTGTTGCTAACTGAGAATGTTGAACCTGAGTCTTATCTTGAGGCTTTGAGGATGAAAGATTCCATACAGTGGAAGAAGGCTATGGAAGAAGAGTTGAGCTCACTTGACAAGGACTATACTTAGTCCTTGGTCAAGCTCCCAACAGGGAAGAAAGTACTACAAAACAAATGGGTATTTCGGGTCAAAGATGAGATTGATGACACCAAACAATACAAGGCAAGGTTGGTGGTCAAGGGGTTCCAATAGAAGAGAGGAATTGATTACAATTAGATCTTTTCTCTAGTTGTAAAGATGACTACAATCAGAATGGTATTGGGTATTATAGCATCTGAAGATCTCCATATAGAGCAACTAGATGTGAAAACAACTTTTCAACATGACGACTTGGAAGAAGAAATATACATGGTACAACCAGAGGGTTTTCCCACAATCGGTAAGGAAAATATGGTGTGTAAACTGAAGAAAAGTCTATATGGATTGAAGCAAACTCCAAGACAGTGATAATTGAATTTTGATAGCTTCGTGCAAAGGAGTGGGTATCAAAGATGTGAATAGATCATTGTTGTTACTTGAAGAAATTCAAATCCTCATACATTATCATGTTATTGTATGTTGATGAGATGTTGATTGTTTGGATCCGACATGTAGGAGATCAACAAGCTTAAGAAGAAGTTGTCCAAGGAGTTTGAGATGAATGACCTAAGGGATGCTAAGCAAATTTTAGGCATAAACATAACCAAGAATAAAGTTACAGATATACTAAAACTTTCACAAGCTAAGTACATCAAGAAAGTTTTAGAAAAGTTTAGTATGGCAGATGCTAAGGCCAGAAGTACACCTTCTTGAAGTCAGTTGAGACTCTCAAAGAAGTAATCCCCAAAGATTGAAGAAGACAAAGAACAGGTGACTAAATTTTCATATGCATTTACGGTTGGTAGCTTGATGTATGTTATGGTATGTACCATACCAGATATTGTTCATGAAGTGGGAGTTGTGAGTAGGTTGATGTCAAATCCAGGAAGAGATCATTAGGAGGGAGTAAAGTGGCTATTACGCTAATATAAAGGAACGTTGGGAGGTGACTAAATTTTCATATGCATTTGCGGTTGGTAGCTTGATGTATGTTATGGTATGCACCATACCAAATATTGTTCATGAAGTGGGAGTTGTGAGTAGGTTCATGTCAAATCCAGGAAGAGATCATTGGTAGGGAGTAAAGTGGTTGTTACTCTACTATAAAGGAACATATAAGGTTGCCTAGAAGAAAGGAGGTGGTCTTAGAAGGGTTTGCCGATGCAGATTTCGGAGGATGTATGGATTCGGGTTAAAGCACGACGAGGTATATGTTCATGATCGGAGGTAGGACAATAAGTTGGATGTCTAGGTTACAAAATAGTGTTACTCTGTCGACCATAGAAGCAGAGTATATGGCCATTGTAGAAGCATCCAAAGAGCTTATATGGTTGAAGAACTTTCTATCAAAACTTGGACTACAGCAGGAGGGTTCTGTACTACATTGTAACAACCAGAGTGCAGTTTACCTAACAAATAATCCAGTGTTTCATAGTAGAACGAAATACATTCAGATAAGATACAAGTTCATTCTAGAGTTACTTTATGATGGAACTCTAAATCTGAAGAAAATCCTTGGAACAAAGAATCCAATAGATATGTTCACTAAGGTTGTTACCACTGAGAAGTTGAAGCTTTGTATGGATTAACTGGCCTTCCAAAAGTTTGAGGAAAGGAGGCATGATAGAAAATGAGTGAGTGATATATATATATATATATATATATATATATATATAGAGAGAGAGAGAGAGAGAGAGAGTGTGTGTGTGTGTGTGTGTGTGCATGTGTGTGTGTATTGCAACAGTTGGATGGCAGAGAAAACATGAATTGTTCAGCCACCAAGTGAGAAATTGTTAGGTTGAGTAGTGGCCGACCAAAGAAGTATCGGCTAAAAATTGTGGCAGAAAATATGGGCAAAAGTTGGTAAGAAAGAAAATTTGGCTTTAATGTCAAATGTTGAAATTTTCGGGAAAGAAAAAGTGGTGCACCGATCTTTGCCTTTGATTACGACGATAATATATATATATATTACTTTCTTCTATATAAAAGGAAGGACACACACAACAACACATATACAACATATTCAAGGCGAGCCTAAGGCATGTTCAAAGTGTGCCTTTGAACAGGGTCCACTGAAATCTAAGGGCCCAAATATTCCTTTCAGCTTAGGTTATGTATCAGGTGGAAAAATGGAACGATGCAAGGGAGAAAATAAGCGGGAATCAGAAGTTTTTCGGGAAGAAAATGACGCTTAGGTTCCTTCAATCTCGGTGATAGTGATTATGATTTAAGTATGAAGAACAAGTTAATGATGCCATCGATTGAGTGAATCACCGTCGAGCTCCTTGGCAACGGTTTCCTTCTTTCATTATTTGCTTGAAATCAGAAAAATCATTCAAATGAAAACCTTCAATCTTCGAACATCTGAAACATTTCAGACCCATTGAGTTCTTACTTCTTTATTTCATAAATCTTCCAAATGATAAGGAAAAAAAAAATCCTTCAATCATCGGTAGGAAGAAGCTGAAAATTAGAATTCAATACTCAGTTTCTTATGGACAAAAATCAAATGGTACTATACATTTTTTTTATCTATCTGATACATATTTTGTATTGTAATAATTTATGTTTTTTTTCTTGAATTCATATTTTTTCTTGAATTTTTTTTTCTTGAGTTCATATTTGTTTCAAAAGAAGAAATCAGAATTTGAAACTAAAGGAAATCAGACTTCCAAAAGCAAAATCTATCAATCCATATTTTTTTTACTAAATTTATGTTCCTGTTTTCTTCAATTCAGAAACAATATCTATCGGTCCAATTTTAAGGGTTCGAAGATTTTTATGCTGACTTGTTTGAAGTGTTGAAAATCAAAAGATAAATTTCTGATTTCCATTTTTTTTTATTAGAAGCAAATGAGACTTTCACTCTACAGATTGTGTAATATTGCATTCTAATTGCCCATTTTTTCTTTACAGATTGTGTAATATAGCATTCTAATTGCCCATTTTTTCTTTATGATTCATTTTTTGTTACAGATTTATAGACTACATAAATGTTAAAACTTGCTTAAATATTAGAATGATATTATCGAAAAGTTGAGTAATATTAGAAAGATGGTTGTTTCAAGTAGAAGGAAAAAAAGTATGCATTATTTTGAAACAAATTGTAATTTATGTATTTTTTCTAATAAAATATGAAATAGTATAATTGTTTTGCTTAAATTTTTATATATTTCAAATTTTAAAGCATATTTTTGGTTAAGTTGCACAGGATCTCTAAAATCTCGCAGCTGGCCCTGAACATAGTGCAACACAAAATATTACATTAGATAGAAAATAGTTTTGTGAGGTATTAATTTTGTGCATAGCCTTATTTTTGGCAATCAAAATACGAGTGATCACTTAAATTGAGTGATCAGATGACAAGTGTAGTGTTAACTTTGTATGATTGTAATATTTCTTTGGTGTTAAATAAAATCATATCTCTCTCGTTCGCCCGTGGATATAGGTCAGATTAGACCGAACCATGTTAAATATCGTGTTCAGTTTCGTTTGCAATTTTTTATTAATTTTATTCCGCGTTTGTTATCGAAAACATTTATCGTTTTTGTCCGAAGTGCTTAACTTGCTTTGTTGCATTATCAACAAGGATTTGAATAATTGAGAATCGAGACAAATGAATAGAAGATAAATGCGACGTTTCAGTTTTCAAGATCACACCGATGTATCGCATGCGTTTCAAGATCAGACAATTAGTAACAAACTAATTAAGATTTGAAATATATTAGTATTGTATTAGTTTGGAGAATATGAGGTCCTTTAGAATAAAGGACATTAAGCTCTAGCTTAGCAAACTATAAAGTTGAGCCGCCCCTAGACCCTCAGAAAAAAGACCAGACCATTTTAAAACCAATCTAAAGAAACCAAACTCTTTCGAGATAGGCCCGAGACCGGTCCGACACCACCAATGTGCAACTCTACTTCGAGCTTTGATATCGATTTCTTTTGCGGAAACGTATTTGTGGAATGGAACAGAACAAGAAATTCCTCCAAAATGCCATCGATTAATTTTTTCTCTTTCTTTCTTCTTTAAAGAAAGCTTAATGAAAATACAAGAAATAAACTGGAATGAATCCATAACCACATAGTTAGGTAATCACCAACAAATTACGCCTCCTATCGATTATGGCCTATGGGTGGTCAAAGTCAATTTGACTTTCCCTTATTTACATTTTAAGCCACTAGAGTCACAGAACCTACACTAGATTTGGAATGGCTTGCCAGATGCAGTGGCAGATACGATAGGACTTCGAACGACATGGGTTCCATTCACCTCCTGCCAGCTTAGATACCCTGAATTCCCATAATACCCAGCATACGTCGGAGGAGCATGAGTTATGTCAACGTCGACAGTGATCTCAAACTTGGCCGTACTGTATCTTCCTTCAAAAGAGATCGTTGCAGGCTTTACAACAACATTCATACCCGAAGGAGGAGTCTCTAGCATCGCTCGATATGTAGACCTTGATTTCCCCACATTCGTTAACACCCTTTGAAAGGTTACTCGAGTGGTGTTGGTATTGTTTAAGATGAGCATGAACGAAGGGTAATTAAGATCAAGGGTTGCATTTTCACAACTAACATCCGATCTCCTTGAAATGACTCGGATTTCGTTTCTTGTGTAGTTCAGTGCACAGAGATAGTTGATGTAGTCTTCTGGCTGTATGTCGTAAACCAAGCCAGGATCCATAGCTTTGTTTGGGTTAACATGTCCTGCACCATAATCTAAAGGGGTACCTTGTAATCCAGTGGTCATGTCCATGATTACGCTTTTGTTATTGTCGAGAGTATAGGCAGTTGTCATCATCGCAGATCGGATTGCAGCCGGGCTCCAGTCACGATGGACTGATTTTAGTAACGCAGCTATGCCTACTACATGAGGAGAAGCCATGGATGTGCCAGATTCAAGCTTATAATCGCTGAGCAGGTAATCATCTCCAATTGGTGCACTTTCTCTATTCGGAGCCCATGCAGCCAAGATATCGACTCCAGGAGCTAGGAGATCGGGTTTCAGTATCCATGGAGATCTCAGGTCGGGTCCTCTTGATGAGAAGTATGCAACCTGAGGAGATGGCTTTACACCTAACAAAGTTTCACCGTATTTAACGCTAACAGTTGCGTTGGCTGTGTTAATTATGTACCTCTTTAGTAAGTCTCCGATCTTCGGCTCCAATAAAAGGTAGGGAAAATCGAAGTCTCTTGGCCGGAGAAAGTTTCCGAAGTCTGAACTAAAGATAACTCCGAGAGCTCCATAGGTTTTAAATTCATCGAATGACATTCCATCAGATTCACAGAAAATGTACTTGCCTTTAACATCTTTGGGATCAATAGAATCATAATCACAAGTTTCTTTGCTTCTGTTCCCATGTCCAAAGTAGATAGAAACTCTCTCTACCAAAAGATTTAATGGAGAAACTGACTTTCCTACTAGGGTTCCATATTTCTCATCACCTGTTGTCACATATGCAGCGAAATCACGATCTATGGTTCCTGCACCAATAGTGGTGATCCACGGAGCTCCATTCAATATCGTGTAATGATGAGGGCCAGCATTACCAGCTGAACAAGATACAAAGATCCCTTTTTCCATAGCTGCAAATGCTCCAATTGCAATAGGGTTTTGGAAAAATGGCGTCTCAATGAACCCTAACGACAACGACATTAGATCCACACCATCTTCTATTGCTTGATCCATTCCTGCTAGTGTGTCACTTTCTGCAGCTTCATACGATTCGTTCAAGAACAACACTTTGTACATCGCTAACCGAGCTTTTGGCGCTATTCCAGTGGCTGTTCCCTTCGCATATCCGAAATAATCAGCAAACTGCACACGACTACCAGTCGCGGTTGAAGATGTGTGTGTTCCATGTCCCTCGTAATCTCTAGGAGAATCATAATCATCTGTTGATGAAATGTTCTCTCTTCGACGCTTCATCCCCTGACTAAATGAACGTGCACCAATAATCTTTCTATTACAGAAATTTTCAGTTTCACAAGTTCCACGCCAGCGAGATGGTACCTCCGACATGCCTTTGTCATGAAAACTCTCACTTTCCGGCCAAATTCCGGTGTCAAGTATGCCAATAACCATATCTTCACCGAACCCAGAAACCGGCCATAGTCCAGCAGCATGTTTCTTTAGTCCCAAAAACTTAGGCGTGTGTGTTGTGTGAAGCTGTCCAAGTTTCTCCTCAAACGTCGCAACATGACCAGGCATCTTCTCAAGTTGCGCGAGTTGGGACTTGGTCAGAACTGCACTGAACCCATCCATGACGTGGTTATATGTGTATACATGCATCGTTGGAGCTTCATCTGAAAGGGATGAAAGTACGGAAGTGTACCAGTTATGGTGACTAGTGAAGGGTGATGGCATCATAGACTTGTCCATGTGAACAATGTAAGTTTGATAATCATCTAATGAAGAAGATGACTTCATTGATATGAATATGAACGTGCAAATGAAAGAGACAAATCGAAGATCTATAGATTGTGCCATTTTGGTGGAATATGTTCCAAAGTGACATAGAGATCTCACATATATATAGCTTACATTATTAATTCAGACAAAGATACTATCAGCCGAATGGATATATATTGTTTCAGGAAATGCCTAATGCTAGCAGCCATGGGTTAAAGATAGTCTTTTTCTAACATTACTTGAACGCCGGCATAGTTGCTGCGAGCATAAGTAACAAGGAAGTGGCGACCATAACTATGCTTGAAATTTGAATCTATGTGTATGATAACTTGGGTTCTGGAGATGCAAGTGATCATATCAAGAAACCACTGAAATTATATCCCACAAAATTGATGAAAACGAAAACGTCACGATCATTTGAAGGATGAAGGGTCCCCTTAATTACCCAAGGCCATTTTTGCCTTTTAAGTTATAAATATGATGTTCCTTTGGTTCACTAAACACTAAAGTACATAACTTTAATCGGGATAACATGAAACCCAACCATTGTATTGACAAGTATATATGTTAAAGCAATACCAGGCGTAAGATTCAAAATCAACAACTATGAATTCTTAATTATAAATATGTATAACAGTTATATGTTGTTCAAGTAAATCCGAACACTAGCTACCATAGATATGGTTTTTAGGAACAGACGCTTTTCACCCACGATAGGTTGTGGTCACTATATGTCGCTCTAATTAATATCCTAAAGCGTTTTCTAAAACAATTTAAAAGGGAAATTGAATAAACTAATAAGTATTTGTTAAGCATTATTATTTTGTGAATGATTATTGAATTTCCCATATTGCCATATTCTCCGTCATTATTTATAATTAGTGAGCATTACAATAAATATTATGAGTTTTATAAGTGTACTTGAGCATTCATAACATACATCACCTTTGATCACCTTATAGTATAAATAGTGAGTGTTATTTATTGTAAAGTTTTGATGATTTCATCACAAGTATTGGAATAAAAGTTCTCTTCATTCTGATATCTTTCTTTACTCTATAATTTATCTTGTTATTTTATCATATTTTATAACAAATTATCAGTACGATTATACCATAAAGCTCTAATTCTTTCTCGCTCTTATTATTTTCAGGTATGTATTTTTATAAGTCCACGTCTACAACGATCACAAATTATTTTATGAAATTTCTTAACTAACAATTCCTTAATATACAAGTCTTTATATTGATTAGTATTTTCACTATGGAAAACTATGTTATACTAGAGAAAACTTTCTCTACTTTCCATTCGACCAACATGCTCCTGCATCAACAATATCGTAAGAAAGGTTTAAAAAACTTTGAATTAATCTCATATCTTCTTGTGGCTAAACAAAACAATGAGTTATTGATGAAAAATCAACAATCAATCCTGATTGGTTTTAGTCTATTCTCTGAAGTGAATGCAACATCATATAACCATAATACTCATGGGTTTAATCAAGGTCATGGAGGTTGTCATAATTATCATAAAAATAATAAGATTACAAGTAACCACCAGAAGTTGAAAAATATCAAAAATCCACATCCTAATTATAAAATTGGTCAATGCAAAAAGAATGTTGAAAATATTTATCACCGATGTGGAATGACCGGTCATTGGTCATGTACACTTACCAAAGCATTTTATAGATCTTTATCAAACTTCTCTAAAATCTAAAGAAAAATAAAATATCAAAACAAATTTTATTCAAAATGATTTTCATGAAGATCGACCATAAATGACACATTTGGATGTTGTCGATTTTCTTGTCTACCTAGAAGAGACAAGTGATACTATGGATGGTGATTGAATATATCTTATTTCTTATTTATTATTATTATTATTATTATTATTATTATTATTATTATTATTATTATTATTATTATTATTCGCAAGAGAAATGATGAAGATATATGTCTTACAGACAGTGCAACAACAGATAACATTTTTAATAATGAAAAATATTTTGTTTACGTATCAATTGGAGAAGAAAATACTAATACAATAACGGATTGTGCAAAAATGATTGAAAGCTCTGGAAGAGCAATATCATATTACCATAAGGGACAATAATTATAATTGGTAATGTATTATTTTCACTAAAATCACCAAGAAGTTTATTAAGTTTTAAGGATAGTCAGTCCAACGGATATCATGTGGAAACAACTAATGATAGTGATAAATAGTATCTCAATATTATAAAAATGATATCAGGTAAGAAAAGACTTTTGGAAAAATTACCTATATTGTTCTCCAGATTGTATTATACAAATATTAGAATGATTGAATCTTATGTTATTGAAAATAAAAAGTATGACAACACCTTAAAAGTTTGGCATGATGGGTTGGGTCATCCCAGATCAATTATGATACGCAAAATAATTAAAACTTCAAGTGGTCATTCCTTGAAAACCCAAAAGATTTTACAAGCTAATGAATTGTCTTGTGTTGCATGTTCTCAAGAAAAATTAATTCATCCACCATTGGTATGAAAGTCCTAGTTTCGTAGAAATAATTCAAGGGAATATGTGGACCAATTCATCCACCATGTGGACCATGTAAATATTTTATGGTTTTAATTGACGTGTCAACTAGATGGTCATATGTTTGCTTGTTATGTAGTTGTAATCTCGCTTTCACAATATTACTTGCACAAATAAACTACCCAAGGGCACATTTCCCGATTACCCAATTAAGAAAATTCGACTTGACAATGTTGGAGAATTTACATAACAAGCTTTTAATGAATATTGCATGTAAATTTGGATAACTATGGAACATCTTGGTGCATATGTTCATATGGAAAACTGTCTAGCTGTGTTGTTACTAAACGCCTTCGGTTAATTACAAAACCATTAATAATGCATTATAAACTTCCTAATCGACATTAGGGCATGCAATTTTACATGCAACATCACTTATACGAACCGTTAACTAGAGATTTATTTACAGCTAGATTTGACGATTTTTATTTTGAGAATCGATTTTTCCAACATTAGAGATAGAAATAAAGAAGTTGGAAAATAAAATCTCTTATAATGAATTATCACTCTTATTTTTAGATCCTCATTCAAGTTAATGTGAACTTGAGAAAGATAATTCATTTACAAAATATAGCATATCAGTTGCAAGATGCATTTACCGACCCTAAGTGAGTAACAAAGTCTTATGCACAAGCTATAAATGCTCTAATTAGAATTGATATGCCATACGGAAAAAATAAAACTACAAATGAATCTAAGACACACCTGAAGCGTGAAAGACCAACCGGTTCCAAAGATAAAAACCCTCGAAAAGGAAAGGGAGCAAATATAATTGATGATCCAAAAGAGAAACATAATCTCTTAAAAAGATTAATGAAACTCTAAAAGAGCCCAATGACACAACAAAAGAAACTAAGGTACCTGAAAAAAAATGAAAATGAAGATATCTCAATAAATTATGTCATGACATGAATACGATGGAACCGAAATAAGACAGACATCAACATTAATTTTTCATATCATCTTCCGCGCGAGATTATGATGAAAATGAGGATCTTGAACCTATATCTATTGAGAAATGTTGGAATAGAATATATTGGCCAAAATAGAAAGATGAAATAAATAAAGAGCTTAATCACGTTACTCAACAAAATGTTTTTGGACCTATAGTCCGTACACTAAACGAAGTAAGACCCGTGGGATACAAATGGGTATTTGTGCGCAAATGAAAAGTGAAAAATGAAGTGAGATATAAAGTAAGACTTGTTGCACAAGGTTTTACCCGAAGTCCGAAATTGATTATGAAGAAATGTACTCTTCGATAGTTTATGCAATTACATTCAGTTATTTTATAAGTTTGGCAGCATATGCAAAACTCAACACTCAATTTTACATAATATTTCACAATTTTATTCATTACAAAACACGATTTTAAAACGTGTATGTTACAAATACCTCCTCCTTTTGAGCATTTCATCCCCAAAGTTACATCGATTAAAATAAATGGGGATATTTTGCTTTTATCTCATTCTTATTCTCCCAAGTATAGTTTGGGCCACGATGGTGTTTCCACTTGACAAACACCAATTCTACTTCTTTATTGCGTAGCTTAGTTGTTCTTTCATTCACGATTTCTTCAGGCTCTTCTACATATCTTAACTTATTATCCAATTTCACTTCGGATAATGGAACTGTCTCATTGTAGATGCTCATGCATTTGCGCAAATAGCTTACATGAAACACATCATGAATACCTGCCAAATCTTTAGGCAATTCTAAGCGGTATGCTTGCTTTCCAATTCTCTGGATGATTTTGAAAGGTCTAACAAATCTAGGACTCAACTTTCCTTTCTTCCCAAATCACATAAGACCTTTCCATGGGGATACCTTCAGCATCACGAAATCACCCACTTGAAATTCTATAGGTCGTCTTCTCTTTTCCGTATAGGACTTCTGTCGATCCTGGGCCGCTTTCATTCTTTCTCGTACGATTTGAATCTTGTCAGTAGTGTCTTGAATCATTTCGGGGCCTCCAAGGATCTTCTGTCTTACATCACGCCAACATAATGGCGTACGACATTTGCGACCATATAATGCTTCATATGGTGGCATTTTGATTGAAGTGTGGTAACTGTTATTATACGAAAATTTGACAAGCGGTAAGTATTTATCCCAGTTACCACCGAACTCCAAAACACATGCACGAAGCCTATCTTCTACTGTCTGGATTGTTCTCTCTGTCTGACCATCTGTCTGAGGATGATAAGCGGTACTGAGAGCAACTCGAGATCCCAATTCGCGTTGCATACTCGCCCAAAAGTGAGAAGTGAAGCGAGTATCGCAATCGGAAATGATCTTTAGTGGCACACCATGTCTTGCAATAATTTCATCCAAGTATACCTGTGCGTATTTCTCCATTGGAGCCGTTTCACGCATAGCGAGAAAATGTGCACTCTTAGTCAGACGGTCGACGATTACCCAAATGCTATCATTCTGTCTAGCAGTCTTTGGCAATTTGGTAATAAAATCCATGGACAGCTCTTCCCACTTCCATATAGGAACACTAAGGCTTTTTGGAGTTCCATAAGGCTTTTGGTATTCTGTTTTGACTTGTAAGCATACTAAGCATTCCTGTACATATCTTCTAATGTCTCTCTTTAATCCAGGCCACCAATACTCAGCTCTTACATCATAGTACATTTTACTTGTGCCAGGATGTATTGATAGCTTAGATTTATGAGCTTCATCTAAAATCTTCTATCTTAATCCACCAATCTTTGGAATCCATAGCCGATACTTAAATACTTTTAATCCTCGTGGATCATCAAGTAAAACATCGGCATAATGTACCATTCCTTCCTTCTTTACACTTTCTGGCTTTAAGGCTTCAACTTGCCACTTCTCTAGTTCATCAAGAATGGTGAACTTCACCGTAGTATGAGTAATAGTATAATACATACTATTACGATAAACTTTCCTGCTAAGTGCATCTGCAACCACATTAGCCTTTCCAGGATGGTACAAGATTTCGCAATCATAGTCCTTGATTAGCTCCATGGCTCGTTGTTGTCTCATATTCAGAGTTTGCTGACTGAATATATACTTGATACTCTTGTGGTCGGTGAATAATTGGCATTTCGTACCAAAAAGGTAATGTCTCCAAAGTTTTAGGGCAAATACTACTGCAGCAAGTTCAAGATCATGGGTGGGATAATTCTTTTCATAATCTTTCAGTTGTCTTGAGGCATAGGCTATCACTTTACCATGTTGCATCAACACACAACCGAGTCCCAATCTTGAAGCATTGCTATATACGAGAAATCATCATCACCTTCTGGGAGTGATAAGATGGGAGCATGAGTTAAAAGGTCTTTTAGAGTTGAGAAAGATTTTTCTTGATCTTCACCCCATTCAAACTTCACTTCCTTCCGTGTAAGGCTTGTGAGGGGTACGACTATACGAGAAAAGTCTTTAATGAATCTCCGGTAATATCCCACGAGACCTAAGAAACTTCGAATTTCGGAAGCATTACGGGGCACTTCCCAATTTCGAATGGCTTCAATTTTGATGGGATCTAGAGATAAACCGTTACTAGAAATAATATGGCCGAGAAATTGAACTTGACGGAGCCAAAATTCACATTTTGAGAATTTAGCATAAAGTTTCTCCTTTCGAAGAAGTTCTAAGATTTCAAGAATATTAATGGAATGATCGGCTTCAGACTTGGAATAGATTGGAATATCGTCAATGAATACGATGACAGACTTATCAAGCATTGGGCGGCACACTCGATTCATCATATCCATGAATATGGCAGGAGCATTTGTCAAACTGAATGGCATGACAAGGAATTCAAAATGCCCATAACGAGTACGGAAAGCAGTCTTTGGTACATCTTGCTCTTGTACTTTCAACTGATGATAGCCAGATCTCAAATCAATTTTTGAGAAATAGCTAACACCCTGAAGTTGATCGAATAAATCATCGATGCGAGGTAGTGGGTACTTGTTCTTGATAGTCACCTTATTCAGCTCGCGATAATCAATGCACATTCACATCGATCCATCCTTCTTCTTGACAAACAATACTGGAGCACCCCAGGGAGAGGTACTCGGTCGAATAAAGCCTTTGTCAAGTAATTCCTGCAGTTGGATCATCATTTCTTTCATCTCGGCTGGTGCAAGACGATAAGGAGTCTTTGCGATCGGAGCAGTACCGGGCACAAGGTCAATTCGGAATTCTACTTGTCTGTCTGGAGGAAGTACAGGCAGATCATCGGGGAAAACATCGGGATATTCGTTAACAATGGGAATATCATTTACAGTTTTATTCTCCTTTCTTGAGATGTCAACTGTATAGGCCAGATAGATAGGACAACCTTTCGATATGAATTTACGAGCTTTGAGGAAAGAGATTATTTTTAAGATTCTTTGTTCACCATAGACATGAATAGGATCTTCCCCTTCAATAGGAATGCGTACCATCTTTTCGTAACACAAGAGTTCTGCATGGTTCTTTGACAACCAATCCATGCCGAGAATAATATCGAAATTGGGCAAGGAGATAGGGACTAGGTTAGCAAGAAAATTATAGCCTTCAATTTCTATGACACAATCCCTATAAATTTTATTAGCAAGTAATGATATACTTCCTGCAGTATCTATGTGAAATGGTTGCGCGAGTGCATAGAAAATAGTTTGAAAAGAATGCGCAAATTCATAAGATACGAAAGAATCTGAGGCACCAGAATCAAATAAGATGTGAGCAGGTCTAGAGTTGACAAGAAATGTACCCGTCATGACATTTGGGTCCTCACGTGCTTCCTCTGCGGTAATCTGGAATGCACGACCCTTAGCTTTTGGCACCTCCTCCTTTTTAGCTGGAGTATTCTTCGGTTGTTGGACAGGGACTTGACTTCTCGCTGGTTGTTGAATAGAAGCTTGACTTCCCATCACTTGGCTGGTAAGAGTAGGGCAAAAACGCTTCTTGTGGCGAGTAATACCACATGCATAACAAGTCACATCCATCCTTGGGCAAGCTGGCTTGATATGACCTGTTTCTCCACACCCATAACAGACAATGGATTCCTTGTCTATTTTGCATTGACCCGGATGATTCCTTCCACAAACACGACATGATGGTGATTGAATAGAAAAAGATTGTGACCTACCACGGCCACGAAAAGCACTCTGAGATTGTGCTTGCTTGCTAGGATCAGTTCGAATAGATTGAGTTGGTGGAATAGTGGAAGCAGGAGTAGTTCTTTCAGTACGTGGATGCTTTGGAATAGTAAGAGTGGCACCACGTATGTCTAAGTCATGCTCACGCCTTTGAGCATACTCAACGGCTTTATCGAATGACAGAACATCCCGGTTGACAACGAAATCATGGATTTCGTGTCGTAGTCCCTCCATGAATAACTGAATTTTCTTGTCTTCAGTTGGAATATACTTCGTAGCAAACCTTGCTCTTTGATTAAATTGAGTTTCATACTCATTCACAGTCATTCCTCCTTGTTTAAGCTCGAGGAATTCCTTCTCCAATCTTCTTGTTGGGCTTTGAAGATTACGTCTTTTGGGCTCATCTGTTTATGCTTTTATTTATATTCCGGTTTGGGCCTGTCCAACCGTGAGTCTTTTATTCTTTGTATATAAGCTAATGCTTGCATGCATATTAGGTTAAGGTTTTAGAGATCTATGAATACGATTTTTCCAGACGACTAAAGGTTTCTTTGATCATTCTTGTAACCTTCCAATCCTCTACAGTTGATGTTCTTAATCGAGCTCTTCTGAGGATTTTGTTTTAATCATTCGACACGTTTGATTCAATCTTGTTCTGTTATTTTACTGTGTTTGTATCGTCGTTATTTACTTGCTTGTTCAAGATCTATTCGATCTTCACAGATTAAAAGAAACATTAATCTCATCAATTGGTATCAGAGCAGGAGGCTGTGTAATTGATACACATATTTTCTGTGAAAAAGATTTCCATTAGGGTTTTTCCGCAATCATTAATATTTATTGAGCCGTCATCTCTTTATTGACGTATCTTGATATTTATTACTTTGCCCTAATCTGCTTTATTACAAGTCTGATCTTTGAACAGGTTTTTCGATCATAATGGACGCAACACAATCAAACGTCATTAATATTTCCAACAGCATTGGTTCGACGACAAAGATTCCGATCTTATATACCCACGATTATGAAGTATGGGCACATCATTTCGAAGACTATGTTATTGGATCGGAGGAAAATGGGTATTTGATTTGGGAAGCCATCACAAACGAACCGTTTTCTCATTCTGCAACGTCCAGAATCATTAAAACTCAAAAAGAATACAATGATCTGCTCAAGGACGTGAAAGACATTGCACAAGATGAAAAGGATAAGTTCCAATGCAATATCAAAGCACTAAGATTGATCCGGTTCGCCCTTCAGTCCGTTACATTCAGATTGGTTAGCTCGTGCACGACGGCGAAGGATGTTTGGGACAGACTTTGCGAACTGTACTCTACAGAAGAAGATCTTGAACATTCTATTCAAACTCTGCTTCTATCTGAGTTTGGAGAATTCAGACAAGGGGCTGAAGAATCTGTGACCCAGACGTTCGATCGCTTCAATCATCTTCTAAGCAAGATGATCAAACATGATATTGAAAGGAAGCTCATCGAACAGAAGGTTACATTCCTGAATGGTCTAAGGTCTGAATGGAGAGCAGTAGTTTCCACGGTTAAAGCCCATGAGCAATTTAAATCATACTCTTTGGCGAAACTGGTGGGAATTCTCAAGTCTCAAGAGAAAAACGTGGTGCAAGAAAAGAATGTCGTTTCCGGTCTCGGTTCGTTGGCTCTCTTGTCAAAAAGTAAAGCCGTTATGGAGGATGAAGACCTCAGCCTGGAAGAACATGATCTCACATCAGAAGATTATGCCTTGATGGTATCCAATCCCAAAAGGTTCATAAAGAAGAAATTTCCCAGCAACAAAAACCGAAACTGGCAGGGGAGTTATAGCTCTGAAAAGGTGGTTAATGAACTGAAAGCTGAGGAGCACAAGAAGGAACCGAAGGTTGACGGAGACTCTGGGGTGAGCTGTTTCTACTGTGGTGGGAAAAATCATTATGCTAAGGACTGTGTCCTCAAGAAAATGGCCGAAAAAGATGATGGGAACGATGAGGAAGCTGTGCTGCAGAAAAGATTGGATGAGTTGAGAAAGAAGAAGTCTGCTGCTAACCCTCCTAGTAATGCTCTTATTGTGCAGGGTTCTGTTCCAGGTGATGAGTTCGGTAGCACGGAAGTTTGGTCTACCGACTCAGAAGACGAGGAAGTGAGGCAGCCTACTCATGGAAAGGCGTTCGTGTCTAAGGAAGAAGGCAGTGGTGGTAAATGCCTTATGGTTTCTGACGTATCTCAATTGAGGGGGTACAACACCGATGGAGGCAATGATGGACAGAATGCAAAGGAGGACATGTGCTTCACAGCCAAACCACTCAGCCAGCAGTTCAATGAGCTTGATGAACTGATAAAGAAGGTACAATCTGTTTTTATTTCAAGTAAAGTACCATCATCCTCTTATGAGAAAGAACTAAAAAATGTCAATACAAGAATATCTCATCTAGATAGTAGCTTAACTCAAACTCGGGTCACAAATTCTAACCTAACTGATCAATTGAGCAGGGCAGCGTCGAAGAGTGAGGAGCGAAGAATGTGGATAGAATTAAAGGAATCAGAATTGGTCAAAGTTAAAGATGAAAACATTTATTTGCAAAGAGACAATTTGAAATTGTTAAAACAACGAAATGTTTTTTGTTTAATTGCTAAACGTCTGTATTCTAATATTACTCAGCTTCACTTGGATTGTGAAATAGGCCAAAGGATTCACCGCATGATCTTGCCCTTCCTAGAATTTAAGGAAGATGAAATCGATGCCGAAGCCTATAACTGTGAAAGTGTGATATCGTCTGATGACATAAATCCCACCTACATGTATGGACTGGACAAAATTGAGTCCTTCATTAAATCCAAAGACCACAAGCTCATGCTTAAAAATCTTTTGGATGAAAATGACAGACTTAAACTGAGAACCGAAACCATGCAAAGATTTGACTCTTTAAACGTCAACGTAAGCTCAGAAAACAAAATTGATGTTGAAAATGCATTTGAGCTTAATGAGGACGATAACATGAGCGAAATTTCTGTAGAGGACACGGTTGACTGCTCATAATTTGTTAAAACCGAACCAGAAAATCACAAAAATCTAATTTCTGAAAATTCTGTAGAGTTCGCTCGGTTGTCCCATCAAAAGTCCCAGAAATTAGTTGAGAAAGCTGTTGTGTATCAAAAGGTCAGGACTACTCCAAATCAAGTATACAAGGTAACAGGAGTAACCGAACATCAAACAGTTGAACTTGCAGCCATTGTAAACGAAGACAATGCTGATGGCTGTGATGAGCACTTCTGGGAAGCTCCTATTGATAATGCAGACGAAACCATTGGTTTATCTGAAAGAACTTCCTGGAAGAGCAAAGGAAGATACATACCCGAACCGTTGAATAAGCCAAACAGCTTCAATGAGCCGAGCACTAGTGGTAAAAAAGTTACTCCTCAAAAGAAGGTTCACTCACCAAAAGAAGACATTCCTTCGGCTCCTTCAGCTCAAAGTAATTCTACTGCAGTTCAAATGGAACCGGTCAAGGAGTCAACAAAAACGAAAGCAAATGTTCATCATCAACCTTCTCAGATGAGGAATAGGAAGATAGAAAGGAATAATAGATACAGGAAGAACCTTTCTGAAAGGAAACAATTCTGGCGTTCCCAAGATGCATACTTCACTCATCAAGACAAGAATCTAAAGTATGAAAACATTCCTGCAGGAAAGCTTGAAAGTCACAAAAACCGAAAGCCAAGGTTCGGTTCACAAGAAGATATCAACCGAAGGCAGAAGTTTGGTTCTGAAAAGGATATCAACCAGAACCAAAGGTTCGGTTCAAAAGGTAGCTCCAACCGAACGCAAAGGTTCGGTTCTGAAGACAAAAGAGTACAAAACTCTAAGGTCGGTCTCTCCAATGATCAAAAACAAAAGGGTCACCTAGAGTCTCATTCTAAGTCTAATTCCTCTCATTCTTCTAATTCTTCCTCACCCTCGGTTTCATCTCGATCTCGTTCTAAATCTGATTCCTCTTGTTCTCAAAAAACTCATTCATCAACTGAGCAAAAGTGGAAGCAGAAGGTCAATAAATCCACACCAGAGACCGAATTTAACTCTACTAATCTTAACAAAATAAAAGTTTACACCATTAAAAGGAAAGATAAAACAACTCTCGTAAAAAGAACTTATCTTGTTGATATCTCTCTCATTGCTCCTGTTTCAATGCAAAGCTCACGTGGACCCAAGAAACTTTGGGTTCCTAAATCTGTCTAAATTTTGCAGGTTATAAGTGACGAGCAGTTCGACGAAGAATGGTACATTGATAGTGGCTGCTCGCGTCACATGACAGGGAGGAAAGAGGAGCTTAGGGAATACAGATCTCTTGCAGATGGTGGCAACGTCAAGTTTGGAAATAATTCATTCGGCACCATAAAGGGATACGGGATGATAACCAATGGAGACTTCTCTATAAGGAAGGTGGCTTATGTGGAAGGTCTCCAACACAACCTCATTAGTGTATCTCAGCTTGTTGGAGGTACAGGTCTCAAAGTTTCATTTGATGATGAAGGTTCCGAAATCATAGAGAAAAAGTCAAATAAAGTGATTCTCAAGTCAGAACGAAAGGGTGAAATGTTTCCCTTAAACATAAAACCCATCAAAGGAAACCCAGCTATATGCCTGTTGTCAAAAGCGCAATCCGATGAAAGCTGGTTGTGGCACCGAAGATTATCTCATCTTAACTTTAAAGATATCAACCGTCTTGTTACAGGAGGTCATGTAAGGGGCCTTCCACTACTCAAGTTCGACAGGAATCATCTGTGTGCTGCATGCAAAATGGGAAAGCAGAGTCGTCAAAGTCATCCATCTATAATCAACACAAAAATTGTTGAACCACTAGAATTAATTCATATTGATTTGTGTGGTCCTTCATCTATCGAAAGCATCGGTGGTAGCAAGTATATTCTTGTTATCATTGATGACTTTTCACGATTTACATGGGTGTTCTTTCTAAAGCTCAAATCTGAAGCGACTCAAAAGATGAAAGTGTTTATTAAGCAAATTGAAGTACAGCTCAAGAAGGTTGTTCGCAACATCAGAAGCGACAATGGTCTCGAATTCAAGAACAGGGAGTTTGAAGAATTTCTTGCAGAAAAGGGAATCAGTCATAATTTCTTAGCTCCCTACACACCACAACAGAACGGAATAGTCGAAAGACGAAACCGATCCTTGTGTGAAGCTGCCCGAACTATGCTATGTTTCACTTCTTTACCTCTTTATTTTTGGGCTGATGCTATTTCTGCTGCTTGTTTTACACAGAACAGGTCATATCTCAACAAAAGGTTCGCTCTCACCCCATATGAGATATTGAACAACAGGAAGCCAAACGTGAAATTTTTCCATGTGTTCGGCTCAAGATGTTTCATCTTCAACTCTAAAGAACACTGCAACAAGTTTGATGTCAAAGCCAACGAAGGAATATTTCTGGGTTACTCGCTCACATCCAAGGCATACAGGGTCCTAAACAAGCGTTCAAGAAAAATTGAAGAGACATATTATGTGACCTTTGACGACAACTATGTCAAGAAGCTGCAGGCTAAAGAAAATATCACTGGGGAAATCTTTCCTCTAAATGGCATGGTTACAGTCTCGGTTGCTAATTTATTCGAGACATTTCTGGAGCTCTTTGACGAACCAGAGAATGCTTCACTTTCTGAAGCAGGTGCAGCAGATAACGAGGTTGATCACATGGAGCAGATTGTCGAAGATGCTGCAAGGAGAATGTATGAAGAAGTATCAATCTCTAACGACTCTCCTTCCAACGAAGCTCAAATCGAGGGGGAGCCAAGTGCTCAAGTCGAGGGGGAGCCAAACGCTCAAGTCCAGGGGGAGTCAAATTCCACAACTTCAACCGAAGAGGTCTCAACACCAGGAAGCTCAGGCCCACTAGAATCACACGAACCTCATATCTTCAAAAGTACACCAACTGAGGTGGAACATGATAATGTGACACTCGGCTATGACAGCCAATCTGAGCTAGACGAAACAATCAATGCTGAATTAGACCCAACCTTTGATCCAAATTACCCTCCTCTTATCAAATGGACCAGAGATCATCCTGTCTCTCAAATAGTTAGGGATGTATCTGAAAAGGTTCTGACCCGATCACAACTGAAGGCAAAACAAACTTCTTTATTTTCAAAGGTAGAGTTTTGCATGTTCAATTCATTCGTATCAAAAGTAGAACCAAAGACAGTTAACACTGCTCTCGACCACTCTGATTGGGTTCAAGCAATGCAAGACGAGTTGAACGAATTTGAAAGGAACAAAGTCTGGCGCCTAATTCCAACTCCTCCAGAAGCTTCGGTTGTTGGTCTCAAATGGGTTTTTAGGAACAAAATGGACAAGGAAGGTAATGTTATACGGAACAAGGCCCGTCTGGTGGTAAAGGGATATTGTCAGGAGGAAGGGATAGACTATGAAGAGACTTTCGCTCCAGTAGCTCGGCTAGAATCTGTTAGAATATTTCTGGCTTATGCTGCCCACAAGAACTTTGAAGTTTTCCAAATGGACGTCAAGTGTGCATTTCTCAATGGAGAACTTGAAGAAACGGTGTACGTGGAGCAACCTCCTGGGTTCGTGAACGAAAAGCATCCAAATCATTGCTATATTCTGGATAAAGCTGTGTACGGCCTTAAACAAGCTCCGAGAGCCTGGTATGAAACGCTTACAAATTTTTTAAAGATGTCTAAATTCAAACAAGGTTCGGTTGACCCAACCTTCTTTCGCAAAAAGGAAGGTAACCACCTTATGATAGTTCAAATTTATGTCGATGACATCATCTTTGGCTCCACGAATCCAAGCTTAACGGCTGAATTCAGAAAGCTGATGGAGACTAAGTTTGAAATGAGCTCAATGGGTCCAATTAACTTTTTCCTTGGTTTAAACATAAGACAGGGACCCGAAGGCATCTTTATTAATCAGGAAGCTTACACGAAGACTCTCCTAGCAAAGTTCGGTATGATGGGAGACTCGAAAGTTAAAGTCCCAATGGCATTCGGCACTAAGCTTACCCCATCTCTAGACAAACCAGCTGTTGAAATCACGCTCTATCGTCAAATGATTGGATCGTTAATGTATCTAACTGCTAGCAGACCTGATATCATGTTTTCTGTGTGTTATTGTGCTCGATTTCAGGCAAATCCTCGTGAACCTCACATGCTTGCAGTGAAGAACATCTTACGATATCTCAAGCGAACCACCTCCTTAGGTCTATGGTATCCATCCAACTCAGGCTTCTTTGTTCAAGCCTATTCTGATGCTGACCTTGGAGGATGTGGACTCGACCGAAAAAGCACAACTGGTGGATGTCAATTTCTTGACGGGAAGTTAGTCAGCTGGCAATCCAAGAAACAGACATGCGTGTCACTGTCTACTGCCGAAGCGGAATATATTGCAGCTGCATCATGCACGTCACAAGTGATTTGGATCCAAAGTCAACTTCGAGACTACGGACTCAATATGAAGAAGATCCCACTATATTGTGACTCTGAAAGTGCAATTAGGATCTGTCATAACCCAGTGCAACACTCCAAAACCAAACACATAGCACTAAGGTATCACTTCATAAAAGATCACGTGGAGGATGGAAACATCGAAGTTCACTTTGTAAGAACCACTGATCAACTGGCTGACGTCTTTACAAAAGCTCTTCCTGAAGCCTCTTTCAATCAGATATTGCAAGGCTTAGGTATGATGATTGCAGAATCGGTCCCAAATCCTCAAGTCGCTAGTTAAGTTTCAGGAACCGAAGCTAACAGACCGCTCGGTCACTCTCTGCTCTGGTAAAATAAAAGAACCGAACCAACCAGACCGCTCGGTCACTCTCTGCTCTGGTAAAATAAAAGAACCGAACCAACCAGACCGCTCGGTCACTCTCTGCTCTGGTAAAATAAAAGAACCGAACCAACCAGATCGCTCGGTCACTCTCTGCTCTGGTAAAATAAATACACCGAACCAGCCAGACCGCTCGGTCACTCTCTGCTCTGGTAAACTAAATGAACCGAACCAGCCAGACCGCTCGGTCACTCTCTGTCTCTGCAACATAAAGGCGTTCATTCAAACAGACCGCTCGGTTCTTCCTAAATGAAACCCTCATCGAAATACTCCGTTCGTTCGGTCTATCTCCGCTTCTTTTGTTTGTACAATCTTATTTATCTGTTTTTATTTCTTTTTCAGAAAAGTCCAAATTATCAAAAATATTTTCTCTTTCTGGTTTTATTGTATTTTTTAGAAAATTCCAAAATTACAAAAATATTTTGTTTTTCAGTATTTATTTATCTCTTAATAAATTTCAAAATTACAAAAACATTTTACACTTCTAGTATGTGTACTTTTTGCTCGAATGCATACAAGCATCTCCTCATGTAATGTTCATCCAGGTATAATTTATTACTATCAGACTAGTTAAACGTCCCTAGAAGCATGCTGCTGTATGTTGTCTCAAGCCTCTTTGACCTCGAGCATGCCTTAATGATTCGATCAATACCTATCGTTTCTTCCCAATCAGGCTATTCTCAAACTCGGTCTAGAGCTACCTTCTTTTACTCATCTGAAACATGAGTTGTTCTGCTTTGTCCCATTTCAGTAGCAGAAGGTACGTTCGGTCTCTTAACCATCTCTTCAACTTCTTCATTTGCATTCGCTCACCAAAGTAACCCTTGATGCTCTCGGTCTTTACCACTGAGGCTTATGGTTGCACATCTGTGTTTATGATCTTAGATTCGTTTACCACGTTCTGAGTGAAACCCAAAATCCAACACCTAAAATGAATTGACGGTGAGTAATTAACTCAAGCTTTTACTTGGAAATCTCCTTTTCTTTATGAGTGATCTTTTATGAAACTATCTCGTCCTAAGACATTTCTTCCCAAAGAGGTCCAGTTTAATTTTTTTTTGAGATTTCTGTTTATATCATTCTTATCACGAAATACTTCACACTTACCTGTTCAACAGATCTCATCGGTCTCACAGGTAACTCAACCAACACTCAGTTTTATGTCAAAACTTAATGGTTGGTTTGAGTTCAGCCACCCTTTAGCCATTATCAAAAGATGCCTTTCACTGTTTCTCTAAAAGACAACTGATCGTATTTCTCGGGAAACCACACAAACACTTCAGGTCTCTCTTGGCTCTGAAGGAAGCGATTCTTGCCCGGAATCTTCTGCTTTCTGTCTTCTATCTAGACAGCACCCACTTCCAAACACTTTAGATTTATTTCTTTGTCCTTCACACTCTTTTGCACGGAATTTTTTTTTCCAACATTCTAATTGCTGTTTGGCACATGGTTCTAAGTTTCAGTTGTAACCAAACAAGGGTACAAGGAATTTCAAACGGTACGAAAAAGATTTGGGCGCGTGCAAAGGATTCATTTCACACCCACGTGTGCTGACGTCTTCCTGGGATACACCATAACTTCTAATCGCGCTTTTTCAGGCGACGTTTTGGGTTCCTCATCTTCACGATTTTCTCTCTCTTGAGAACGGTATAAATAAGACGTGATCGTGCTCTTTGGCAGTTACCTCTCAAAGAATTACTTCTCTGAAAAAGCTACCACTGTTCATCTTCTTCCAAAACTCAACAATGGTGACTTCTTCTTCCGCTCACGATCAATCTGCATCTTCTTCTCTACTCACAATCAAACCAAATCAGAACATGATCATAGAGATGTCTCCATTCCTCTATGACTCATATATGCTTTACGTGGTGGAATGCCTCAAATATTCCCCACTGGTGTTAGCACTTACGCAAATGGAGGCCGTCCCTATGTCCCTGCTCTCCCAAGTCTACACCACGGCCAGCTACGACAGGCACAAAGACCGCATCTTCTTTACTATTCACGACAAGAAGACTTCCGTATCCAAAACACGGTTTTGCTGTCTTCTAGGGCTTGCCGTCGACTCATCTGTCATCGTACTGGACTTCATCACCACCGCCCAGATATTTACGATGATGTACGAGATGGGGTATACAGATGTTCTAACATCTATTGCCAAAGTCAAGAAATCCTGTCTTCCATCTCAGTGGAACGGATTGCTTACCCTTTTGATTAAGGGTTTGGCGGAGAGATGTGGTGGTTCCGACACCACAAGCAAAGGATTTCTAACAATCCTGTACGGGCTCTACAATGGCATTAATCTAGACTATGGGTCTATTATCTGGGCTCAAGTGGTTCAGAGTCTCAACACTACAGCCCGGCACTCCGAGATTTCTTGCGCCAGGTTCTGGACTCTTATCACCAGAAGGGCTATTACTTCTCTAGACATCCCAGTAATGAAGGATGTTCTTACGGCTTCTATTGCCACTTTCCACACCAAGAAAATAATAGTCTCAGATCCAAGTAAGTTTCAGCACTATGGACTAATCCCTAAGTCCATGTACAGATGCGTCACACCCCACAGCAAGATTATGGCGGACTATAGCTCAAGGACCCCACTGCCTCCTAGGGTTCTCTCTGATGAACAACGTGCCGCTCTTGAGGCTCTGGACCAGCCTGCTAACCGGGGCAAGAGAGTGAGCAAAAAGCCGAAGGCGGAGAAGAAAGAAACCGCCCCCCAAAAGGAGAAAAAGAGAAGGTCCTCCAAACGCAAATCCGAGGTAGAGGCACCTTCTCAGTCCAGATCGAAAAAGGTCAAGAAGATGGCTAAAAGAGCCAAAGGATCTCCTTCTTCTGAATCTGAACCGAATGTACCATTCGAAACAGACGCTGCTGATCCTCAACCCGAAACTACACCCGTTTCGTCTCCACAACTACCATCCCCCTGTCTCTCCTCGTATTCCCAACTCACCCTCTCCACCTAAATCTCCCCAAATAACCAAATTACCTTCTCCTCCTACTTCCCCAAAATTTCCAACCCCAACCCAATCACCCACACAGAACATCAAAAGTTCTGTTCCAACATCAATTCCCCAAACCTCAACCGAACCTACTATTCCCTTCTCCGTTTCTCAACCTTCATCTTCCATCTCCAAGCCCATTATCACCGAATCCGCCACCATCACCACTACCCAACCACCAGTAACGGTCAACGTATCTGATACGGGGGCTGCTTCTGTGGTTGAAACCCCTGTCATCAACCTTCAATCCACCCCTTCTCCATCTTCCAACTCCGGTGCTACCTTAGGGGGTGATGATGAAGACTTCGATTCCATCTATTACAGCCCCTACCAGATTCCTACCGACACCGATGCAGATACCCCTGCGTCAAGTCAGCAGCTTCAAGAAATTCATGCCAAACTTGACAGTCTGCTGGCTGATAGTAAAGCCTATGGGGGTGCTGTGCTGAAGGCCTTTATCGAGTCAACGATCCAGACTTACACCGAAGCCTTGGATCGTTCTACTGACGCTGTAGAGAATTCAGCGGCCTCGTGCTCCAAAGCCACTAAGGAAGTTTCTGAGGTTGTTCATACAACTCAGATCTTTCTTGATTCTCTCAAGGCTCATGCTGACTCTAATGCTTCCAAATTTCAAGCGTCAGTAGACTCGTTTTCAGCCACCCTTCAGGGAGAAACCAGGAAATTTGAGGCTCTGCGTGCTGACCTCAAAATTGAATCCACTTCTTTGCTCAAATCTTTGGATTCACGTTTTGCCTCTCTGGCAGCCGAGAGCACCCTGAAGGAAGATCTTATCAAACACCAGGCAACTATTGACTTACAGAAGGTTCAACTGGCCCAGGCACATCAAGAAATCACTTTGCTTCAAACTCAGCGGGTAGTTCTTCAAAGTTGCACTGGTGATGTTAAAAATATGTTAACAGGCGTTCTTGACTCCCATGATCCCTTCCTAACCCTCACTATTCGTCAGCATCTCCAGGCAAAACTCCTTCCTGCAATTTCAATCTTAAGTGAAATGAAGGGTGTCTCGGAGAAGCTTGTTCTTCCAAGACAAGGGGGAGAGGAAGGTGTGTCCAAAACAGAACCGAAGGGGTAATGTAGCTTCGGGTTCTGGTAAACAAGTCCTGGTTGAGAGCGAATCAGAATCAGATGAAACCATTACTGAAGCTCTTCAACGCAAGAAAAGGGACAGAGAGCTTGATGAAACCTTGAAAATAGCTCGTGAGGCAGAGGCCAGAGAAAGGAAAATCCGGGAGGATGAGGAGGCTATTCAAGCTAAAAAGACTCTGTTTCCAGATTGGGACAGAGACACACTCATCACTCAAGCGATTGAGTTTCCTTCCATTTACTGGTTGGAACCGATTGCATCTTTTGAGTGTGAAAATTCTAGAGACTCGCAGTTCGACATGCCCATTACGCGTAAAGCCTTCACATTTCACTGCTTTGATATCACTGCTAATGTCCCTCATCCTAACCCGAAGGTTGACAGAGAGCTCATCGATTTCTATCTGAAATTCGGTCAACCGCAGTACTTGACTTGGAGTGCCCATAAAATTATTAAAGTCAAGGTACTGAAACCAATCCAGGCTGGGAGATTTGTGAATGTCAATTTCAAAATCAACAGAGGAACGACCAACACCGAACACCTTATTTCTCTGGCAGATCTTCCCAGTCTGAACCCACACGATTGGATCTTGCTATACAACATTCTTCTCTCCAACCAGAGAGAATATGAACCAATTCTTTCTCATCTTAAAAGAATGTTGGCTTCCTACGTCCATGAGCTCGCCACTATGGATCAGGAAATAGCAAAGGTGATGAACAAGAAACCAACTGTCAAGCCTACTTCCAAGACTGGAGATGTTCACAAAATGAAGTTGGGGCAGATCGATTCTTCCAATCTGACGGTTATGTTCACCAGGGGCGACAAGCACAAGTTTCTGTTTGCTCTGGTAGACAAGCATCTGTTCTCTACAGAGTGTCTGGAGTATATCATCAATATCATTCACCGATGCAAACAGAACTCAACAGCAGATAAAAAGAACTTCACAGATATGCTTCGTTGGTATATTACCTTCAGGCATCATATTCTGGCTTTGATACCGAAATTTTTTGAAACGGTTAAGAAGTCATCTGCTTTGAAAAGAGAGTGAAGGTCTCGCCC
The DNA here is from genome assembly GCF_052625555.1 of Lactuca saligna. NCBI lineage: Eukaryota > Viridiplantae > Streptophyta > Magnoliopsida > Asterales > Asteraceae > Lactuca > Lactuca saligna. The sequence goes on from NC_136425.1 coordinate 178,514,492, forward strand.
CAATTGACGCAAAGGGGGAGATTGTTGGGCTTTGAAGATTGCGTCTTTTGGGCTCATCTTTTTATGCTTTTATTTATATTCCGGTTTGGGCCTGTCCAACCGTGAGTCTTTTATTCTTTGTATATAAGCTAATGCTTGCATGCATATTAGGTTAAGGTTTTAGAGATCTGTGAATACGATTTTTCCAGACGACTAAAGGTTTCTTTGATCATTCTTGTAACCTTCCAATCCTCTACAGTTGATGTTCTTAATCGAGCTCTTCTGAGGATTTTGTTTTAATCATTCGACACGTTTGATTCAATCTTGTTCTGTTATTTTACTGTGTTTGTATTGTCGTTATTTACTTGCTTGTTCAAGATCTATTCGATCTTCACAGATTAAAAGAAACATTAATCTCATCACTTCTCCTCATATCTAGAGGACAATACTTCTCTAACACACGAGTCTTGAACAACTCCCAGGATAAGTTCTCCTGGTCACATCCATCCAGAGCTTCATATGTTGCTTCCCACCAGACTAAAGCTTCTCCAATGAGCATTGCAGAAGCATAAATAGCCTTGTCTTCATCATCCACATGAGACACACGAAATACTTTCTCGGTGTTCTGAATCCAAGTTAGAACTATTATAGGATTAAGGACACCAGAAAACTCTGTAGCACCACTACTCTTGAAATCTTTGAACGAGGGACGCTTCACTTTCCCGCTTGAAGATTCTCCAGTGACTTTCTCTTTTCCTTTATCATCATTCTTTTTATGTTCTTCGAGATTGTGTCGAATAACACCGGTAAGTTTACCTAAAAGTCGCTCCTCACAAGGAGATACTGGAGTATTCACTTACTCGGGTTGAGGATCTCCACCAACATCAGGGGTATGGCTACTTACTTGTTCAGCCATTGATCTGAAATACGGAGTAAGATAATATTTTAGAATATTAGGGTTTACTATTACCTAATACTTTTACTTATATATTTCCTATGGTTTGTATCCCTATACTTACAATGATTAAGTTCATATATTGAACTTCCTATAGTTTAAGTCTAAATACCAATCCGTGGAATTTAGTCCGCTTAAACTACTGCTTTGATACCATGATTGAAAGGCCCCAACTTTCATATTTTTGAAAGACCCAAACTTTCATATTTCATACTATCATTAGTCCAAAACATGCTATTTGCATATTCATAAAAGCAATATTTTACATTGATATAAAGGATTTACAAACTATTGGATACAAACCTTCTATTACAAAGTGTTATATATATTACATAACTACCTGGGATATTGTAATTTATACAAACATAAAAAGTAGTACAAAAGTACTATTACAAACTATTCTACATCTTTCAATAGTATATAAACATACTAATTATTTATCACCTGCAATAGTTAAACATTGATAGGGTAAGCGGTGACGCTTAGTGAGTTCAAAAATAGATACAATATAATGTTATGCCATATATATATATATATATATATATATATATATATATATATATATATATATATATATATATACTTCAATGTGGCAAAAGCAAAGAGGAACAACAAGAAGTATGTGAGATGATGTGACAAGCGTTCATATCAATCAAAGACATTATTCAAAGATATTCTTTTCAATTCTTGATATACATCAATAAAGCGTTGGCCCAATTGGCATAGAAGACATGCAATTTCTGATTAACATCTTGTTAGATTTCAGGCTTATAGTCCTGTCTAACCATTTGCTAATGCTATAGAATAGAAGTCATTCTCTTACGGAGACATGCTCTACATGGCCAGAGGCTACGTACCAGTACCAATGTGAATCTAAGTCATTTCACTGATCACATGGTCAAAGGTATTACAATTGCTATAAACATAGCGAATAACACAAGAAAATAACTAAGAATGATAATACTGAAAAGCACATAGCACATATAACACATAACATACAATTGCTCCTATATATTGAACTCACCTTAAGTTAACCGGGGGTTAAAATAGTAATTTGGATAGCACTTCGGCTTTAAATATGCCTTTCTATGTTGAAAACCGGGAGTTTGTTTGAAAACCGGGCTCTGCGAAGGTAGGGCTTCAAAACCGAAAAGATAAAATTTTCCGGGCTTCTCGGGGGTCTCAGGACGTGTTTCGTCTGCTAATATTGATTTCGGAGCTTCGGGGAAAGTTAATATGAAGAAAATATGGAAAGAGGGGCTAAAAGTGTCAAATTTTCAAAGTTAGTCGGCAAAGTTCGCAGGTCCTCTTTATATAGGGCCGAGGTTCGGAAGTCTGCGGCTGGGAGGAGTCCACATCGCACCTGCAAAGTTCGGTCTGGAAGTAGCTCGGTGGCTCGGTCGTGGCTTCTTCGTGCGAGCATCGGTGGCGAAGGCGAGGGACGTGGAGGGGCGAGTCTCGGACACGAGGGCGAGGCGCGTCGGAATTCGATAGGCTCGCACTTCAGTCGAATAGCAGAGCGGCACGCGTCGGACTTCCGGAAGCAGGCAACGAGGTAGTTCGGTCCGGGCCATGTCTCCGGTGACGCACCTGCTTCGTGCGAGGTGACGTGGCCGGTTACTATTCATGCGAAAATTTTCGATTTTCGTGCCCCGAACTTCTAAAATCCATAACTTTTACATCCGAGCTCCGTTTTGACGTTCTTTATATGCACGCGTAGCTAAAATCATTTTCTACAATTTTCGTTTAGACTTCGTTGGCTAATTTTGAACTTAATTTTAATATTATTATTTTTAACATACCGGGACAGGAAAATCCGTTAAAAATTCATAACTTCTTCATCCGACATCCGTTTTCGTCAGACTTTTTACCGTTGTACTACATATGACGAGACCTTCGATTCTCGTTTAGGATGTATCGGTAAAATATCACTCGATCTAAAATTCGAGTTTTTAGCTGTCTACTGCTAAGTTGAAACTTCGAAAAATCATAACTTCCTCATACGAAGTCAGATTTTAGCGTTCTTTTTATCAAATTTCTCGGTTTAACGAATACTATGAATTTCATTTAGATTACTAAGGCTAAAAAGTAGTTTTTCAAAAACTCACTTTTTACGTCATTTGGCGCCGTGCCGGTTTTGTCGCGGATCTTCGGTTGATCATAACTTCTTTGTTATAAGTCGGATTTTGACGAGGTTTTCGCCTACAAATTTCTAACGAGATTCTCTACAACATCAAATAATAAAATTTTACTTATTTAAAGTTTCATATTTTCGCTAAATTTCACTATTTGGTTTTTAATTGGAATCTCATAAGACTTCCAATATTTTCTGAGTGATTCTAAACATAGTTTTACTTCATTTCTAGTAAAAACCATCTGTTAGAACTCAACACTCAATTTTACATAATATTTCACAATTTTATTCATTACAAAACACGATTTTAAAACGTGTATGTTACAGGTGACTCGGAATGTTGATTGCTAGTTGAGCGGTCCGGATAGACTGAAGGCCATTAGGCGTACTAGTCAGGCCGAACGCTCGGTGAACGGTCCAGCTAGACTGAAGGCCCTGGAGGGCGGTCCAGGTCTGCTGAAGGTTATGAGAGTGGTCCAGTTTGGCTGAAGGTCTGGTAAGGCGGTCCAGTCATGCTGAAGACTCTGCATGTGTTGTTAGTTCGGTTCGAGGTAATGGATTGAGTATGTCGGGATATGTTAACGTTGCAAGGTCTGGCCCCGGATATTGATCACAATCAGTGGAGGTAGTGCATGGACTTGAGAGTCTTCACGAGTGGATTCAGAGTATGTATGATGCATGGGATAGCGGTTATACTATAAAAGGGGGTGGTGTAGCGTTGGGTGAGCACCGTGGCACTTGTGGTAATGTCAAGACTGCCAAGTGGATCTCCTTGGTAAGGAAAAAAGGAAAGGAATGTAGCTCCGATAGGGAATGTAAGTCACGAAAGTGAATTAGTAGTGTGAAGTTATGATTGGGGTGTTCCAATCATGGTTATGGCACAAGGTGTGCGGCAGTGGCATGGAATCACATCCGGTTTGGATGTCTGCCGAGGTCACGGAAGGAAATTCTGGATCCCCAACTTGGTTCAGTGAAGGAATTGCGTAGCAGTGGTTCATCACGAGGGATGTTTTGAGGGTCGTCAGTGGATGGGTTTTCCTAACCCTAGGGTGCAGAGCTAGTTCAGCACATGCATGTGATTGCAAGAGGAGAACTCATGGGAGTTGCCCTGAAGAATGCGTTTTCTGTCAGCTTGAGATGGATGGAGTTGGACCCGGATCGGGAATCTGGTGGTGCATAGTTATTTATAGCTCATATGGGTCGAGTGATGGATGTGATTTGGAGCAGTGTTGCGTCAATGGTGGTACTCAGATGTTTTGTGTGGTTATCAGAGGGTAAAGCCGGTGGCCGGCTTGTGACGGTGGTAAGGACGCCGCGAGCAAGGAGAAGTGAGTTTATGGTTTCCATGGTTGTGCCTTGAGGAGCCTGGTTGGGTTAATGCTAGGAGTTGTAATGCGAGAGAAATTCTAGAGTTAAGTTATTGCAGGCTTCGAGGACGAAGCCAAATTTAAGTGGGGGAGAATTGTAACATCCCGGAATATCAAGAGTAGAGTTGAAGGGCTAAAAGTGTAAATTTGAAGGGCAACTCGGCGAGTCCATGGGTGGACTCGGCGAGTAGGGTCGCGACTTTGGTCGCGTGTTAAGTGGCCTACTCGGCGAGTAGGTGCTTAGTGGAGAAAACCCTAAATCCAGAGGATGAGCCCTATTTAAGGGACATTATACCCTCTCCCCAGCCTCTTTGATCTCCCTTGAAGTCCAGAAACCCTAGAAAGCATGATTGTGGAAGATTGGAGTGCATTTGGAGCTTGGGGAAGTGCTTATTGAAGAAATCTTGAAGGAGAAGAGACTTGGATCAAAGGGATTTGCTTAGGTTCGGATTCCTTGATGTTGGGGGCTTCATTTTGAGGTAATATCTCGTTCTTGGGCTGTGTTCTTCTAGATTCATCATTTTGGGGTTGTATGGGAAGCTTAGATTTGTGGTATCTTGAGTTTGAAGGATAGATCTGAGGTTGCTACCTCAGATCTGGAGTGGAGAAGGTATTAAGTGCAATAAAGTCCCTGTTCTTGTGTAATTGATGGAGCTATCTTGTCCCAAACCGAAACCCTAGAGTGAAAATGCCTAGATCTTCTTGGATTCACGTAAAGATTGCCACTTTACGTGATGGATGGCCTTAGGAGGAGTAGGTCTATGGTTTGGATTATTTGCATGGCTTGGAAAGCCTCTATATGGATTCAGACCCGATGGTACTCGACGAGTGACATGGGTGGACTCGGCGAGTTGCTTGAAGAAAGGCTGGAACTCGGCGAGTTGGATGAAGCTGGCCTGGAACTCGGCGAGTTGGAAGAACAACTCGGCGAGTAGGTTGAAGATAGTCATAGACTCGGCGAGTCTGTTCTTGGACTCGACGAGTCTGGTCGTAGGGTCCAAGTTTCTTTTGGTAAGGTTGTGACTCGGTGAGTCAAGGGATGACTCGGCGAGTTAAGTCACGAATTGAAGGAGGTTCTGTGTATGGGGACTCAGCGAGTAGAGTCAATCAGGGGCAGACTTTGACTTTGACTTTGAGCAAGGGTTGACCAGTTGATTTCCAGGGGTAATTTGGTAATTATTGGTATTTATTGGATTCAGTCTTTTGGGTATTGTCAGTGTTGGAGTTCGGGTCGGAGGCTGCAGCAGCGTGATCTTATCCTTTCAGTCAGCAGTTGCAAGGTGAGTTATCCTCACTATATCAACAGGGTCTAAGGCACCAAGGCCGACCCTTTATTGGATTGAGATCCGTGTATCTGTTGTTATGTTATTGCTTTAATATGTTTGCATCAGGGTAGTTAGGATGGTATTCGTTAGAGACCTGGTTAAGGTCGGTATCCTGGTATATAGGATGATGCTATGCTAGTGACCGGTTAGGTCGGTATCCTGTTAGAGTATGTTGTGTTATGTGATCTGCTAGATCGGTTTGACTGAATATGAATTGTTATGTGTTTGTATGTTTATGTGCACATGGTTGTTTGGACTGGAGTTGGGTTGAGGCAGGTCCTGCTTCGTGCTGTAGGCCAAGATACCCAGGGCGGACCGGTTGTTCCGAAGGCCCAGCGAGCGGTCCGGATAGGCTGTAGGCCCCACGAGGGCGGACCAAACGTGCTGAGGCTCGGAGAGTGGACCAGGCCAACTGAAGGCCCAATGCGGGCAAACCAGTCATATTGTAGACTCAGAGAGTGGACCAGGTGGGTTGAAGGCCTGGTGCGGGCGGACCAACCACACTGCAGACTCGAGGGACATGACTGGACTCGGAGGGTGGACCAGGTGGACTGAAGGCCTGAAACAGCAGACCAGACTCATAGTAGACCCGATATGCATGGTTGTTCTGTGATCCGTTATGATATAGCATGATATGTGTATGGTATATGTGGTTGGTATTTTGGGGGTATCTCACTAAGCTTTCGGGCTTACAGTTGTGGTTTAATGTTTTTCAGGTTCTTCAGGAGACTGTGGCAAGGCAAAAGCGTGATCGTATCGCTCCTCGTGTTTATGCTTTATAAAATGGATCTGGGAATACTCTGATAATAAATGTATTGAAAACCTTTTTGTAATAACTTAATGAATTGGGATGTTTTTGAAAAGTTTAAATTTTGTTGAAATTTTTGGTCGTTACACCACACTTCAATCAAAATGCCACCATTTGAAGCATTATATGGTTGCAAATGCCGTACGCCGTTATGTTGGCGTGATGTAGGACAGAAGATCCTTGGAGGCCCTGAAATGATTCAAGACACCACCGACAAGATTCAAATCGTACGAGAAAGAATGAAAGCGGCCCAGGATCGACAGAAGTCCTATATGAAAAAGAGAAGACGACCTATAGAATTCCAAGTTGGTGATTTCGTGATGCTGAAGGTATCCCCATGGAAAGGCCTTATGCGATTTTGGAAGAAAGGAAAGTTGAGTCCTAGATTTGTTGGTCCTTTCAAAATTATCCAGAGAATTGGAAAGCAAGCATACCGCTTAGAATTACTTGAAGATTTGGGAGGTATTTATGATGTGTTTCATGTAAGTTATCTGCGTAAATGCTTGAGCATCTACGATGAGACACTTCCATTATCCGAGGTGAAATTGGATAACAAGTTAAGATATGTTGAAGAGCCTGAAGAAATCGTGAATGAAAGAACAACTAAGCTACGCAATAAAGAAGTAGAATTGGTGCTTGTCAAGTGGAAACACCATTGTGGCCCAAACTATACTTGGGAGAATAAGAATGAGATAAAAGCAAAATATCCCAATTTATTTTAATCAATGTAATTTCGGGGACGAAATCCTAAAAAGGAGAAGTATTTGTAACATACACATTTTGAAATCGTGTTTTGTAATGAATAAAATTGTGAAATACTATGTGAAATTGAGTGTTGAATTCTAAAAGATGGTTTTTACTAGAAATAAAGTAAAACTATGTTTAGAATCACTCAAAAAATATTGGAAGTCTTATGAGCTTCTAATTAAAAGCCAAATAGTGAAATTTAGCGAAAATATAAAAATTTAAATAAGTAAAATTTTATTATTTGATGTTGTATAGAATCTCGTTAGAAACTTGTAGGTGAAAACCTCGTCGAAATCCGAGTTATAACGAAGAAGTTATGACAAACCAAAGATCTGCGACAAAACCGGTACGACACCGAATGACGTAAAAAGTGATTTTTTGATAAACTACTTTTTAGCCTTAGTAATCTAAATAAAATTCGTAGTATTCGTTAAACCGAGAAATTCGATAAAAAGAACGCCAAAATCTGACTTCGTATGAGGAAGTTATGATTTTTCAAAGTTTCAACTTATCAGTAGACAACTAAAAACTCGAATTTTAGATCGAGCGAGATTTTATTGATACATCCTAAACGAGAATCTAAGGTCTCAGCATTTTTAGTACAACGGTAAAAAGTCTGACGAAAACGGATGTCGGATGAAAAAGTTATGAATTTTAACGGATTTTCCTGTCCCGGTCTGTTAAAAATAATAATATTAAAAATAAATTTAAATTTAGCCGATTAAGTCTAAACGAAAGTTGTAGAGCGTAATTTTAGCTACACGTGCATATAAATAACGTCAAAAACGGAGCTCGTATGTGAAAGTTATGAATTTTAATAGTTCAGGCCACGAAAACCGAGGAATTTCGCATGAACAGTACCGACCACGTCACCTCCACGAAGCAGGTATGTCACCGAAGTCGTGGCCCAATCTGAGAAGCAACGTTTGTCATCTTCTGATTTGCCCGAGGCCGAGGTCCAATAAGATCTGGACACACCTCGCATCGGTGGCTAATCCGATGCGAGCCACGTCTCGCATACCCACCCTCGACGAACACTTCGCAGCTGCTGCCATCGAGCTGCTTCGTCACCCTCCGGTCCGAGCTTCGCACAAGCGACGTGTTCCCTTCTCAGCCACAAGGTCTGAACCCTCGGCCCTATATAAAGGGAGGCTGCGAGACCTTCCGACCAGAATTCCAAATTTGACAATTTTAACCCCTCTTTCCATATTTTCACTATTTTGACTTTCCCAAAGCCCCGGTATCAATTTTAGCACCCGAAACACATCCCGAGACCCCCGAGAAGCCCGGAAATTTTATCCTTTCGGTTTTGAAGCCCTACCTTCGCAGAGCCCGGTTTTCAATATAGAAAGACATATTTAAAGCCGAAGTGTTGTCCAAATTACTATTTTAACCCCCGTTTAACTTAAGGTGAGTTCAAAGTATAGGAACAATTATATGTTATGTGTTATATGTGCTATGTGCTTTTCAGTGTTATTATTCTAAGTTATTTTCTCGTGTTATTTGCTACGTTTATAGCAATTTTAATACCTTTGACCATATGATCAGTGAAATGACTTAGATTCACATTGGTACTGGTACGTAGCCTCTGGCCATGTAGATCATGTCTCCGTAAGAGAATGACTTCTATTCTATGGCATTGGCAAATGGTTAGACAGGACTATAAGCCTGAAATCTAACAAGATGTTAATCAGAAATTGCATATCTTCTATGCCATTTGGGAGAGAGCTTTATTGATGTATATCAAGAATTGAAAAGTATATTGTAATGCCCGTGTTTCTGGGCTAAAAGCATTAATGATGTTGTAATAGTCTAGGTCAACCTGTGTAACTTATTTTGAAGTAATAAAGAGGAATTATGTGAATTATATGCTTATTTGCTTAATTATTATGATTTAATTAATTAATAATAAAAATAAACATTTAAAATAAATATTATAAAAAGCCAATATCTTTTAGGAAAGTTGTAGTGGCCGAAACAAGGATTCTGGAGATATACGCCGAAATCCGAGTTATAACGAAGAAGTTATGATATGTCGAAGTTTCGCGACGAAATCGGCACGGTACCGGGAAGCGTAAAAAGTGAATATTGCGATAAAGTGCTTTTTAGCCTTAACAATCTAAACGAAAAAAATCATAGTATTCGTTAAACCGAGAAGTTCGATAAAAAGAACGCCCAAATCTGACTTCGTATAAGGAACTCATGATTTTTCTAAGTTTTAGCTTAGCAGTAGACAGCTAAATACTCGAATTTAAGATCGAGCGATATTTAGGCGACACAACCTAAACGAGAATCGAAGGTCTCGTCAAAAGTAGTACAACGGTAAAAAGACTGACGAAAACGGACGTCGGATGAAGAAGTTATGAATATTTAACGGATTTTCCTGTCCCGGTCTGTTAAGAATAATAATATTAAAATTAAAGTCAAAATTAGCCGACGAAGTCTAAATAAAAGTTGTAGAGCATGATTTTAGCTACGCGTGCATATAAAGAACTTCTAAAACGGAGCTCGTATTCGAATGTTATGGATTTTAGAAGTTCGGGGCTCAAAATTCAAAAAAAAAATTGCATGAACAGTAACCGGACACATCACCTCGCCGAAGCTGCTGCGTCACCGAGGATGTGGCCGAATCCGGTACCAACGCGTGTTGCTATTCCCTCAGACCGAAGCCTCGGCCAATCAGAAGACGCCTCGTGGCCGCCGCGTGTATGAGTCTCGCAGGGCCACGTCCGAGCCTCATAGCCAACCTCCGTGTCTCGCCTCGCTGCTGCCACGCGCCTTGCCCCTTCGCTGCTACGTCTCCCTTCCGTGTCCGAACCTCGCAGGTGCTACGTGGAAGCTTCTCAGCCACGAAGACCTCGGCCTCGCACTCTATAAATAGGGGGGATGCGAGATCTCCCGAATACTTTTGGAAAATTGTCATTTTTCACCCCTAAACTTATATTTTGACTATTTTGACTTCTCCCGAAGCCCCGGTATCATTTTTAAAGCCCGGAATACGTCTCGAAGTGCCCGAAAACCCGGAAAATTTTATCTTTTCGGTTTTGAAGCTTCAACTCTCGCAGAGCCCGGTTTCTCAATAAAACTCCCGGTTTTATCAGAAACGATCATTTTAAGGAACGAATTGCTGCCCGATTATCATCAAATCAAGTGAGTGTATAGTCACTTTCATCTTACACATAGATATGAAGTATTTTCTATAAAATACATGTTATGTGTAATTATATTGATTGTTTATTTGAGATGATTGTTGAATACAATGTTTTATACAAGTGATAAACTGTATATGTATTTTATCTACAAATATGTTGGGTAGAACATGGGTAGATAAAATAGTTGATGTGTGTTAAAATGATGAGAGGCCTCGATGTTTTTGTTGTTCCAGTCATCTAGCGGAGTATGGATGACGACCACGGACTCTTCTAGATACTCTAGTGGAACGCTAGCAGGCTCGCAACCTGTAGGTGTTGTGAACGATGTGTTCACCGGTGTACTCCATCCCCCTCATGGTTGCCTTTAGGACATTTATTGTTGAGGAACCCCCTTAGCAGTAGTGCCCATCCCGATGATATAATCCTTAGACTAGGTCCCTTGTATAGGTGTTTAGGGACGTAAAGTGAGGATAATGGGAATGGGTAATCAGGGTTATTGTTGGTTGATGAAATTAATAAATCTATTGTTGATCGATGAAATTAATAAATTTATTATTATTTGTGGGTTGAAAACCCTATATGCTCACCAGGCTCCCTAGCCAGACCCACTCAACTTTCTGTTTTACAGGTAGTGGACTCAGAGCATAATTATGATGATGATGATGAGGGACTTTTGGATTATAGGCCATTAGTTTTAAATAACTGTTGTAAGGATTATAATGTAGTGTTTATACTTATGTACTGTATCAAACATGACATCCCGAGTCTTTTAATGAAATACATTTATAAGGAAATGCTTGTGATAATTCTTTATCATATTATTGTTTTGGGACAAATTCCGCAATTCTTTTATTAAAAGGTTACTCTGATTTTGAAATAAAGTATAAACAAAACCGGTCTTTTCTGGCCGTGAAATTAGGGATGCCACAGTTGGTATCAGAGCATTAGTTTAAGTGAACTAGGAATTTGTAGGATTTCTAGGCTTAAACTTAGAATGCTAAGCGATGATTGTGAGGTGTGAGCACTAGTATATTTTAGGAAAGATGCCTAAAATGCTTTTATGTGCTAAATGTTATGTGTTTGCTATACATGATATTTTTGTTCGGATCTATGGTCTGTTGCTGACCGGATCTGGAAAACCTTATGTGTGTAGGATTCTAAGAGTATGATTACGATATTAGAACTAGCATGTAAACGTTTCGAAGTCTATAGTAAATAAAGATCTAAATTCACCTTATTCGGTGTATAGATCGAGATGGCAAGGACTTGCAGCAGAAACGTAAACGCAAATGGGGATAGGAACCAACCCCCAGTGGTTCAGCAAATACCTGTTGTTGAAGAAGTTGCACCTGAGCCAGTCACCCTGGCTGGAGTTCAAGCCATAATTTAGGCTATGTTAGCTGAACAAAGGGAAGAAATGATACAGATTCTCCACGAGAATAGGGACGAATCTACCATACATGTTGAACCAATGGAGCCAATTCCCGAGCAATCTGAGGAGGGGAACTACAGCCGCCAAGTGAGTCAAATAGGGAGTCAAGGTGAGCAAAGGGATGGCCCAGAAGGGAGAAACAACAAGGATGATGTACAAAAATTTCTTGGGTGTGAAACCACCAAGTCTCTCAGGAAGCCCAAAGCCTGTTGGGATCATGGACTGGATCTCCAAGATGGAAATGGTGTTTGAAAGTTACGACTGCAGCAAGAAGCAGAAGACTGTCCTTGCTGTGAAACAATTAAAAACTGGAGTCTTGAGCTGGTGGAAGCTATTAGCAGATACAATGCCGCAAGGAGAAGCTCTGAAAATGTCATGGAATGAGTACTTGGAACAACTGAAGGCGCAGTACTGTTCAGAGATAGATGTGATTGATCTGAACAATGAGTTCCAAAATTTGAAAAAGGGGAAAATGAGCATCGATGACTATGTTGTTGCATTCACGGAAAAGATGAAGTTGTTTCCATACCTAGTGCCAACCGAACTTTCCAAAGTTGAGAAGTTCGCAAACAGACTGCTGGCTGATTTTGGCCCAACAGTCAAGATGGCAACCACTCTGAAATTAGCCGTTCGGGCAGCTAAGAATGTGGAAACCCAACAAAAGGAAAGAGGTCTAGAAAGGGCTGAGGTTGGTGAGAAACGGAAGTTCGATGGATCCTCGAAGTCCAACAAGAAGAGTAGATTCTCGAAGTCTGGTTCAAGAGGAGGAGAATCAGAAGCGAAGTGGTGTGACAAGTGTAAGAAGAAGCACTCTGGGAAGTGTGACGGAGGGGTCACTTGTTTCAAATGTGGAAAGCCTGAGCATTATGCCAACGAATGCACATTCACTAAGAAGGTCTGTTATGAGTGCAACGAGGAGGGGCACCTTTCAAAGGATTGCCCAAAGAAGAAGGAGGCAGGAAGACCCAACATACCACCAAAGCCGAAGGCGAGAGCCTTCCAGATGACACTTGAGGCTGCAAAGGAGGCAGCATAACTCGCTTCAGGTACCTTTCTTGTAAATGGTTTTCCTGCAAATGTACTATTTGATTTGGGAGCCAACTACTCCTTTGTGTCGCATAAATTTGATGGGAAATTAGCATTACCTGTAGAAAAACTTGATAATGCCCTGATTGTAGAAGTTGCCAGTGACAAATTCGTACTTGTTGGTATTCGTATTAGGAACATCATCATTGACCTAAACGGAAACGAATTCCACGAAAAGCTATTACTCATAGAGTTAAACAGTTTCGACATCGTTTTGGGTATGGATTGGCTTAGCGCCAACGATACTGAGATTCTTTGCAAGAAGAAGATTGTAAGGGTAATCCTACCCAGAAAAGAATCATTTATGGTGTACCAGGACAAACGCAGAGTGAATTCTGGAATTATCTCCCTGATGAAAGCCAGGAAATGTTTGTCCAAAGGATGTACATCGTACTTGGCATTCGTAATTGATGCTAAGAAGGAGAAGAAAGAGGTGCAGAATATACCGGTTGTGTGTGATTATCCGGAAGTCTTTCCCGAAGATCTTCCCGGATTACCACCTGATAGGCAAGTGGAATTTCGTATAGACTTGTTACCAGGAACAACACCGATAGCAAAGGCACCTTACCGATTAGCACCGATGGAGATGAAGGAGCTCATGACGCCACTTCAGGAGCTGTTGGACAGCGGTTTCATTCGACCTAGTTCATCACCCTGGGGAGCTCCGGTGTTATTCGTAAAGAAGAAGGACGGAAGCATGAGAATGTGTATTGATTACAGAGAGCTGAACAAAGCAACGATAAATAACAAGTACCCGTTGCCAAGGATCAATGACCTGTTCGACCAGTTATAGGGTTCGAGTTATTTCTCAAAGATCGATCTTAGGTCGGGATACCATCAACTAAAGGTGAGAGAGCAGGATATCGAAAAGACTGCATTCAGAACAAGATATGGACATTATGAGTTTTTGGTTATGTCATTTGGGCTAACCAATGCTCCTGCAACATTCATGGATTTGATGAACAGGGTTTGTAAACCATTCCTCGATAAATCCGTGATAGTGTTCATCGACAACATTCTCATCTACTCGAAAAGACAAGAGGAGCATGAAAAGCATCTACGTGAAGTGCTAGAAGTCCTAAAAAAGGAGAAGTTGTACGCAAAGTTCTCCAAATGTGAATTTTGGATTCAAGAAGTCCAATTCTTGGGTCATGTGATTAACCAAGAAGGAATAATGGTTGATCCAGCAAAGATTGAAGCTGTAGTGAAGTGGGAACAACCAAAAAGTCCTACGGAGATTCAAAGCTTTTCAGGATTAGTTGGATATTACCGAAGATTTATCCAAGGCTTTTCCTCGATAGCCGCTCCATTGACAGCCTTGACCCACAAAGAAGCTACTTATACTTGGAGTGAAAAGCATAAGGAAGCCTTTGAGAAGTTGAAGAAGAAATTATGTGAAGCACGAATTCTTTCTTTACCCAAAGGTGTTTAAGACTTTGCAGTCTATAGTGATGCATCTGGAGTTGGGTTAGGTTGTGTTCTTACCCAGTGAGATGAAGTGATAGAATATGCATCAAGACAGCTGAATGAGCATGAAAAGAACTACCCTACTCATGATTTGGAGTTGGCAGCGGTAGTTTTCGCTCTAAAAATATGGAGACATTACCTCTATGGCACGAAGTGCAAACTCTTAACTGATCATAAGAGTCTCCCGTATCTCTTTAATCAGAAGGAACTGAATATAAGGCAACGACGTTGGCTGGAATTACTCAAAGACTACGACTATGAGATACTTTATCACCCTGGTAAAGCAAATTTTATTGCTGATGCTCTCAGTCGGAAATTCAACCTTGAAAAGAAAAGGCCAAGAGCGTTGAGAATTGAGGTTGTCTCAACAATTGTGGAGAGTATAAAGAAAGCTCAGGAAGAAGCTTTAGAGAAGAATGAACGAAAAGAAGAACGTCTGGGCAAAACATTAGTATTCGGTACAAACAACCAAGAGTTGAAGGTATTCCAAGATAGGATTTGGGTACCTAAGATAGGAGGAGTCAGAGATGTCCTGATGGAAGAAGCTCACAAGACCATGTACTCGATTCATCCCGGCAGTACGAAAATGTATAGGGATTTAAAACCCTATTACTGGTGGCCAACGATGAAGCTCGATTTTGCTAAGTATGTGGCCGAGTGTGTGACATGTGCAAGAGTCAAGGCACAACATCAGAAACCGTATGGGAGTTTAGAACCTTTACCTGTACCCATGGGTAAATGGGAAGACATCACCATGATTTTGTGACTAAACTGACCAGAACAAAGAGCGGTCACGACATGATTTGAGTGGTCGTGGATCATTTCACCAAGAGTGCACACTTCATAGCAGCTAATGAAAAATGGTCTATAGATAAGCTTGTGAATGCTTACTTGAAGGAAATTGTGAGACTTCACGGTGTTCCTCTAAAAATTGTATCAGATCGTGATAGTTGTTTCACGTCACGATTTTGGAAAAGTCTACAAGAGGAAATGGGTACCAAGTTGTGTTTAAGTAAAGCTTACCATCAACAAACTGATGGTCAGAGCGAAAGAACAATACAAACACTTGAAGATATGCTGAGAGCATGTAGCCTGGAATTCCAAAGTAACTGGGATGAACATTTACCTTTAGTAGAGTTTTCCTACAACAATAGTTTCCACTCAAGCATAAAGATGACACCTTATCACACTTTGTATGGACGGAAGTGTCGTACGCCGTCTTGTTGGCTTGAAGCTGGAGAAAAGCAGTTTATGGGACCTGAGATAGTCCATCAGACTGCTGAAAAGTTGAAAATGATTAGGGAAAGGATGTTAGCAGCTCAGGATCATCAAAAGAGCTATGCTGACAAGAAAAGAAAACCGATAACATGCGAATTTGGTGATTCGGTTTTGCTTAAAGTCTCGTTGTGGAAGGGACTTATAAGATTTGGTAAAAGGGGAAAGTTGAGTCCAAGGTTTATTGGACCATTTAAAGTTCTTCAGAGGATTGGGAATCAAGCTTACAAGCTACGACTACCAGAAGAACTAGATGGTATTCATAACACTTTCTATGTATATTATTTAAGGAAGTTCACGGGAGATGTTCCTGACATAATTCCAATATCTGAGTTAAGGCTGGATGAAAGCAAAAGGTTAATCGAAGAACCAAAGGCAATCGTTGACTGTAAGACTAAAAAGTTGCGATGCAAGATGGTCGATTTAGTGGTTGTGCAATGGAAACATACGAATGGGCCAAATCTCACCTGGGAAACGGAGAGTGACATGATGAGTCGCTACCCGTATTTGTTTGCTGATGTGTGATTCCGGGGACAGAATCATCCTAAGGGGGAGAGAATTGTAACGCCCATTTTTCTGGGCTAAAAGCATTAATGATGTTGTAATAGTCTAGGTCAACCTTTGTAACTCATTTTGAAGTAATAAAGAGGAATTATGTGAATTATATGCTTATTCGCTTAATTATTATGATTTAATTACTTAATAATAAAAATAAGCATTTAAAATAAATATTAGAAAATGCCGATATCTTTTAAGAAAGTTGTAGTGGCCGATACAAGGGTTCCGGAGATATAAAGAACGCCGAAATCCGAGTTATAACGAAGAAGTTATGACCTGTCGAAGTTTTGCGACGAAACCGACACGACACCGGGAAGCGTAAAAAGTAAATATTGCAATAAAGTGCTTTTTAGCCTTAACAATCTAAACAAAAATCATAGTATTCGTTAAACCGAGAGGTTTGATAAAAAGAACGCCCAAATCTGACTTCGTATGAGGAAGTTATGATTTTTCTAAGTTTTAGCTTAGCAATAGACAGCTAAATACTCGAATTTAAGATCGAGCGATATTTAGCGGACACAACCTAAGAGAGAATCGAAGGTCTCATCAATAGTAGTACAACGGTAAAAAGACTGACAAAAACGGACGTCGGATGAAGAAGTTATGAATTTTTAACAGATTTTCCTGTCCAGGTCAGTTAAAAATAATAATATTAAAATTAAATTCAAAATTAGCCGACGAAGTCTAAACGAAAGTTGTAGAGCATGATTTTAGCTACGCGTGCATATAAAGAACGTCAAAAGGGAGCTCGTATGCGAAAGTTATGGATTTTAGAAGTTCGGGACTCAAAATTCAAAAAAATTTCGCATGAACAGTAACCGGACACGTCACCTCGCCGAAGCTGCTGCGTCACCGAGGATGTGGCCGAATCCGGTAGCGAAGCGTGTCGCTATTCCCTCGGACTAAAGCCTCGGCCAACCAGAAGACGCCTCGTGGCAGCCGCGCGTCTGAGTCTTGCAGGGCCACATCCGAGCCTGGTAGCCAACCTCCGTGTCTCGCCTCACTACTGCCACGCGCCTTGCCCCTTCGCTGCCAAGTCTCCCTTCCATGTCCGAACCTCGCAAGTGCTACGTGGAAGCTTTTCAGCCACGAAGACCTCGGCCTTGCACCCTATAAATAGGGGGCTGCGAGATCTCCCGACTACTTTTGGAAAATTGTCATGTTTCACCCCTAAACTTATATTTTGACTATTTTGACTTCTCCCGAAGCCCCGATATCATTTTTAAAGCCCGGAATACGTCCCGAAGTGCCCGAAAACCCGGAAAATTTTATCTTTTCGGTTTTGAAGCTCCAACACTTACAGAGCCCGATTTCTCAATAAAACTCTCGGTTTTATTAGAAACGATCATTTTAAGGAACGAATTGCTGCCCGATTATCATCAAATCAAGTGAGTGTATAGTCACTTTCATCTTACACATAGATATGAAGTATATTCTATAAAATACGTGTTATGTGGAATTATATTGATTGTTTATTTGAGATGATTGTTGAATACAATGTTTTATACAAGTTATAAACTGTATATGTATTTTATCTACAAATATGTTGGGTAGAACATGGGTAGATAAAATAGTTGATGTGTGTTAAAATGATGAGAGGCCTTGATGTTGTTGTTGTTCCAATCATCTAGCGGAGTATGGATGATGACCACAGACTCTTCTAGACAGTCCAGTGGAATGCTAGCATGCTCGCAACCTGTAGGTGTTGTGAACGATGTGTTCACCGGTGTACTCCATCCCCCTCATGGTTGCCTTTAGGACATTTATTATTGCGGAACCCCCTTAGCAGTAGTGTCCATCCCGATGATAAAATCCTTAGCCTAGGTCCCTTGTATAGGTGTTTAGGGACATAAAGTGAGGATAACGGGAATGGGTAACCAGGGTTATTGTTGGTTGATGAAATTAATAAATTTATTGTTGATCGATGAAATTAATAAATTTATTATTATTTGTGGGTTGAAAACCCTATATGCTCACCAAGATCCTAAGCCTGACCCACTCAACTTTTTGTTTTACAGGTAGTGGACTCAGAGCATAATTATGATGATGATGATGAGGGACTTTTGGATTATAGGCCATTGGTTGTAAATAACTGTTGTAAGGCTTATAATGTACTGTTTATACTTATGTACTGTATCAAACATGACATCCCGAGTCTTTTAATGAAATACATTTCTAAGGAAATGCTTTTGAGAAATCTTTATCATATTATTGTTTGGGACAAATTCCGCAATTCTTTTATTATAAGGTTACTCTGATTTTGAAATAAAGTATAAACAAAACCGGTCTTTTCTGGCCGTGAAATTGGGGATGCCACATATATCTTTGAATAAAGTCTTTGATTGATATGAACGGTTGTCACATGATCTCACATACATCTTGTTGTTCCTCATTGCTTTTGCCACAATGAAGTATATATATGGTATAACGTTATATTGTATCTATTATTGAACTCACTAAGCGTCACCGCTTACCCTATCAATGTTTAACAATTGCAGGTGATAAGTAACTATTATGTTTACATACTACTGAAAGATTTAGAATAGTTTGTAATAGTACTTTTGTACTACGGTTTATGTTTGTATAAATTATAATATCCTGGGTAGTTATGTAATATATATAACACTTTGTAGTAGAAGATTTGTATCCAATAGTTTGTAATTCCCTTTATCAATGTAAAATATTGCTTTTATGAATATGCAAATAGCATGTTTTGGAGTAATGATATTGTGAAGTATGAATGTGTGGGTCTTTCAAAAATACGAAAGTTGGGGTCTTTCAATACAGACCAAGAGTTTTGTAAAAAGGGCGACTGATTGTGGAAGGACTAGGATCAGGCTGGGATTGAGTATGTGGGATGGAGTTAGAGTTTGGAACTCCTAGAGGGCTAGAAAAATATGCATGGGAGAGTTTTCCAAAGGGATAATTTGGGATGATAAATGCTAGTCGAGTGGTCTGGACAGACTGAAGGCCGGTGGGCGTACCAGTCAGGCCGAAGGCTCGGGGACGGTCCAGACAGGCTGAAGGCCCTGGAGGGTGGTCCAGACATGCTGAAGGTTCTGAGAGTGGTCCAGATTGGCTGAAGGCCTAGTAAGGCGGTCCAATCATGTTGAAGACTCTGCATGTGTTGGTAGATCTGTTTGAGTATGTTGCGATGTGATAGCATCAGAAGGTCTGGCCCCAGGTATTGATCATGATTACCGGAAGGTAGTGCAGGGACTCAGGAGTCCTTGCGAGCAGATTTAGAGCATAAGTGGTTCATGGAGTAGTGGTTATGCTAAAAGGGAATGGTGTAGCGTCGAGCGAGCACCATGGCACTTGTTGTAGTGACAAGGCGGCCAAGTAGATTTCCTTGGATAATGAAAGGGAAAGGTATGTAGCTCCGAGAGGGAGTGTAAGTTCACAGAAGCACAAGCAGTAGCACGGAGGTGTGATTGAGGTGTTCCAAGCATGGTTATTGAGCCGTGTGTTTGCGCCAGTGGTATGGAATCACATCCATGTTGGATGTCTACGGAGGACACGGTTGGAATTCTGTGGGTGTAGAGCCAAAGAGGCTCAGGAAGGATGCAAGGATGGAGCCTCGGATTCCCAGTTTGGTGTGAACAAGAAATTATGCGTGTAGCGGTAATTCATCCTGGGGGATGTTTGGATGTGTCGTCAGCATGTCGGGTTTTCCCAACCCGATAATGCTAGAGCTATTTCAGCATGTGTATGTGATTGTGGAGGAGAACTCATGGGAGTTGCTCTAAAGATGAAGGATGTGTCATCCCTTTAACATGGAAGGGATAGAGTTGGACTCAAAAAGGGAGTAGGTTAAGTCTCTGCAGTGGATTCAGTGAAGGATATGGCTAATGAGGGAAATGATAGCAGTGCGGTACTGGATCGGGATCCCGGTGGTTCAAAGTTATATCTAGCTCGTAAGAGTCAAGTGATTGTTGTGATCTGGAACGAGTGAAGTGCCATGGAGTGGTACTCGGTTGATAAGTGTGGTTATCAGAGGATGAAGCCGGTGGTCGGCTTGAGGCGGTGGTCAGGACACCGCAGGAGAAGAGTTGGGTTTTGGGTTTCGATGGTACCGTTTTAAGGGACCTGGTTTGGTTAATGCCAGGTGGTGCATTGCGAGAACAGTTTCTGGAGTTGTGTTGCCGCAGGCTTCGAGGATGAAGCCTAATTTAAGTGGGGGAGAATTGTAACATCCCAAAAATTCAGAAGTAAGGTTGAAGGGCTAAAAGTGTAAATAAGAAGGTCGACTCGGCGAGTCGAGTCGCGTTTCAGGTCACGTGTTAAGTGACCAACTCGGCGAGTCGCATGGGTGGACTCGGCGAGTTGGTGCTGTGTGGAGAAAACCCTAATCCCGGGGGTTGAGCTCTATATAAAGAACATAATACCCTCTACCCAGCCTCTTTACTCTCCCTTGAAGTCCAGAAACCCTAACATTCGTTTGTGAGAGAATTAGAGAGCATTTGGACCTTGAAGGAGTATTTGTTGAAGAAATCCTTGAAGACTAAGAGGCTTGGCGCAAGGGGATTTGCAAGGTTTTGGTTTATTCTTCTATTGGAGTTTTCTCTTGAGGTAATGATTCGTTGCTTAAGCTGTATCCATCTAGATCTATCATTTTGTGGGATTTTTGGGAGTATATCTAGTGCTATCTTGAGTTTAGAGGTTGGATCTGAGGTTGCTATGTAACATCCCAAAATACGACCCAAAAATTTTTGTTTAATAATTACTAAAAACACCATGTTAATACTATAAAGTAAAACTCGTACGTCAATATCTCAAAACAATAGCAAAGTATTACGAGGAAACTGTATCGAGACTGTATCAAATCACATCTATGAAAAGCTAAAAACAACTCCTAGGACAAACTGAAGTTGTGGTGTGTGCGATGCCATCAACCCGAGCTCTTCCCTTTACTTGCGGAAGTACCTGAAAACAAAACTAAAATTGTAAGCACAAAGCTTAGTGAGCTCCCCCAAACTACCACGTACCATACAATAACATATAAACACATACTGGGCCTTGCCCACTGCATCAAACCGAAGTCCGGAACTAACCAGGGCCTTGCGCTCTACATCGGACCGAAGTCCGGAACTGACTGGGACCTTGTCCCCTGCATCGGACCGAAGTCCGGAACTAACTGCATCGGACTGAAATCCGGAAACTGACTGAGAATAACATAGCATAGCATAAACATGTCAACTAGCATGAACACATAAACTGCATACTGCATCGGGCCGTAGCTCGGAACACATAATACATAAACCCTGTATGAGCCACAAAGGCATCAAACATCCTGACTACTGCATCAGAACGAAGTCCGGAAACTATTGCTAGTTAAACGGGCCGACATTGTGGCCTTAGACCCGTTCCTACTGGAAGGAAACTCACCTCGTGACGCTGCCTGCTGAAATCCTGAATGAGAAATCCCTGACGGCTGCTCCGGTTGCTTCCCAGCTATAATGGGAAATAAATACTAAATCAGAATAGGGATTCTTTTATGGGTAAAATGACCATTTTACCCCTACTATGGTGTGGGACACAACATGGTCCAAAACCTCAATTCCTTCTAAGTCCATCTATGGCCCCACTATAGGCCCACTAATGGCCCAATTTGCTATATTGGGTCTAGAATCCTTTTATTGGGCCTTACTCAAGCCCAATACCAAATCCTTGGTTCTTAGCATCTGAATTCTGATGGGCCATAAAGGTCCAAGGACCCTAAGCCTGAAACCCAGCCCACACCGAGGCCCAACACTCGAAGCCCGAACTGGTAGCATACGTAGGGTGTACACCAAGGTACGCTAAGCGTACTGGCTGGTGACCTGTACGCGGCGCGTACTTCCTTGTACGCCCAGCGTACAGCCCTGCTAAGCCAACATCTCATTAAGTGCTTAATAATCCGATCTAGAAGCTACAAATCCAGATCCTAAGCTTATTCAATGACTTAAGACATAAAGTTGCTTACTTGATGGCTTATAAGTCTCATAAAGGCTCAAACTCTCACAAATAACATTCTACTTCCATAAAACCAACTAGATCTCATGCATGGTTCCATATAAGCCTTAAAGATCGAAACTTTACTGCTATGGGGACACTTGAGCTTCAAGGATAGCAATCCGAAGCTCCAAAATCGAAGTTGTAAGATAAAGGTCCCTCCTTTGGACCTAAAAGGTCCAAACTTCCAAAAATTCCTAGATCTAAACTCACAAGAGGAAAGTTGAAAGCTTTATACCTCTTTTGAATGCCAAATGAAGGAATGATCCCAGATCTATGAGCTCAAGGTACTCAAGTTCTCCTTCTTCCACTTCTCTTCTTCTTCGTCTTCACAAAAAAATAAGCTCAAAGATCAAACACACACAAGCAAGGAGCAAAGGGGACGAACTAGGGTTTCTCTGGGGTGAATGATAAGTGACGAGGCCAAATGGGAGGCTATAATGGGGTTTAAATATGTCTCAAACCCTAAAATTAGGTTTTTTCCTCTGGCCGCGTACGCTGGGCGTACACTATGGTACGTTGCGCGTACGCCTCTCCTCCCCACGTTTCATTTAATCCTTACGCCCAGCGTACAATGGGTTACGCCCCGCGTACGGCTTATGGGCAGGCTATAACTTGGCCCAAAACAAATGGACCACTCTCATAATTAAATCTATTATAGCCCAAAATAAAACTTGAGAATTAAATAAATTTATACCTCGCAAAACGATCGTTACATGCTACCTCAGATCTAGTGTAGTGATGATCCAAAGAAGCATAAAGTCCCTGTTCAAGAGCTGTTGATGGAGCCTTTTAGTCCCAAACCCTAGCCCTAGATTATATTATCCTTAGATCTCCTTGGATTCATGTAAAGTTTTCCACTTTACATGATGGGTGGCTTGTAGAAGAGTAGATATATGGCTTTGAGACCCTGCATGGCTTGGAAAACCTCTATATGGGTTAAGAGCTTGTGGTACTCGGCGAGTCACATAGGTGTACTCGGCGAGTTGCTTGAAGATAGGCAACAACTCGAAGAGTTGGAAGAACAACTCGGCGAGTTGGTTGAAGATAGCCTTGGACTCGGTGAGTCCGTTCTTTGACCCGGCGAGTCTGGTCGTGAGGTCCTAACTTTTCCTAGATGAGCTGTGAATCGGTAAGTCAAGGCACGACTGGTGAGTTGAGTAGGAAGTGACTCAGAGTTCGTGGGACTCGACGAGTCCTTGGGTGACTCGGCGAGTTGGTCCGCGATATGGGAGTTTTCACAATTGAGGGACTCAACGAGTCAGCGGGCTGACTCGGCGAGTAGGGTCAATCAGGAAGTTTGACTTTAACTGAGGACTTTGACTTTGACCAAGAGTTGACCAGTTGACTTTCAGGGGTAATTTGGTAACATTTGGTATTTATTGAGTTTGGTCTTCTGGTATTGTCAGTGGTGGAGTTCGTATACGAAGTTGGAGCAGCGTGATCTTATCTTTTCAGTCAACAGTTGCAAGGTGAGTTATCCTCACTATATCAACAGGGTCTAAGGCACCAAGGCCGACCCTTTATCGGATTGTAATCTGGGTATCGTTGTTATGTTATTGCTTTGCTATGTTTGCATCCTGGTAGTTAGGATGGTACATGTTAGTGACCTGGTTAAGGTCGGTATCCTGGTATATAGGATGATGCTATGCTAGTGACCGGTTAGGTCGGTATCCTGTTTAGAGTATGTTATGTTATGTGATCTGCTGGATCGGTTTGATTGGATGTGAGTTGTTATATGATTGTATGTTTATGTGCACATGGGTGTTTGACTGGGGTTGGGTTGAGGCGGGTCCTGCTTTGTGCCGTAGGACAACATACCCAGGGCGGACCGGCTATCCCGAAGGCCCAGCGAGCGGTCTGGATAGGCTGTAGGCCCCACGAGGGAGGACCAGACGTGCCGAGGCTCGGAGAGTGGACCAGGCCGACTGAAGGCCCGATGCGGGCGGACCAATCATACTGTAGACTCAGAGAGTGGACCAGGTGGGTTGAAGGCCCAGTGCGGGCGGACCAACCACATTGCAGACTCGAGGGATATGGCTAGACTCAAAAGGTGGACCAGGTGGACTGAAGGCCCGGTGTGGCGGACCAGTCACACAGTAGACCTGAAGTGCATGGTTGTTCTGTTCGGTTACGATATGTTATGCGTGGTATATGTGGTTGGTATTTTGGGGGTATCTCACTAAGCTTTCGGGCTTACAGTTGTGGTTTAATGTTTTTCAGGTACTACAGGAGACCGTGGCAAGGCAAAGGTGTGATCGTACCACTCCTCACATTTATGTTTTACGATATGGTTCTGGGAAGACTCTGATAATAATTATATTGAAAACCTTTTTATGATAAATTAGCGAAACTGGGTTGTTTTTGAAAAGTTTAAATTGGTTTGAATTTTTAGAGTGTTACATTCTGTCCAACTGAAACTTGGGTGATGAGAAACTTTCCTTATTTGGTAAATTTTGTTACCACCACAAACGAGAGAATCAAATTCATATTTCCAGTGTTTCTATCACTGGAAACATATAAGCAACAATTTTTCACAAATGCCATTGTAAGGAAAATATTAAACTAAGATATATTTCAAAAAAATTCTTGATTTGTAAAAATTGCGGAAAACTTATCCTTACAATGCAAATACAAGTGGAAAACTGTAGTTATTTATTCCTAAGAAATCTATAATAACTCTTAAGCAACAACTTAAGAATCTGATCATTGAATCATGCGATCGAAATCCATTTCTTCGCGATCAGATTCATCATGCTCTTATCTTTAAGCTTCCACTCTATTCTTCGATTCTACAAAACATCAAAATGCAACCCAGTCACATCATGTATTAAGAATCTCCAAATAGGAACTTAATAGAGTTAGATAGTGGATTTTACCTAAAGTAGAGTCAAACTTTGACTTTACTATCCTTGCGATCTTTCAGGTAAATATGGCAGCTTCGCAACCAGTGTCCATTCTTTTGTCAATATTACCATATGGACTCTTTCAGAATGGTACACAAGACTATTTCAGACTTAGCCTTTCTTTTACCATTCGATCAAATAACTTGACCATGGCCGATCCCTTTCCATTTGGTAGAGAAAGCTTTTTTGGACTTCCAATGTTCCCATTATCAATGTCCATGGAATTTTGGGAAGTAGATCTTCCAACCAATTTTGTATTACTAGTGCGCCAAATCATTTCTGATTCAGCATCAATTAGCAAATAGGTAAGATCGATAAGTGTCATGTCTTGGTCTGCCATATAATAATCCTTAAAGAACTCACTATATGATTCGGAAAGTGATTGAAGAACCCAGTCAACAACCAAGTTCCTTAGGATCTCGACACCGAACTCTCCTAGCTTGTCAGTATGTAATTTCATCTCCAAGACGTGTACACATACAAACTTTCCTTCCTGTCAATAAGGCTTTGAGTGATCTAGAACTTGTGGGTTAGGGAGAATGATTTGAGGACGTGGAGGAAGTGAAGTATGATTTCCACGATCCAACCGCGATACATCATCTTCAAAAGGAAAGATTATTCCTAAAGATTTGGGAAGACCAAAATTGTCTGAACTAGACATCTACAATGGGAGAAATTCAAGTTTAATTTATTTTATTTCTTAATATAACACCTAAATGAAATGTTAAGGCTAGTACCCAACACATACTTTACAATTTGGAAGAGGGATGCCGAAATCCAAACTGCAAAATATTTGAAGGTAGGTAAATGACGATTTACCAATTTCCACCATGAAAAACGAAAAAGAATTTTAGGTTTTAAGTGAATCGAAACTCCTAGATCCTTTGAGATTCATTGAACAATTCAATGGCATGTTTAAATCTCGATTGTTCCCTTCAAGTTTGTGACTGGGATGCCGAGGATCACAAACAAGGTGTGAATACCCATGCAAATTTTCTTGGTACACCCAATATGAAAACCACCTAATCAATGTGCCCGTTAACCACACACACTCCATTGATATATGATTGACATCAAGCTACCCTTTACCATGCACTGTCAGTCTCGATTAGTGTGTCGGTTAACCACACACATTCCACTAATCGGCTTAACAAGGTGCAAAGTGCAATTTCATGGGTTAGTACCATATTCACATTTTCCTAAGTAACTAAGATTTGGGAATTTATAAGTTTTTAGTTACTTTATATTTATCATTATACTTTTAATGGAGGGAGAACTAGAGTCCTATCCTACCCGTTCGACTAACGACCCTCCACCAGTCATGGAAGTGGTAGGTGAGAGTTGACACCCATTAAACTGCCATTTTAAGTAGTAAATGAGGCCTACTAACAGTAAGAGTAGCTTTTACTCTTATAGACCAGCTTCTTGAATGAGGCCTACTAACGGTAAGACTGACTTTTACTCTTACACACACACACACACATATATATATATATATATATATATATATATATATATATATATATATATATGCAACCTATAATATTATAATAGTATATGGGTTGAGTTTTAAACTATTAAAATTCTAGGGTTTACTTTGGAATTAAAGTATTCATAAGTGAAACTTTACAAATTCCAAAACTTGAGGGCAAGTTTTGAACTATTCAAAAAACTTTTGGAATCCGTAACTTATGAGTTTAGTTTAGGTTTAAATGAAGAGACTCTTGAAAATCCATAACTTGAGGACAAGTTATGGAGTTCATAAAACCATTTACAAAAAGGACTCTTCATTTTTCTATAACATATGAGTTTTAATGACTTTTAAAAGAAAGACTTTTCACTTTTCCATAACTTAAGGACAAGTTATAAATTTCATCAAAAACATTTAGATCATCTATTAAACTAACAAGCATGTCAAATAATGTTCATGATCTAGATTAAACTCATAAGAACAACACAGTTCATATCAAACAAATTTCATGTAATCAGTCTAAACATTAAACTTTGACAATTATATTTTAAATTGGATTAGCATGATCATTACCACATCAAAAACAGGTTTATAAGTTCAAACACAGCTTAGGGTAATGATCATAGTCCAATTCCAGCGAAAAACATCGAAAATCTACACTCAGGGGCTCCTACTCGTGAGTGTATGAACCAACTCGGCGAGTTGGATGAGTTTGTGCTTGGACTCAGTGAGTCCATCAGTTGACTCGGCTTGTCCACTATCATGATAGTAGAAAATTCGATTTTTCAAGCAATTTGCATCAAGTATAATTAAAAACAAGCCTAGGCTCTGATACCACTGTTGAGTTTTGAGCATTCTAACACTCCTATGGTGTACATGCAACCCTATATACCTTGAATTTACGTTTTCTCTATTATACATGCAAATATCAATTTCCAAGGTATCATCCTAACTAGCATATTATGGAGTATACACAATATAAAATATAGTACAATGACACACCTTTTGTTGTAGCTTGATTCCTTGGACCTTAAAGAGCTTAGTGCCCCAAGTGTTGCACCTCAAATCGTTCACACAACACCACCAATAATTGGAATAACTTGAGAGAAGATTACCTGCACTTCATGAAATCGGGTAGCCCTCCTTGCCAAGACTCTAGGTTACATTTCATGAGCTATGAGGCTTCTTATATAGTGTGTACATTAGGCTTACACCATGTAACTCATGAATTTCCATATTCCTCATGATCCATGGGTTTTAACCTCCATGGAGTATCCATGGGTCACCAAATGGGTTTAACCCAACATGAGGAACTATGGATCATAATCCCACTTTATAAGAATGAATGATTTACCAAATCAATCCCCATTTATTTAATTAGTTTGTAGATCGCAAAATTAATTCCAAACTAATTCTTGATGAATACTAATTAAATAATATGATTTCATATTAATATATTAGAACTTATAATATATTAATAAATCATAAATATCCTCTTCTCATAAAAGTTTATCCAAATTGTTCCGATGCCATGCAACCCAAATGGACCATGCTACTCTCGGGTCAAGTACATACCAATAATAGTTATAGGCTTAGACACCTAATCCAATAGGTACACCATCACAACATCTCACGATGTCTTGCCTCAACCACTGATCTTCCATTTACGCAACTCAAAACCTCAAAATACTCCCATGTCACAAACTGAAACTCAGAGGAATCGTCAACGACTAAAAACGCATTGACGAAAATCCAAAGCTCCACCCTCTACTAATTACCGCCCATATGAACTACTCATACCAACTTTGAAATTGGTTGACAAATCAACTGCTGGCCTTACTGGAGTATAAATCACAATCTATAACTATACCCATAAATCTCAGCTACTGTGCCCTGAACTCGGCAACCGAACCACCTCGAACTCAAGATTTGCAAACCCAAAAAACCCTACCGATAATTAATTCTACCTGATGGGTTTTTGAGCATTCTAATACTTCATAAGTGTACATGCAACCCTAATAACCTTGGATCTATATTTTTCAATAATCATGAAAAGTTGAATTCCAAGGTTATATTCCTATCTAGCATACATGGGGAACAATTTTTAACTTGAATGAAAGATAGAATAACATACCTTGTTGTTGCTTATGATCTTTGAAACCTTGTGAGCCTAGCACCCTAAGTGTGATGCCTTAAATGCTTCATACAACACCAAATTCTCTTGGAATGACTTTAGAAAGAATACACACTTCTAAAATCGGCCTAGCCCTCTTGTTTCTTATGTGTAGCCGATTTTGGTGGAGAATATGTTCTTTATATAGTGTTGACACATCTAGGGTTAAACCATGTAAACCCTAATGTGTCATGGCTTTTCATTTCCATGACCCATGGGTTTGTAACTCCTATGGAGCATCCATGGAGCATCCTATGGGTGGAACCCAACTTGATAGTCTATGGAGCCTCTTAGCCCACTATATAAGTTATGGATGATTTACATAATCAACCCATATATTTAATTTGCTATCTTTTGATAACTTAATTAATTCTAAATTAATTCTTGATCAAACTAATTAAATAATACTACTAATATATTAGAACTTATAATATATTAATAAACCACAAGTGTTATTTCTCTCATTTAGTCTATCCGATTTCTTGGTGCCATGCAAACCAAATGGACCATGTCGGGTCGGGTCAAGTACATACCATAAATAGTTATGGACTTAGACACCTTATCCAACAGTCTCCCACTTGGATAAGTCTAATAACTATAACTGTAATACTTCAGGAATCGAACGACAATCGTAGCTCTTTCAAGGTCTCTCGGAACTAAGAAGATGATGATATGCCATTTAAGATAAGTGATCATATAATCCTCTGTTCGAGATATCAGCCGGACAAATACATGGAACAATGTCTTACTTATTGTCCAATAGTTTGTTTCCTGATTTCCGATTTGTTTGACAAAGAACTTAATTGAGCACATCAATTTAGTTCTGACCGGGCCCGGTACATAGGTCAAAACAAAATCATCGAGGGGCCCAGATATCAGCTTCTAATCCAAGAAGGAACAGATAAACTTCAACTCATATGTTTGTTCTACCACTCATTGAATTATACACAAGAGCACGTTTTATAACATCGAGTTACCAATGCGTTTTCATACAATCAATTCATAACCAACTCATAAGTAACAAATCATATCTCTAGGTTTGAAGACTTATATGATATTACCATCTCACGATCACTCGAGATAAATTCCATAAAGTGATTCCAGTGAGCGTGGGTTGAGTCCAATGCTCAGAACTTATGAGCACTCATGATTGTTGTAGCCATGTCCAACACCTTAGACATCTGCAACCAATCATGATAGTCTTGATTCATACCTACTTCCGACATATGACCGACTGTGGAAGTTCGAATAATATGATATATCAAACATAATTATTCTGGAAGTCAAAACTTGCAAAAGAAATATAGTAAACGATCAACAAGTGATAGAAACATTTTAATCATAAATATAACACGTTTTATTCATCATCTAATGTCAATTAAATTTTACAAGTTTCAAGGTTATCTAACTACTAAATCTAATATTATCCTTCAGCACTATGCACCGAGCATGCTGGAGACGCTTAACCCGAGTCAGTCCCATCGTGAGGGGATCTGCTGGATTCTCATCCGATGATACCCTCTTTGCCACGAGGAGTCCTTCTTCTATTCGATGTCTAATGAAATGGTATTTTTCTGTCGATGTGTCTGGATCTCCCGTGATCCCTTGGTTCCTAGGCTAAGGCAGCAACACTTTCACTATCACAGAAAATTTCCATTGGCTCCTTAATAGCTGGTACAACTCCAAGATCTCCAACGAATTTCTTCATCTATATCGCCTCCTTTGCTGCCTCGCTAGCTGCTATATACTCTGATTCGCAAGTTGAATCAACCATTGTCTCTTGCTTGGAACTCTTCCAAGAAATTGCTCCTTCGTTTAGGGTAAAGACCCATCCTGACTGAGAGCAGAAATTATCCCTATTAGTCAGAAAGCTAGCATCACTATACCCTACAACTCTCAAGTCTTCACTCCCACCGAGGGTAAGGACCCAATCCTTAGTCCTCCGTAGGTACTTAAGGATATTCTTTACCGCAGTCCAGTGTGCCTTGCCAGGGTTCCCCTGATACCTAGTAACCATTCTCAAGGCAAAGGCTACATCAGGTCGAGTACATGTCATAGCATACATGATCGATCCTACAGCCGAAGCATAAGGTATTCGACTCATTTCTACTATCTCAGGCTCAGTACTAGGGCTTTGTGTCTTACTTAATTTGGCGTTACTCTGGAAGGGTAACTCTCCTTTCTTGGAGTCCTGCATGCTGAATCTCTTCAGCACCTCATCCAAGTAGGTACTCTGACTAAGTGCAATTAGTCTTTTACTCCAGTCTCTCAAGATCCTTATCCCTAGAATATAGGCAGCTTCTCCTAGGTTCTTCATAGAGAAACACTTCCCAATCCAGGACTTAACTTCCTGCGGAGTTGGGATGTCATTTCCTATGAGTAGTATTTCATCCACATACAATACAAAAAGCTAACTATACTCCCACTAGCTTTGACATATACTCATGATTCATCTTCATTACTAGAAAAGCCAAATTCCTTGACTTTTTCATCAAAGCAAAGATTCCATCTGCGAGGTGCTTGCTTTAACCCATAAATGGATTTCTCAACCTTACACACTCTATTAGGGTACTCTGTGTTGACAAAACCCTCTGGTTGACTCATGTAAACATCCTCAACCAACTTTCCATTAAGGAAAGAGGTTTTGACATCCATTTGCCATATTTCATAGTCATAAAATCCGGCTATGGGTAACAGAACCCTAATAGACTTAATCTTAGCCACTGGAGAAAAGGTCTCATCATAATCAACTCCCAGAGTTTGTGAGAAACCCTTTGCAACCAGTCATGCCTTATAAGTGTGTACATTACCATCCATGTCGGTCTTCTTCTTGAAGATCCATTTGCGCCCTAGAGTCTTACATCCTGGTACATTCTCAACCAAGTTCCAAACCTGATTGTCATACATGGACTTTATCTCGCTGTCCATTGCCTCTTTCCACTTGGCTGACTCAGGGCCTTCCATGGCTTCCGCGTAACTGTTAGGTTCATCCAGACCTATCAGTGTCCCATCACTGATAAGTGTATCACCTTCCGCAGTAAAATGGAATCCATAGTAATGCTCAGGTGCATTCCTAACCCTTGTGGAATGCCTAAGAGGTACAGACTTGTCAATTGTCTCAACAGGAGTTTCCTCCTCAAGTTGAGTGCTAGTGTTTGAAGTCCCTTCACTGATTGACTCTTGAATTTCTTCAAGGTCCACTTGCCTCCCACTGTTTCCTTGGCTGATGAACTCTCTCTCTCTCTCTCTCTCTCTCTCTCTCTCTCAAGAACACCCTACTAGCTACAAAGACCACATTTTCACTAGGTCTGTGGAAGAGGTAACCAAAGGATTGTTGTGGGTAGCCGATGAAAATACACCTCTCGCTTCGAGGTTCGAGCTTATCATGAGTCTTGTGTGTCATGAAAGCCTCGCAACCCCAAATCTTGATGTGATCTAGTTTGGGTACTTTACCAGTCCACATCTCATGAGGAGTTTTGGCCACTTTCTTTGGAGGGACTAGATTAAGGATATGGGTGGCAGTCTCTAAGGCATACCCCCAAAATGAGATTGGTATGGAAGCTCAAATCGTCATGGAACGAACCATGTCCAACAAGGTTCGATTTCGCCTCAGCCACACCATTCAACTGTGGTGTCCTGGGAGGTGTCAATTGTGAGACAATCCCACATTCCCTAAGATAATTGAGGAACTCTGAACTAAGATACTCACCACCTCGATCGGATCGAAGCATCTTAATGTTCCTGCCCAATTGATTCTAGACTTCCTATTTAAACTCTTTAAACCTTTCGAAAGTCTCTGACTTATGCTTGATTAAGTAGACATATCTATATTTACTGTAATCATCAGTAAAAGTCAAATAATAATGATTAGCATCCCTTGTTGCATGTTTGAAGGGTCCACACACATCCGTGTGTACAATATCCAACAAACCTTCACCCCTCTCACAAGAATCCGTGAAGGGTGACTTTGTCATTTTTCCAAGTAAGCATGATTCCTAACTATCATCTGACTTTAGGTCAAATGACTCCAAGACTCCATCCTTTTGGAGTTGGCCTATGCGTTTCTTGCTTATATATCCAAGACGACAGTGCCATAATGTTGCTTTATGCAAGTTATTATCATTAACAGAATAAATACACAATACATAATTTCCTAAGTTATGAACGGCATATACAGTTTCATACATACCATCACAAGGTAATGCTTTAAAATAAAGAACATTATTAAATAAAGCATTAATCGAACCAACTTCATTATCAAATGAAAAGGTAAAGCCTTGGTTATACAATACATGAAAGGAAATAATTTTCTTGCCATTTCCGGAAAATAACAACATTTATTCAAATCTAAACTAAACCAACTACTTAGCAATAAAGTATAAACTCCAATCTTTGTGACAGGTAGAGCTTTCGTATTCCCCATAATTAAGTTTATTCTTCCTTGCTCTACATTCTCACTTCTTCTTAGTCCTTGCAAATTAGAACAGATGTGAATACCATAACCAGTATCAAGGACCCAAGAGTTAGAATGGTGTGAGTTATTAGATAAGATAGTGTAAATAGCTGCATGGTTGGGTTTAACTTTCCCATCCTTCACATCTTGCTGGTACTTTGGGTAGTTCCGCTTCCAATGTGACTTTTCATGGCAATAGAAGCATTCAAACTCTTTTGGGTCAGAAGAGGGAGTGACGAAACCTTTCTTGGTTCCACTTGAAGAAGAGCCATCAAGGGTCCTAGCTTTGGTACCCTTCGAAGAGCTCTTCCTCTTCTTCCCTCGATTTTTCCTGATTGCCAAAACCAGGGTGGAGTTTGGAGTAGGAGTGTTAACAAACGACTTCCCCTTAAGACTTGTTTTTCGGTCTTGAGAAGTCCCTGAAGTTTGCTAAGTGTGACCTCTTCCTTATTCATGTGATATGTCATGCGGAATTGATCATAGCACGATGGTAAGGAGTGAAAAATGATTTCTATTGCAAACTCCTCAGGGAAGTTCACATTAAGCTTCAGCAATCGATCCACATACCTTTGCATTTTCTGCATGTGGCTCATGACAGACTCTCCGTCGTTCATCATGGTTGTTATCATGGAGAAGATGATTTCATACCTCTCTTGTCGTGAACTTTGATGATATCTTTCCATCAGATCTTGGTGCATTTCAAAAGGGTAGAAGTCCTCATAGGACTTTTGGAGTTCTGCTGTCATCGTGGCCAACATGATGCATGCCACTTTGGTATCATCCCTTTCACGTGCCTGGAAGTCAGCGATCTCCTGGGGAGTTGCAGTGGTCTCATCAATCTCCTTAAGCTCCTTATCGAGGACATATTCTTTGTCCTCGTAGCGGGTAATCATCCTGATGTTTCTGATCCATTCATTGAAGTTGGATCCATCAAAAGTGACTTTCCCACATAAGTTCATAAGGGTAAAGGATCCATTAGGATTAGAGCCAAAAGTAGCATTGTTGGAAGACATCTGAAAGAAAAGGAAAAGATTCGTTTAAGAGAGTCCTTAATAAAACACCCAAATGTAATATTACGGCTAGGATCCAATCACAATGTATTATAACTTAGAAGAGGTATGTCGTAATCCAAGCTATAACATATTTGAAAGGTAGGTGAATGACGATTCACCAATATCCACCATGAAAAACGAAATATTAAATATTAGGTTTTTGATTGGTTCTTAGAAATTCCTAGATTCTTTTGAGATTCAATGAACTTTTCAAAGGCAAGTTTCAATCTTGAGTGTGCCCTCCATGTTTTTGTTGGGTTTTGAACAATCTAACACTTCCTAAGTGTGCATGCAACCCTAATAAACCTTGGATCTATATTTGTCTAAATACATGCAAAATAATAATTTTCCAAGGTTTATAACCTATCTAACATGGAATGGGGAACATTTCAACATAGAAGAGTTAGAAGAGATTACATACCTTTTTGATGAGTTTGGTTCTAAGGAGTTTGAGGGCCAAGCACCAATAGTGTGAATGCCTCAAATGGAATCACAAAACACCACAAACTCTTGGAAAACTTTGAGAGAGAATACGCACTTGTATTTTCGGCCACACACAAGCACACACACACTAGTTCACTAGTTACCCTTAGGCACCATTTCATGCTCCATAAGCATGCTTATATAGTGTGCATGGTTAGGGTGAAACCCTAATAACCCATGACCTTTCCTTTCCTAGTATCCATGGGTTAAAAGCTCCATGGATCATCCATGAACTTCCATATAAGCTTAGCCCATTAACAAAACAGCATTGGCCCACACTATATAAAACCAATAGCCAATAATCTAATTAGTCTTCCTTTTAATCTCTAAATTAATTCATAATTAATTTAAGACTAAAACTAATTAAATAACATAATCTCATATTAATATATTATAACTTATAATATATTAATAAACATATGTGTATAACTCTCACAAAATTATCCATAAATAGTTTGGATGAGATGCAACCCAAATGGACCATGCTGGGTCGGGTCAAGTATATACCAAATAAGTTATGGACTTAGACACCTTATCCAACAGACTCCCACTTGGATAAGTCTAATAACTATATTTGCGTATGTTACTTTAGGACCCAACCATCAATCGTAGCTCTCGAAAACTCCGTTGAACTATGAAGACTCTGTTTAACTATGAGGCGCCATTTTAGATAAGTGATCATATAATCCTCTATCCTCATGATATCAGCCGGACAAATACATGGAACAACGTCGTACTTATTGTCCAGCAGTTTGTTTCCCGATTTCCGATTTGTTTGACAAAGAACTTAATCGAACTCATCAATTTAGTTCTGACCGGCCGGTACATAGGTCACAACAAAATCATCGAGGGGCCCAGATATCGCTTCTATTTCTAGAAGGAACAGATTAACTTCGACTCATATGCTTGTTCTACTACTTGTTGAATTGTACACAAAGACACGTTTTATAACATCAAGTTACTGATGCGTTTACGTGCAATCAATGCACAACCAACTCATAGGTAACAACTCATATCTCTAGGTTTGAAGATTTATATGATATTACCGTCTCACGATCACTCGAGATAAACTCCATGAAGTGATACAAGTGAGCGTGGGTTTATTCCAATACTCATAACTTATGAGCACTCATGAATGTTGTAGCAACCATTGCTATGACTAAACCCATTTAGCCATCTACAAACCCGATTCATGATAGTCTTGATTCATACCTACTTCCAACATATGAACGACTGTGGAGTGTTTAAATAACTTAGTCATTCGAAAAGAATAACCTAGCTATTTTGGAAGTCAAAACATGCAAAGTGAAACACAATAATAATCGAATCCAATATGGTCTTAGAACCGTTTTGAATATAAATAAAACCACCTTTTATTTATCACCATATTTATTACACGTTATTCAATGTTTCAAATAATCAACTTAAGACTTGAATAAAACAACAGTTGTCCCATGCTCCTAGCATGTACACTTTGTTTTATAAACAATAGTTATGCCATACCCCATGTATGCACACTATGTTTGTCTATGATCCTTACATTGTGATGTAGATCAGTTGAACATGATTCCAATGATACTCATTTCACAATCCCAAATCCTTATTGTGAGAATCCACGATTCCTATCATTTACCAAAAAATATGTTAGATTTTAAACTTTTATGCAATGTTCCTCTTGTAATGATTATTCACAAAGTAACCAGAACCTTGTCACCAGTCATTACAGAGTATTCCAAAGAAGGTCAAATTCTATGGAACGGAAGTCTCATGTTCAAAGTACATTGCTTTGAACATCCTTCTTGCATTAAGGTTTTCTAATCTTACATAGATTGAATAACTTCCACCTATGGAGACATTTCCATAGTCCCATTTTGACTATCACTTTCGAACAAGAGTTGCTTCTTTTCAGAACATGTCAATACGGTCTTTTCCGACAACTTACATCATACTTCCAACTTTCCCTGAGCAACCACTCTTTAGCGAACCTCATATTGTCCTAGACAATTGCTTAACCACTTTAGTCATATCCAGTTCTAGACTTTTCCCTTCTCAATGCCTTAAGCATTTGGAAAATTTAGAAAAGATGAATATTATAGCACATGAAATCGATCCTATATCCGAAGCATATGGGACACGATTCATGATGTCTCACGCAAAGACATGATACTAGACCAGTCTTTTGCTACAATATTTTTTATTTGCCATGTTATTCAAAATTTAACTATGAAGAAGGATGCCGTAATCATAATCAAATTTTGAAAACGCAATATATATAGAATTTCTTCAAGTTGAACCATTCCAACACAAAATTCATATATATTCTTGACTAAAGATGATTAAAATCTCAATCTAAGCTTTAGAATTGAAATGAAGTATAATTTCCTCTCCCTTAATTATAGCAAAACAACTTTTCAACCCCTGCAACTTCACGAATTGAAACTTTGTTTCCTATAATTAACATTGCTAGCTTGCAATACTAATCATAATAATCATGCTCCTACTAACATGATGATTATCAGCATAACACTTATGCTCCCACTAGCTCTGACATATTTCCAGAAATCTGCTGGACTTCTGAAATTTAGATTCATACACCTTTCCGTAGATAGCTCACCTGTGTGTCTAAGCAATTTCAAGAACTATGAAAAGGGAAGCCGTAATCATAGTCTCAATTTCTTAGACCTTTGCCATTTCTCACAAGTCCATGTTAGTGTGCCGGTTAACCACACACGCTCCACTAACGACTTTTGAAAATGCAAATAACACAATTGATATCCACGTAAAATCTACTTAGTGAAAGCGTTTCCTCACCATCATTTTCATGAATCGGAGAGAAACCTTATGACACTTAGATTTTATAGTGTATGAGTTCCTATCCATGTGAATTTGTCAAAACCATAATCACAAGATACGGTTAGTGACAAATTCAGCCTTACATGGATTAAACTTGTTCAATCTTAGTTTCTTGTCACCTTGGTAGCACAAGGCCCACCAATGCTTCCAAGTTGAACTCTGATAACTCACATGCAAATTCAACTTATTTAAATTAGTTACAGAAATAACAATTATGTCAACACGATAGGTTGCAAACCTTAAGTTGTGTGCTAGTGATAAATTACAGGTTTTACTCTTGATTAAATCTTGAAACTCTTTCAGGATCTTTAAGGCTCCCACTGTCCCCTTGACATATAAGTTTCCCCAGTCAAGAACCATTCCTTGACAAAACAAATATTCAAGGGATAGTGCGGATTCTTATCAACACTAACACTTCACACAATTGGTCTTAGTTGGTCTTTGTCTCATCCAAGACATCACAACTTACCAATCTCAAATGTACAAGAGTAGAAAACATTTTACTCTTACATTTGACTAGTGTTAATAAATCTTCCTTTATGTCACTCAAGGTTACAATCTTGGAGTATGACTCTAAGAATTGTTTTGGAACAAAGTATGACTCATCTTCTTGATTTTAACCAATCCAACAATTCATGACCTCTCTTCTTAGCCATAACAATGCACTAAGACGTCCTTAGAGTATGAATTTGTGATATGGTTTCATAATCATTAAGATGATCATGAAATATGATACTAAAGTACTCTCCCATCCTTTCGGATTTGAGAAACTCTTATCTTTCTGCCTAAGTTGACTCTTCTCATTTGTTTTGTCATACATTGTAACCTTTCCAATGTAACAAAATTATACTTAACCTCATAAGTATAATCATATTTACTAATCTTTAGTAAATCATGACAAATCATCTTTGTGGTGGACCTTGACCAGCGCACACCCAGTGTACCTAATTCCTTAGTCCTTCAATTGACTCACATATACATGTGGTCAAAGAATTAGTATTAATTTTCAAAGATGAAAATTCTCATTCATCATACAATACAAGTTGTATGATTCCAAGTTTCTGTCCAATTGAAACTTAGGTGATGAAAAACTTTCTTCATTTGGTAAATTCAGACACTACCACAAATGAAAGAAATCAAATCCACTTTCCAATATTTCTATTACTGGAAACATATAAGAAACAATTTTCCACAGATACCATTGTAAGGATATCTTTAAAACAAATAAAATTAAAACCCTTTTTTTCTTTTATTTTAAAATTTTGCGTAAAAACTTATCCTTACAATCCACATGAAAACTTTGTTGTTATCTATTCCTAAGCAATATATTATAACTCTTAAGCAACAGCTCAAAATTCTGATTACCGAACCATGCGATCGAAACCCACCTTCACAATCAGAATCAACATATACTTACTTTAAGCTTCCTATCTTTTCTTTGATTCTTAAAAACATCAACATGTGACCTATTCACATTATGTAATAAGAATCTCCAAATAGGAACTTAATAGAGTTAGTCAGTGAACTTTAACTGAAGTAGAGTCTAGCTTTTTGACTTGATCAATCTTATGATCTTTCAGGTAAATATGTCAGCTTCGCAACCAATGCCCTTTCCTTTGGCAACAAAACACATGGACCCTTTGTTAATGGCACATGAGACTATCTCAGAATTTGCCTTTCTCTTTACTATTTGGTCAACCGCATTGACTATAGCCGATCCCTTTCCATTGGGAAGAGAAATCCTTTTCTAGATATCCAATGCTACCATTGTCAATGTCCATTTATGACTTGGGAAGTTGTTCTTTTAATCAAATTTGCTTTACAAGTGTTCCAAATCATTGTTGATTCCACAACACCATGCAAATAGATAACATCATTAAGGGTCATGTCATAGTCTATCTCATAGTAGTCCCAAGGAGACTCACTATGTTACTAAGAAAGTGATTGAACATCCAACTTTCACGAGACTTTGACACCCAACTCTCCCGGCTTGTCAATATGTGACTTTATCTTCAAGATGTAAGCACACATAGACTATGCTTGCCAATAGGGATTGAGTGACTTTAAACTTTTCAAGAACTTGTCGGTAAGGGAGAATAATTGGAGGAGGTGGAGGAAGTGAAGCATGATGTTGAGGGACACCATCTTCAAGAGATTTTGGAAGGTCATAGTTATCTGAACCAGACATCTATAATGGGAGAAAATCAAGTTAGTTGATTCAAAATCCTTAATATAACACCCAATATGAAATATTAAGGCTAGGACCCAACACAATATTTTATAATTTGGAAGAGGGATGCCGTAATCCAAGCTATAAAATATTTGAAGGTAGGCGAATGACGATTCACCAATTTCCACCATGAAAAACGAAATAATTTATTAGGTTTTAATTGGATTTGAAATTCCTAGATCTTTTGAGATTCATTGAACTTTCCAATGGCATGTTTCAATCTCGAGTGTGCCCTCTCAAATTTTGTGACTGGGATGCCGAGGATCACAAAACAAGGTGTGAATAACCATACCAATTCACTTGGTACCCTTAATATTATCACCTAATCAATGTGCCGGTTAACCACACACGCTCCATTGATCTATGACAAACATTAAGTCACCCTTCGTGGTCCTTACTAGTCCAAGTTAGTGTACCGGTTAACCACACACGCTCCACCAACGACTTGGTAAGGTACAAAGTGTGAATTCTATGGGCTAGCACCAAATTCACATTTTTCCTAAAGTAACCAAGATTGGGAATTACATAAAAAATATTTAGTTACTTTATAATAATCATTATACTTTTAATGAGAATTTAAAGTCATTGTCCTACCCGTTCGGCTAACGACCCTCCACCGATCAAGCAAGCGGTGGGTGAGAGTGGACACCCATTAAGTCGCCATTTTATAGGCAACAACCTTATACCCACCTTATAGACCGGTTTCGTGAATGAGGCCTACTAACGGTAAAACGACTTGTTCTTATACATATATATATATATATATATATATAATTAACCATTAATGTTATAAATAGTATAAGTGTTGAATTTTAACTTTTAAAACTCTAAGTGTTGGAATTAAAGTTTATTAAAGTGTATGAAACTTTTCCAAATTCCAAAACTTGAAGGCATGTTTTGAACGATTCATAAACTCTTGGATATTCATAACTTATGAGTTTTAATTAAGTGTTAAGCTTTTAATGAAGAGTCTCTTGGAAATCCATAACTTGAGGACAAGTTATGAAGTCCATAAAAGCATTTATTAGAAAAACTCTTCAAAAGTGTAACTTATGACTTCTTAAAAAAACATTTAAAAGGAAAAACTTTTGGAATTCCATAACTTGAGGACAAATTATGAATTCCATTAAAACACATTAAGATCAAGAATTAACTAACAAACAATTTGCAAATAATTCCTATGATCTAACAAAACTCATATGAACATGAACATCCACATCAACAATTTCAAGAATCATATGAACACATATAAAATTGAAATTTTGATTATAACTTTGAAATTGGTCCACCATCATCACTACCACATCAAAAACAGGTTTTATGTGTCCAAAACAGTTTAAGGTAATGATTCTAGACCAATTCCAGCACCAAAACTCGAAGATATGCTGTCTGGGGGTCCAACTCGTCGAGTGCATGAACCAACTCGCCGAGTTGGATGAGTTTTGCCTTGGACTCGTCGAGTCCCTTCATGGACTCGGCGATTCAGCTATGCAGATAGCATAAAATCTTCGATTTTCAGCAATTTGCATCAAGTATTCAAACAAGCAAGCCTAGGCTCTGATACCACTGTTGGGTTTCGAACAATCTAACACTTCCTAAGTGTGCATGCAACCCTAATAAACCTCGGATCTATGTTTGTCTAAATACATGCAAAATAATAATTTTCCAAGGTTTATAACCTATCTAACATGGAATGGGGAACATTTCAACATAGAAGAGTTAGAAGAGATTACATACCTTTTTGATGAGTTTGGTTCTAAGGAGTTTGAGGGCCAAGCACCAATAGTGTGAATGCCTCAAATGGAATCACAAAACACCACAAACTCTTGGAAAACTTTGAGAGAGAATACGCACTTGTATTTTCGGCCACACACAAGCACACACACACTAGTTCACTAGTTACCCTTAGGCACCATTTCATGCTCCATAAGCATGCTTATATAGTGTGCATGGTTAGGGTGAAACCCTAATAACCCATGACCTTTCCTATCCAAGGATCCATGGGTTAAAAGCTCCATGGATCATCCATGAACTTCCATATAAGCTTAGCCCATTAACAAAACAGCATTGGCCCACACTATATAAAACCAATAGCCCATAATCTAATTAGTCTTCCTTTTAATCTCTAAATTAATTCATAATTAATTTAAGACTAAAACTAATTAAATAACATAATATAATATTAATATATTATAACTTATAATATATTAATAAACATATCTCACAAAATTATCCATAAATAGTTTGGATGAGATGCAACCCAAATGGACCATGCTGGGTCGGGTCAAGTATATACCAAATAAGTTATGGACTTACACACCTTATCCAACAAACTCCCACTTGGATAAGTCTAATAACTATATTTGCGTATGTTACTTCAGGAACCAACCAGCAATCGTAGCTCTCGAAAACTCCGTTGAACTATGAAGACTCTGTTTAACTATGAGGCGCCATTTTAGATAAGTGATCATATAATCCTCTATCCTCATGATATCAGCCGGACAAATACATGGAACAACGTCGTACTTATTGTCCAGCAGTTTGTTTCCTGATTTCCGATTTGTTTGACAAAGAATTTAATCGAACTCATCAATTTAGTTCTGACCGGCCGGTACATAGGTCACAACAAAATCATCGAGGGGCCCAGATATCGCTTCTATTTCTAGAAGGAACAGATAAACTTCGACTCATATGCTTGTTCTACTACTTGTTGAATTGTACACAAAGACACGTTTTATAACATCAAGTTACTGATGCGTTTACGTGCAATCAATGCACAACCAACTCATAGGTAACAACTTATATCTCTAGGTTTGAAGATTTATATGATATTACCGTCTCACGATCACTCGAGATAAATTCCATGAAGTGATACAAGTGTGCGTGGGTTTATTCCAATACTCATAAATTATGAGCACTCATGAATGTTGTAGCAACCATTGCTATGACTAAACCTATTTAGCCATCTACAAACCCGATTCATGACAGTCTTGATTCATACCTACTTCCAACATATGAACGACTGTGGAGTGTTTAAATAACTTAGTCATTCGAAAAGAATAACCTAGCTATTTTGGAAGTCAAAACATGCAAAGTGAAACACAATAATAATCGAATCCAATATGGTCTCAGAACCCTTTTGAATATAAATAAAACCACCTTTTATTTATCACCATATTTATTACACGTTATTTAATGTTTCAAATAATCAACTTAAGACTTGAATAAAAACAACAGTTGTCCCATGCTCCTAGCATGTACACTTTGTTTTATAAACAATAGTTATGCCATACCCCATGTATGCACACTATGTTTGTCTATGATCCTTACATTGTGATGTAGATCAGTTGAACATGATTCCAATGATACTCATTTCACAATCCCAAATCCTTATTGTGAGAATCCACGATTCCTATCATTTACCAAAAAATCTGTTAGATTTTAAACTTTTATGCAATGTTCCTCTTGTAATGATTATTCACAAAGTAACCAGAACCTTGTCACCAGTCATTACAGAGTATTCCAAAGAAGGTCAAATTCTATGGAACGGAAGTCTCATGTTCAAAGTACATTGCTTTGAACATCCTTCTTGCATTAAGGTTTTCTAATCTAACATAGATTGAATAACTTCCACCTATGGAGACATTTCCATAGTCCCATTTTGACTATCACTTTCGAACAAGAGTTGCTTCTTTTCAGAACATGTCAATACGGTCTTTTCCGACAACTTACATCATACTTCCAACTTTCCCTGAGCAACCACTCTTTGGCGAACCTCATATTGTCCTAGACAATTGCTTAACCACTTTAGTCATATCCAGTTCTAGACTTTTCCCTTCTCAATGCCTTAAGCATTTGGAAAATTTAGAAAAGATGAATATTATAGCACATGAAATCGATCCTATATCCGAAGCATATGGGACACGATTCATGATGTCTCACGCAAAGACATGATACTAGACCAGTCTTTTGCTACAATATTTTTTATTTGCCATGTT
The DNA here is from genome assembly GCF_052625555.1 of Lactuca saligna. Classification (NCBI taxonomy): domain Eukaryota; kingdom Viridiplantae; phylum Streptophyta; class Magnoliopsida; order Asterales; family Asteraceae; genus Lactuca; species Lactuca saligna. The sequence continues at coordinate 178,558,390 of NC_136425.1, forward strand.
ATTCAAAATTTAACTATGAAGAAGGATGCCGTAATCATAATCAAATTTTGAAAACGCAATATATATAGAATTGTTTCAAGTTGAACCATTCCAACACAAAATTCATATATATTCTTGACTAAAGATGATTAAAATCTCAATCTAAGCTTTAGAATTGAAATGAAGTATAATTTCCTCTCCCTTAATTATAGCAAAACAACTTTTCAACCCCTGCAACTTCACGAATTGAAACTTTGTTTCCTATAATTAACATTGCTAGCTTGCAATATTAATCATAATAATCATGCTCCCACTAACATGATGATTATCAGCATAACACTTATGCTCCCACTAGCTCTGACATATTTCCAGAAATCTGTTGGACTTCTGAAATTTAGATTCATACACCTTTCCGTAGATAGCTCACCTGTGTGTCTAAGCAATTTCAAGAACTATGAAAAGGGATGCCGTAATCATAGTCTCAATTTCTTAGACCTTTGCCATTTCTCACAAGTCCATGTTAGTGTGCCGGTTAACCACACACGCTCCACTAACGACTTTTGAAAATGCAAATAACACAATTGGTATCCACGTAAAATCTACTTAGTGAAAGCGTTTCCTCACCATCATTTTCATGAATCGGAGAGAAACCTTATGACACTTAGATTTTATAGTGTATGAGTTCCTATCCATGTGAATTTGTCAAAACCATAATCACAAGATACAGTTAGTGACAAATTCAGCCTTACATGGATTAAACTTGTTCAATCTTAGTTTCTTGTCACCTTGGTAGCACAAGGCCCAGCTTCCAAGTTGAACTCTGATAACTCACATGCAAATTCCACTTATTTAAAGTAGTTACAGAAATAACAATTATGTCAACACGATAGGTTGCAAACCTTAAGTTGTGTGCTAGTGATAAATTACAGGTTTTACTCTTGATTAAATCTTGAAACTCTTTCAGGATCTTTAAGGCTCCCACTGTCCCCTTGACATATAAGTTTCCCCAGTCAAGAACCATTCCTTGACAAAACAAATATTCAAGGGATAGTGCGGATTATTATCAACACTAACACTTCACACAATTGGTCTTAGTTGGTCTTTGTCTCATCCAAGACATCACAACTTACCAATCTCAAATGTACAAGAGTAGAAAACATTTTACTCTTACATTTGACTAGTGTTAATAAATCTTCCTTTATGTCACTCAAGGTTACAATCTTGGAGTATGACTCTAAGAATTGTTTTGGAACAAAGTATGACTCATCTTCTTGATTTTAACCAATCCAACAATTCATGACCTCTCTTCTTAGCCATAACAATGCACTAAGACGTCCTTAGAGTATGAATTTGTTATATGGTTTCATAATCATTAAGATGATCATGAAATATGATACTAAAGTACTCTCCCATCCTTTCGGATTTGAGAAACTCTTATCTCTCTGCCTAAGTTGATTCTTCTCATTTGTTTTGTCATACATTGTAACCTTTCCAATGTAACAAAATTATACTTAACCTCATAAGTATAATCATATTTACTAATCTTTAGTAAATCATGACAAATCATCTTTGTGGTGGACCTTGACCAGCGCACACCCAGTGTACCTAATTCCTTAGTCCTTCAATTGACTCACATATACATGTGATCAAAGAATTAGTCTCAATTTTCAAAGATGAAAATTCTCATTCATCATACAATACAAGTTGTATGATTCCAAGTTTCTGTTCAATTGAAACTTAGGTGATGAAAAACTTTCTTCATTTGGTAAATTCAGACACTACCACAAATGAAAGAAATCAAATCCACTTTCCAATATTTCTATTATTGGAAACATATAAGAAACAATTTTCCACAGATACCATTGTAAGGATATCTTTAAAACAAATAAGATTAAAAGCCTTTTTTTCTTTTATTTTAAAATTTTGCGGAAAAACTTATCCTTACAATCCACATGAAAACTTTGTTGTTATCTATTCCTAAGCAATATATTATAACTCTTAAGCAACAGCTCAAAATTCTGATTACCGAACCATGCGATCGAAACCCACCTTCGCAATCAAAATCAACATATACTTACTTTAAGCTTCCTATCTTTTCTTTGATTCTTAAAAACATCAACATGTGACCTATTCACATTATGTAATAAGAATCTACAAATAGGAACTTAATAGAGTTAGTTAGTGGACATTAACTGAAGTAGAGTCTAACTTTTTGACTTGATCAATCTTATGATCTTTCAGGTAAATATGTCAGCTTCACAACCAATGCCCTTTCCTTTGGCAACAAAACACATGGACCCTTTGTTAATGGCACATGAGACTATCTCAGAATTTGCCTTTCTCTTTACTATTTGGTCAACCGCATTGACTATAGCCGATCCCTTTCCATTGGGAAGAGAAATCCATTTCTAGATATCCAATGCTACCATTTTCAATGTCCATTTATGACTTGGGAAGTTGTTCTTTTAATCAAATTTGCTTTACAAGTGTTCCAAATCATTGTTGATTCCACAACACCATGCAAATAGATAACATCATTAAGGGTCATGTCATAGTCTATCTCATAGTAGTCCCAAGGAGACTCACTATGTTACTAAGAAAGTGATTGAACATCCAACTTTCACGAGACTTTGACACCCAACTCTCCCGGCTTGTCAATATGTGACTTTATCTTCAAGATGTAAGCACACATAGACTATGCTTGCCAATAGGGATTGAGTGACTTTAAACTTTTCAAGAACTTGTCGGTAAGGGAGAATAATTGGAGGAGGTGGAGGAAGTGAAGCATGATGTTGAGGGACACCATCTTTAAGAGATTTGGAAAGGTCATAGTTATCTGAACCAGACATCTATAATGGGAGAAAATCAAGTTAGTTGATTCAAAATCCCTAATATAACACCCAATATGAAATATTAAGGCTAGGACCCAACACAATATTTTATAATTTGGAAGAGGGATGCCGTAATCCAAGCTATAAAATATTTGAAGGTAGGCGAATGACGATTCACCAATTTCCACCATGAAAAACGAAATAATTTATTAGGTTTTAATTGGATTTGAAATTCCTAGATCTTTTGAGATTCATTGAACTTTCCAATGGCATGTTTCAATCTCGAGTGTGCCCTCTCAAATTTTGTGACTGGGATGCCGAGGATCACAAAACAAGGTGTGAATAACCATACCAATTCACTTGGTACCCTTAATATTATCACCTAATCAATGTGCCGGTTAACCACACACGCTCCATTGATCTATGACAAACATTAAGTCACCCTTCGTGGTCCTTACTAGTCCAAGTTAGTGTACCGGTTAACCACACACGCTCCACCAACGACTTGGTAAGGTACAAAGTGTGAATTCTATGGGCTAGCACCAAATTCACATTTTTCCTAAAGTAACCAAGATTGGGAATTACATAAAAAATATTTAGTTACTTTATAATAATCATTATACTTTTAATGAGAATTTAAAGTCATTGTCCTACCCGTTCGGCTAACGACCCTCCACCGATCAAGCAAGCGGTGGGTGAGAGTGGACACCCATTAAGTCGCCATTTTATAGGCAACAACCTTATACCCACCTTATAGACCGGTTTCGTGAATGAGGCCTACTAACGGTAAAACGACTTGTTCTTATACATATATATATATATATATATATATATATATATATATATATATATATATATATATATATATATATATATATATATATATAATTAACCATTAATGTTATAAATAGTATAAGTGTTGAATTTTAACTTTTAAAACTCTAAGTGTTGGAATTAAAGTTTATTAAAGTGTATGAAACTTTTCCAAATTCCAAAACTTGAAGGCATGTTTTGAACGATTCATAAACTCTTGGATATTCATAACTTATGAGTTTTAATTAAGTGTTAAGCTTTTAATGAAGAGTCTCTTGGAAATCCATAACTTGAGGACAAGTTATGAAGTCCATAAAAGCATTTATTAGAAAAACTCTTCAAAAGTGTAACTTATGACTTCTTAAAAAAACATTTAAAAGGAAAAACTTTTGGAATTCCATAACTTGAGGACAAATTATGAATTCCATTAAAACACATTAAGATCAAGAATTAACTAACAAACAATTTGCAAATAATTCCTATGATCTAACAAAACTCATATGAACATGAACATCCACATCAACAATTTCAAGAATCATATGAACACATATAAAATTGAAATTTTGATTATAACTTTGAAATTGGTCCACCATCATCACTACCACATCAAAAACAGGTTTTATGAGTCCAAAACAGTTTAAGGTAATGATTCTAGACCAATTCCAGCACCAAAACTCGAAGATATGCTGTCTGGGGGTCCAACTCGTCGAGTGCATGAACCAACTCGCCGAGTTGGATGAGTTTTGCCTTGGACTCGTCGAGTCCCTTCATGGACTCGGCGATTCAGCTATGCAGATAGCATAAAATCTTCGATTTTCAGCAATTTGCATCAAGTATTCAAATAAGCAAGCCTAGGCTCTGATACCACTGTTGGGTTTCGAACAATCTAACACTTCCTAAGTGTGCATGCAACCCTAATAAACCTCGGATCTATGTTTGTCTAAATACATGCAAAATAATAATTTTCCAAGGTTTATAACCTATCTAACATGGAATGGGGAACATTTCAACATAGAAGAGTTAGAAGAGATTACATACCTTTTTGATGAGTTTGGTTCTAAGGAGTTTGAGGGCCAAGCACCAATAGTGTGAATGCCTCAAATGGAATCACAAAACACCACAAACTCTTGGAAAACTTTGAGAGAGAATACACACCTGTATTTTCGGCCACACACAAGCACACACACACTAGTTCACTAGTTACCCTTAGGCACCATTTCATGCTCCATAAGCATGCTTATATAGTGTGCATGGTTAGGGTGAAACCCTAATAACCCATGACCTTTCCTTTCCAAGGATCCATGGGTTAAAAGCTCCATGGATCATCCATGAACTTCCATATAAGCTTAGCCCATTAACAAAACAGCATTGGCCCACACTATATAAAACCAATAGCCCATAATCTAATTAGTCTTCCTTTTAATCTCTAAATTAATTCATAATTAATTTAAGACTAAAACTAATTAAATAACATAATATCATATTAATATATTATAACTTATAATATATTAATAAACATATGTGTATAACTCTCACAAAATTATCCATAAATAGTTTGGATGAGATGCAACCCAAATGGACCATGCTGGGTCGGGTCAAGTATATACCAAATAAGTTATGGACTTACACACCTTATCCAACAAACTCCCACTTGGATAAGTCTAATAACTATATTTGCGTATGTTACTTCAGGAACCAACCAGCAATCGTAGCTCTCGAAAACTCCGTTGAACTATGAAGACTCTGTTTAACTATGAGGCGCCATTTTAGATAAGTGATCATATAATCCTCTATCCTCATGATATCAGCCGGACAAATACATGGAACAACGTCGTACTTATTGTCCAGCAGTTTGTTTCCTGATTTCCGATTTGTTTGACAAAGAATTTAATCGAACTCATCAATTTATTTCTAACCGGCCGGTACATAGGTCACAACAAAATCATCGAGGGGCCCAGATATCGCTTCTATTTCTAGAAGGAACAGATAAACTTCGACTCATATGCTTGTTCTACTACTTGTTGAATTGTACACAAAGACACGTTTTATAACATCAAGTTACTGATGCGTTTACGTGCAATCAATGCACAACCAACTCATAGGTAACAACTTATATCTCTAGGTTTGAAGATTTATATGATATTACCGTCTCACGATCACTCGAGATAAATTCCATGAAGTGATACAAGTGTGCGTGGGTTTATTCCAATACTCATAAATTATGAGCACTCATGAATGTTGTAGCAACCATTGCTATGACTAAACCTATTTAGCCATCTACAAACCCGATTCATGACAGTCTTGATTCATACCTACTTCCAACATATGAACGACTGTGGAGTGTTTAAATAACTTAGTCATTCGAAAAGAATAACCTAGCTATTTTGGAAGTCAAAACATGCAAAGTGAAACACAATAATAATCGAATCCAATATGGTCTCAGAACCCTTTTGAATATAAATAAAACCACCTTTTATTTATCACCATATTTATTACACGTTATTTAATGTTTCAAATAATCAACTTAAGACTTGAATTAAAACAACAGTTGTCCCATGCTCCTAGCATGTACACTTTGTTTTATAAACAATAGTTATGCCATACCCCATGTATGCACACTATGTTTGTCTATGATCCTTACATTGTGATGTAGATCAGTTGAACATGATTCCAATGATACTCATTTCACAATCCCAAATCCTTATTGTGAGAATCCACGATTCCTATCATTTACCAAAAAATCTGTTAGATTTTAAACTTTTATGCAATGTTCCTCTTGTAATGATTATTCACAAAGTAACCAGAACCTTGTCACCAGTCATTACAGAGTATTCCAAAGAAGGTCAAATTCTATGGAACGGAAGTCTCATGTTCAAAGTACATTGCTTTGAACATCCTTCTTGCATTAAGGTTTTCTAATCTAACATAGATTGAATAACTTCCACCTATGGAGACATTTCCATAGTCCCATTTTGACTATCACTTTCGAACAAGAGTTGCTTCTTTTCAGAACATGTCAATACGGTCTTTTCCGACAACTTACATCATACTTCCAACTTTCCCTGAGCAACCACTCTTTGGCGAACCTCATATTGTCCTAGACAATTGCTTAACCACTTTAGTCATATCCAGTTCTAGACTTTTCCCTTCTCAATGCCTTAAGCATTTGGAAAATTTAGAAAAGATGAATATTATAGCACATGAAATCGATCCTATATCCGAAGCATATGGGACACGATTCATGATGTCTCACGCAAAGACATGATACTAGACCAGTCTTTTGCTACAATATTTTTTATTTGCCATGTTATTCAAAATTTAACTATGAAGAAGGATGCCGTAATCATAATCAAATTTTGAAAACGCAATATATATAGAATTTCTTCAAGTTGAACCATTCCAACACAAAATTCATATATATTCTTGACTAAAGATGATTAAAATCTCAATCTAAGCTTTAGAATTGAAATGAAGTATAATTTCCTCTCCCTTAATTATAGCAAAACAACTTTTCAACCGCTGCAACTTCACGAATTGAAACTTTGTTTCCTATAATTAACATTGCTAGCTTGCAATACTAATCATAATAATCATGCTCCCACTAACATGATGATTATCAGCATAACACTTATGCTCCCACTAGCTCTGACATATTTCCAGAAATCTGTTGGACTTCTGAAATTTAGATTCATACACCTTTCCGTAGATAGCTCACCTGTGTGTCTAAGCAATTTCAAGAACTATGAAAAGGGATGCCGTAATCATAGTCTCAATTTCTTAGACCTTTGCCATTTCTCACAAGTCCATGTTAGTGTGCCGGTTAACCACACACGCTCCACTAACGACTTTTGAAAATGCAAATAACACAATTGGTATCCACGTAAAATCTACTTAGTGAAAGCGTTTCCTCACCATCATTTTCATGAATCGGAGAGAAACCTTATGACACTTAGATTTTATAGTGTATGAGTTCCTATCCATGTGAATTTGTCAAAACCATAATCACAAGATACGGTTAGTGACAAATTCAGCCTTACATGGATTAAACTTGTTCAATCTTAGTTTCTTGTCACCTTGGTAGCACAAGGCCCAACTTCCAAGTTGAACTCTGATAACTCACATGCAAATTCCACTTATTTAAAGTAGTTACAGAAATAACAATTATGTCAACACGATAGGTTGCAAACCTTAAGTTGTGTGCTAGTGATAAATTACAGGTTTTACTCTTGATTAAATCTTGAAACTCTTTCAGGATCTTTAAGGCTCCCACTGTCCCCTTGACATATAAGTTTCCCCAGTTAAGAACCATTCCTTGACAAAACAAATATTCAAGGGATAGTGCGGATTCTTATCAACACTAACACTTCACACAATTGGTCTTAGTTGGTCTTTGTCTCATCCAAGACATCACAACTTACCAATCTCAAATGTACAAGAGTAGAAAACATTTTACTCTTACATTTGACTAGTGTTAATAAATCTTCCTTTATGTCACTCAAGGTTACAATCTTGGAGTATGACTCTAAGAATTGTTTTGGAACAAAGTATGACTCATCTTCTTGATTTTAACCAATCCAACAATTCATGACCTCTCTTCTTAGCCATAACAATGCACTTAGACGTCCTTAGAGTATGAATTTGTGATATGGTTTCATAATCATTAAGATGATCATGAAATATGATACTAAAGTACTCTCCCATCCTTTCGGATTTGAGAAACTCTTATCTTTCTGCCTAAGTTGACTCTTCTCATTTGTTTTGTCATACATTGTAACCTTTCCAATGTAACAAAATTATACTTAACCTCATAAGTATAATCATATTTACTAATCTTTAGTAAATCATGACAAATCATCTTTGTGGTGGACCTTGACCAACGCACACCCAGTGTACCTAATTCCTTAGTCCTTCAATTGACTCACATATACATGTGATCAAAGAATTAGTCTCAATTTTCAAAGATGAAAATTCTCATTCATCATACAATACAAGTTGTATGATTCCAAGTTTCTATCCAATTGAAACTTAGGTGATGAACAACTTTCTTCATTTGGTAAATTCAGACACTACCACAAATTAAAGAATCAAATCCACTTTCCAATATTTCTATTATTGGAAACATATAAGCAACAATTTTCCACAGATGCCATTGTAAGGATATCTTTAAAACAAATAAAATTAAAACCCTTTTTTTCTTTTATTTTAAAATTTTGCGGAAAAACTTATCCTTACAATCCACATGAAAACTTTGTTGTTATCTATTCCTAAGCAATATATTATAACTCTTAAGCAACAGCTCAAAATTCTGATTACCGAACCATGCGATCGAAACCCACCTTCGCAATCAGAATCAACATATACTTAATTTAAGCTTCCTATCTTTTCTTTGATTCTTAAAAACATCAACATGTGACCTATTCACATTATGTAATAAGAATCTCCAAATAGGAACTTAATAGAGTTAGTCAGTGAACTTTAACTGAAGTAGAGTCTAACTTTTTGACTTGATCAATCTTATGATCTTTCAGGTAAATATGTCAGCTTCGCAACCAATGCCCTTTCCTTTGGCAACAAAACACATGGACCCTTTGTTAATGGCACATGAGACTATCTCAGAATTTGCCTTTCTCTTTACTATTTGGTCAACCGCATTGACTATAGCCGATCCCTTTCCATTGGGAAGAGAAATCCTTTTCTAGATATCCAATGCTACCATTGTCAATGTCCATTTATGACTTGGGAAGTTGTTCTTTTAATCAAATTTGCTTTACTAGTGTTCCAAATCATTGTTGATTCCACAACACCATGCAAATAGATAACATCATTAAGGGTCATGTCATAGTCTGTCTCATAGTAGTCCCAAGGAGACTCACTATGTTACTAAGAAAGTGATTGAACATCCAACTTTCACGAGACTTTGACACCCAACTCTCCCGGCTTGTCAATATGTTACTTTATCTTCAAGATGTAAGCACACATAGACTATGCTTGCCAATAGGGATTGAGTGACTTTAAACTTTTCAAGAACTTGTCGGTAAGGGAGAATAATTGGAGGAGGTGGAGGAAGTGAAGCATGATGTTGAGGGACACCATCTTCAAGAGATTTGGGAAGATCATAGTTATCTGAACCAGACATCTATAATGGGAGAAAATCAAGTTAGTTGATTCAAAATCCTTAATATAACACCCAATATGAAATATTAAGGCTAGGACCCAACACAATATTTTATAATTTGGAAGAGGGATGCCGTAATCCAAGCTATAAAATATTTGAAGGTAGGCGAATGACGATTCACCAATTTCCACCATGAAAAACGAAATAATTTATTAGGTTTTAATTGGATTTGAAATTCCTAGATCTTTTGAGATTCATTGAACTTTTCAATGGCATGTTTCAATCTCGAGTGTGCCCTCTCAAATTTTGTGACTGGGATGCCGAGGATCACAAAACAAGGTGTGAATAACCATACCAATTAACTTGGTACCCTTAATATTATCACCTAATCAATGTGCCGGTTAACCACACACGCTCCATTGATCTATGACAAACATTAAGTCACCCTTCGTGGTCCTTACTAGTCCAAGTTAGTGTACCGGTTAACCACACACGCTCCACCAACGACTTGGTAAGGTACAAAGTGTGAATTCTATGGGCTAGCACCAAATTCACATTTTTCCTAAAGTAACCAAGATTGGGAATTACATAAAAAATATTTAGTTACTTTATAATAATCATTATACTTTTAATGAGAATTTAAAGTCATTGTCCTACCCGTTCGGCTAACGACCCTCCACCGATCAAGCAAGCGGTGGGTGAGAGTGGACACCCATTAAGTCGCCATTTTATAGGCAACAACCTTATACCCACCTTATAGACCGGTTTCGTGAATGAGGCCTACTAACGGTAAAACGACTTGTTCTTATACATATATATATATATATATATATATATATATATATATATATATATATATATATATATAATTAACCATTAATGTTATAAATAGTATAAGTGTTGAATTTTAACTTTTAAAACTCTAAGTGTTGGAATTAAAGTTTATTAAAGTGTATGAAACTTTTCAAAATTCCAAAACTTGAAGGCATGTTTTGAACGATTCATAAGCTCTTGGATATTCATAACTTATGAGTTTTAATTAAGTGTTTTAAAGCTTTTAATGAAGAGTCTCTTGGAAATCCATAACTTGAGGACAAGTTATGAAGTCCATAAAAGCATTTATTAGAAAAACTCTTCAAAAGTGTAACTTATGACTTCTTAAAAAAACATTTAAAAGGAAAAACTTTTGGAATTCCATAACTTGAGGACAAATTATGAATTCCATTAAAACACATTAAGATCAAGAATTAACTAACAAACAATTTGCAAATAATTCCTATGATCTAACAAAACTCATATGAACATGAACATCCACATCAACAATTTCAAGAATCATATGAACACATATAATTTTGTGAGAGTTATACACATATGTGAGAGTTGCTGCCGTTCATGCTCCATAAGCATATGTGTATAACTCTCACATATGTGAGAGTTGGGAACGGCTTCAGCTAGTTCATTAGTTACCCTTAGGCACCATTTCATGCTCAATAAGCATGCTTATATAGTGTGCATGGTTAGGCTGCTGGAATGCTCGTTTGGCCTGAAATTCGAAGAAAGACACCATTGCCACCACAGTGAGGTGGTGGCTGCTACTCTCTACCGCCGACTGTCGCCAAGGTGGTTGTGTGTGTGTGTTAGATTAATGTGTGTTTGTTTATTTGTTTAGTATGTGTTTATTTTGAGAGTAAAGCCTTGTAAAATGTAACATAAAGTGAAATAATGAAAGAAAGGAAGCCTAACGACCACCGACCGCTGTGTCGGGTGGCGGTGTGCTTGCCTTGTTGAGTTCGATTCATTTGCGGTGTTTGAAATCCTAATAGGACTTGTAAGCCCTAATGGACCCTAATTGACCCAATAAAACTCTTATGGGCTTAATGATTTTCAAGTGGGCCTAATAGGCCCAATAAATCGCTAACTGACCTAAAAGTCCAACATATTGATAAATAGGCTAGTATTTGGATGGGAAACCCTAATGCCAATAAAACACTAATTTGGGGAATTAATCGGGACACACGGGAGCTATTTAATAACTTGAGATATTAAATAATAACCATTGGCAAAAATGAATCTAAGCAATATTGGACTTAATGGATTAAGTCCTTAATGGGTTAAGTAAGAAACATTTCATGTGAAGACCCTAATTTTAGGATTATGGGCTTGGACCTATCGGGACTCAAATTTGGGCCATTGGAATGGAATCTTGTATTAAGCCCAATGACACCATATGACTTATTTAGAAAAGTGAGGGACTTAATGGGTTAAGTAAGAAACACTTAACCCTAATTGTCATTTATGTGAAACCCTGATTTCACTTGGGCCTTGTGTTGGGCCTTTCCTTTGGGATTTCGTAGTTGGATTATTAATGGGCCATCCAAGAATAATCATATGGACTAGAATATGTTGATGGGCTTAGGGTAAGGCCCATATGAGGGTGTGGGACCAATTTGGAAAATTAGGCCGTGGACCGGCCATAATTGTGGGCCTTGATGATTATATGATGTTGGGCCTTAGAATAAGACCATGTAAAGTCTTAGGCCCAATTTGTAAATTTGGGCCATATGTTAGGCTTTGATTCCTAATTAACTTTGGGCCTATGGATTGGGCCTTAGGCTTGAATAAGCCAAGCTTGGGGGTAATGTAGTAATTTTCCAAAGTAGGTAGTTACGGTTATGTAGTGGATCCCAATTATTAATTGGGTATTGTTTGATGTTGACAAATCAGGAATCTGTCATCCAGTAGTTGGGGATTGAGTCTACGGGACTTCAGTAGTGCCAGGTGAGTCTTCTCACCATACCCATGGGTCTACGGAACCAAGGTCGACCCATTATGTGTTTATGATATATGTGTAATTACTCTATGATTTGATATGTATTGTGATTGTATGTTTTGCATGAAGACCCCGGGGAAAGCCCGTGGCCTTGGGTGTAAGACAATGTGGGGTAGCCCATGGCAATCCAAGTAAAGACCATGTGGGGTAGCCCATGGCCTTGGGTGTAAGACCATGTGGCGTAGCCCATGGCAGTCCAAGTAAAGACCATAGGGGTAGCCCATGGCATTAGATGTAAGACCATGTGGGGTAGCCCATGGCAGTCCTAGGTAAAGTCCATGTGGGGTAGCCCATGGCATTCTTGCTGGTTCTTTGTATGTATATCTTATGTCATATGTGTGTAGCTTTTATAGCTAACAAGATGTGTGTTATGTGGATTGTGTGTGCGGTATTCTCTGGGAAACTTACTAAGCTTCGTGCTCACAAGTTTTGTTTATGGTTTCAGGTACTTCATTTTCTAAGGAAAGGAGCCAGCTCGATCGCAGCGCATCACACTATGTTTTTCGCACATGAGATCTTTGGGATTACGCTCTGATATTATTTTATGATCACATGCTTGATTATTCACACTTGTTTGACCTGAGATATTATTATGACTTTTATACTTATGGTTTTATGTAATGATAACTTAAATAAAACAAAAATTTTGGTCTTGATTTTTGGGTCGTTACAAGTTGGTATTAGAGCCTTGGTATGAGCGATTCGAGCACACTCTCAGGTGCATCTGGACTCAGACTGAGGACTTGGTATGAAATTTTCCTAAAGAAAATCATTTTTTTCAAAAAAAAAATCTTGGAAAAGGAACTATAAAGGGAAAAGAACTTTGAAAAGAAAAATGTGTGTGATGCGTGCAATCAGCCGAGCTCAAGTAAGTTTCCCCAGAATACTCACATATGTTGTCTGTTATGACTTGGTTTGTGAATATGTGACTCGTATGCTAGTTAGGGCTAGGGGAGATGCCTGTATATGTTGTATGAGTTGGTAGACTTACAAGTGCTGAGTAGTCAGCAATAGGTTGGCCTGATATGTGATGCTTGTAGCCTTGGAATATTGGATGCCATGCTGGAATGAGAATGATAATTGGTATTTGTAACTGCTATGTGTATGCTTTTAAAATTGTATACGGTTAGGATCTTATAGCCTTAGAATAATAGATTTGGCCTTATTTCCTGTTCCTTGTTTGGTTGTGGTCCTAGGCTAGAGCCTATTATTCAACAGTCTATTGGATCCTGTTCTGTGTATAATTTGCATGCATAAGGCAGCCGACAGTGAGGATTGATGGATGTGGATAGTGCGAGCTGCGATTTGTGGACTGAATGTTTTATGGCAGTTCTTTGGGTCAGAGTGCAACTGCAAGAATGCTGCTTTCTTTGTGCTTTGTGGAACTCTTGAGTGATGGGAGTTAGCTACTAAGTGGATGTGACGACATCCAGGAGGTAGATGACTGGCATCGTGGGGAGTTCTTCAGCAGCTAATGGTAGGGCGAGGTTGAGAACCTAGGAAAGCCCAGGATGTGCTCCAGTGAGTTAGTAGAGCGGTTTAGTGAGTTTGGGAGCCTAGGAGGTGCTTTGGTGGATGTTGTGTTGTTGTTTATCGGATGTTCAGTGCATCAATGGGGTAGGTGACTTAGAGGATTCAGGAGGATTTCTAAGGAAAGTATGGATAGGTGTGAATGTAGTATGGGCCCGTACTACTGAAAGCACAGGATCCATACTCGAATCAGTGAGAGTTTTGGAGAATCTAAGAAGCCTGGGAAGGAGAATCCTTGATTATGATTAGAATGCGGGAATAACTTCTATGTAGAATGCGGATGAGCACACAAGGAGAAGGACCAGGGTTTGGTCCGGGCTCCAGTGGTGAACCGGATAGTGGAAGGACTATCAGGATTTTGAGATCGTCGTGGATCTCACGTATCGGACGACACAGGTGGATTGTGCATTCTATTGCACTTTTGGGATTGGAGAATATTTCTTGTGAATGGTTAGTAGCCCAGTATAGAGCAGAGGTTGCCCCAACTATTGCAGTACAATAGTTGACGATTGAGCGAGTGAATGTGCTAGGGTGCAAGACCTTGAATAATAAGATTTCTAGAGCTCGAGAGCAGGGATTGATTTGGGGCACATTTGGAAGAGGGGATCCAACCAGATACAACCATCGAAGGGTCCTGGAAAAGGATCCAAGGGCTTGATTCACTTATGAGAGGCTATCAGGGCCTGGTTTAGTGTGGTACTTGCAGGAATTTGCATGAAGGAGTTTTCACTTCGAGGGTTTTACTAAGTGTATATATGAGTGTGTTGCTCTAATTGTGTTTGGACTATACATTCAAACATTTGTCATATGCTATTTTCATACACTGAGTTACGGGATTGCTAGTGAAAAGTTGTTCAGTCTTTGTTAGTTTGGATCATTCAATGTCATCTGGGTCGATGGTCGTGATCAGTCAGGGACATGATGCGGAAGACCTATACACATGATTGGTGATTCGGCCATTATGCTCGAGTCGACTTTTAGAAGTGCTAGGGGAAGTGTTTTACCATTGAGCCCTTGGACTAGACATCGCTTATTTGAACTTCAAGAGATAGGTGGGATATCATTTCAAGGCGTCAAAGATTATTAGTCTTGCTGGGATTTGGGAATGGTTGTCTGATCCTTAGGAGTGTGTGGTCCTTGGGGATTTGGACCCGTAATAGAGCACACGCACGGACGAGAAACATGTTTTCAGAAGTTGCTTACTAAAGAGTAAGAAGGATCAGGAATCCTTCAAATCTCTTGTATTGTGAAGACTTAGTCGAATCAAAGTGGGTGAGAATCACGCAGGTATTCAGGACAGGGATAGGTAGGAGACCAGGATGGGTTTCTCATCCTCATCGAGGGAAAATGGCAGCCCAAGTGACTATTTGGTTTGAGGGTGGTGCGATTTTGGAGTTTAGTAAGACTCCCCGTCGTGTGAATTACGTCTTCTTGGGGGCTTAATAACAGAATTTGGGGAACTAGGTTGGGGCTCCAGTTATGAATTGAGATCATTTTGGGTCATCGGTCAAGTATGTGATTGATTACACATGTGTATGAATCGATAGATCAGGGGCAAGGTATTGGGCTATGATTGTGAAAGTGTTGTGAGACTACGGGGGAGCCATAGCATTCACTAGTAGTCAGGTAGTGTGGAAAGTGTTGTAAGCTACGAGGGAGCCGTATCATTCACTAGCAGCGAGATAGTAATAGAGTGTTGTAAGACTGCGGGTGTAGCCATAGCATCCACTAAGTTGGTAGATGGCATGAGCGTGTTGTTAGAGCACGGAAGGAACAGTAGTACCCACCAGTTTGGGTGTAGCAGTGAGGATATGGAAATCCACAGACTTGATTTCGGAATTCCCCAGATGGATTAAATTGGTTGTGCTGGTGGTAAGATTATAGGAACGCCCTACAATTATGAGACCAGGGAAGCAATGGATTGCATAAGGTCATTGGGATATTAGGCTACCATTGGTCGGGTAGCAATCACTTTTGGCCTTGGATACGACGACGTTAGGATTCGATACACGGACCCGATCAGTTGGATCGAGAGGTTATTAGAGCCACAGTGGCACGATAACTACTAGCAACTAGTTCTAAGAAGGATTTCGTTTGGAAGTCATGTGAGGTAACTAAGTGAGCCCTTTTTGATCCGCCATCGGGTCGGGACCCGATATTTTAGATGATCGGTGGACGAGTTGAGACCAGGCTGGTCTCGTTAGATTTTGGGCAATGGTCATGTAGCAATATACTGCTTCGGGTAGTTCAATGTTCGGGGAATTTTAGCATTTGAGCAGTGTTAGTATTTGGGTTCTAAGTTGCAAGTACGAATGGAATAGCTGGTTGACTGGGAAGTGACAAGTCACATACATTGGGAGTACTTGAGCCTTGGCCAAGAATGAGGGATCTGCAAGGATGATTGGGTCTGTAACTCTGTTTATGGTGAGAACCTCGAGTTATTAGAAGTTGAGTGGATAGTTGAGGGGTAAACATACTGGATTCAATGATAATGATTCAGTATGAGTGGTTTGTCATGAAATCAGACTACCTCAAGACAACAGATTTCAGCTGGAGTAAATCAGATCTTTTTGTAGGGAATTTGTTCATCTTCAGGTTTTAGAACCTTGCTAGAGTGGGTTATGGTTGCCTTGAAAAGGCTTGTCACAGTTACCCTGGGAAGGGTAGGGTGTGCCTAGGATTGAAACCATGTCGCCCAAGTATCCGGGCACGTAAAGGATGGTATGGGACGATTTCGAGGATGAAATCTAAATTAAGTGGGGAAGAGTTGTAACATCCTGTTTAATTAATAAATAAATGGATAAAATTTGATGAACAAATAGTCGCAATAAATTCATATTATTTAGGGGATTGTTGGTTGTGGGAAGCCAAATGTTATAAATCGGATTATTCGGGGGTTAAAAAGTAATATTGGGATGTATTTTGAAAAGATTATGGAGGCTAAGGGGCTGATTAGTAACATTTTACATTAATTTTGTAAGGATTTTAGAAGATGGTGGTTGTTTAGTAAAATTCAGACTTATTTTGTATAGGATTTCCAGGGGTAGGGTTTAAATGTTAAATTGTAGACTTATTCTGGAAATGAATTCAAGATTGAGGGACCAGTTATGCCAGTATGGCCATATGTTTGTGTGTCGGGTATAAAAACGTAAGAAACCCTAAACCCTAAAGAATGAATCAGCTGTCACTCCCATCTTATCCCTCTCGTTTGCGGCTGCAAGTCTCACGACCCCCTTACCACCCATTGTTGTTCCCTTGTCTGTTGAAGCCGGAGAACCGCCACCCTTATGCCACCTTGCTCCAACCGTCGACGTCTTGAAGCCTCCACGAGTATGCTACTGTCGTTATCTCCAGTTACACGCCACCTCAAGTCGCCATCGAAGTAGCCATTGAAATTGAATCTCGATGTCGGGCGGGTGTTGCTGCCGTTCCCAACCATTAATGGTATCACTAGCTTGAGCTGTTAGCCGCTAGTGCCCTCGTCGCCATCTCTCTCTCTCTCTCTCTCTCTCTCTCTCTCTCTCTCTCTCCCCTTTCCGTCATTCCTCTCGGGGTGGATTACCACCATTTCCCCACCGCAAACTCCCCTCCATCTCTGTTTGCAGTCAGACATGAAGATTACCGTCGCTGCCGCCGTTGTTATGTCGCCATTATCGTCGTTTTGCGCCACCAGGAGGGGTGGCTGGACCCGTTCATGGCCATAAGTGATTCATGGTGTTTATGTTCGGTTGTGGTGTTGGAATGCTCGTTTGGCCGGAAATTCGAAGAAAGACACCATTGCCACCACCGTGAGGTGGTGGTTGCCGCTCTCTACCGCCGACTGCCGCCACGGTGGTTGTGTGTGTGTGTTAGATTAATGTGTGTTTGTTTATTTGTTTAGTATGTGTTTATTTTGAGAGTAAAGCCTTGTAAAAACAACAGAAAGTGAAATGATGAAAGAAAGGAACCCTAACCACCACCGGCTGCCGTGTCGGGTGGCAGTGTGCTTGCCTCATTGAGTTCAATTCGTTTTCGGTGTTTGAAACCCTAATGGGACTTGTAAGCCCTAATGGACCCTAATTGACCCAATAAAACGCTTATGGGCTTAATGATTTTCAAGTGGGCCTAATAGGCCAGAGAAAGCCCTAATTGACCTAAAAGTCCAACATATTGATAAATAGGCTAGTATTTGGGTTGGAAAACCCTAATGCCATTAAAACACTAATTTGGGGAATTAATCGGGACACATGAGAGCTATTTAATAACTTGAGATATTAAATAATAACCATTGGCAAAAGTGAATCTAAGAAATATTGGACTTAATGGATTAAGTCCTTAATGGGTTAAGTAAGAAACATTTAACCCTAATCATCATTTCATGTGAAGACCCTAATTTTAGGATTATGGGCTTGGACCTATCGGGACTCACATTTGGGCCATTGGAATAGAATCTTGTATTAAGCCCAATCACACCATATGACTTATTTAGCAAAGTGAGGGACTTAATGGGTTAAGTAAGAAACACTTAACCCTAATTGTCATTTATGTGAAACCCTAATTTCACTTGGGCCTTGTGTTGGGCCTTTCCTTTGGGCTTTAGTAGTTGGATTATTACTGGGCCATCCAAGAATAATCATATGGACTAGAATATGTTGATGGGCTTAGGTTAAGGCCATATGAGGGTGTAGGCTCAATTTGGAAAATTAGGCCATGGACCGGCCATAATTTTGGGCCTTAGAATAAGACCATGTAAAGGCTTAGGCCCAATTTGGAAAATTGGGCCATATGTTGGGCTTTGATTCCCAGTTAACTTTGGGCCTATGGATTGGGACTTAGGCTTGACTAAGCCAAGCTTAGGGATAATGTAGTAATTATCCAAAGTAGGTACTTAAGGTTATGTAGTGGAGCCCAATTATTAATTAGGTATTGTTTGATGTTGACAGATCAGGAATCTGTCATCCAACAGTTGTAGATTGAGTCTGCGGCACTTCAGCAGTGCCAGGTGAGTCTTCTCACCATACCCATGGGTCTACGACACCAAGGCCGGCCCATTATGTGTTTATGATATATGTGTAATTACTCTATGATTTGATATGTATTGTGATCGTATGTTTTGCATGAAGACCTCGGGGGGAGCCCGTGGCCTTGGGTGTAAGACCATGTAGGGTAGCCCATGGCAGTCCAAGTAAACACCACGTAGGGTAGCCCATGGCCTTGGGTGTAAGACCATGTGGGGTAGCCCATGGAAGTCCAAGTAAAGACCATGTGGGGTAGCCTATGGCATTGGATGAAAGACCATGTGGGGTAGCCCATGGTAGTCCTAGGTAAAGTCCATGTGGGGTAGCCCATGGCATTCTTGTTGGTTCTTTGTATATATGGCTGATGTGTTATGTGTGTAACTTTTATAGCTAACAGGATGTGTGTTATGTGTATTGTGTGTGTGGTATGCTCTGGGAAACTCATTAAGCTTCGTGCTTACAAGTTTTGTTTATGGTTTCAGGTACTTCATTTTCAAAGGAAAGGAGTCGGCTCGATCGCAGTGCATCACACTATGTTTTTCGCACATGAGATCTTTGGGATTACACTCTGATATTATTTTATGAGGGCATGCTTGATTATTCACACTTGTTTGACATGAGATATTATTATGACTTTTATACTGATGGTATTATGTAATGATAACTTAAATAAAACAAAATTTATGGTCTTGAATTTGGGTCGTTACAGGCGTAGTTTTCATGTACGCGGGGCGTACTGCCTTGCGAGGTTCTACGTTAGGCGTAACTTCGGTACGCTGGGCGTACGAGACATTGCATTGGTTCGTTATCTGGGCCTCAAACTTGTTGATGGTGTGAGATGTGTGCCTCCATCCGAAGAAAGAGGTCGATATGGCCAACTTTTGACCTAGTCCGAGTACGCGGGGCATAAACTCGTACGTTGGGCGTACGCCTTCGGATAGGCAACATATTTTATATTTAAAACTTCAAAATTTCATATCTTTTGCATACGGGCTCCATTTTTGACGTTCTTTACTACCATGCGTAGGTGAGATTATACTCTACAACTTTCGTTTAGACTCCGTCGGCTAATTTTGAATTTATTTTAAGGTTATATTTTTAGCAGGCCGGGACAGGAAAAGTCCGTTAAGAATTCATAACTTCTTCATCCGATGTCTGTTTTCATCTGTCTTTTTACCGTTAAATTATTATCGATGATTTCTTCGATTCTCGTTTAGGTTGTGTCGGCTAAAAATTGTTCAATCTAAAATTCGAGTACCGGGCTGCATACTGTTATGCAAAATCTTAGAAAATTCATAACTTCTTCATACGAATTCAGATTTGGACATTCTTTTTATGCATGCTCTCGGTTTAACGTTTACTACGACTTTCATTCATATCACTAAGGCTAAAAATAAATTTATCACAAACTCACTTTTTACGTCACACAACGTCGTGCCGGTTCT
Organism: Lactuca saligna; assembly: GCF_052625555.1. Taxonomy (NCBI): domain Eukaryota; kingdom Viridiplantae; phylum Streptophyta; class Magnoliopsida; order Asterales; family Asteraceae; genus Lactuca; species Lactuca saligna. The sequence goes on from NC_136425.1 coordinate 178,578,930, forward strand.
GTTGTGAAACTTCGACAAGTCGTAACTTCTTCGTTATAACTCAGATTGCGTTATTCTTTATATCTCCGGAATCCTTGTTTCAACGACTACAACTTTCTTCATAGATATTGGGTTTATCTAACATTTATTTTCGATGCTTATTTTTATCCTTAATTTATTAAATTATAATAATTTAGTATAAAGCACATAAATTCAATTGAATTTATTCTTATAACTTCAAAACACGTTACAATAGTTGACCTAGACTATTACATCGTCTTAATGTTTATCCCATAAGCACAGGAATTACAATTCTCTCCCGCTTAAAACGATTCCATCCCCAGAATCATACATCAACAAACTACTGCGGATTGCGACTCATCATGTCACTCTCCATTTTCCTATGTGAGATTTGACCCATTCATATGTTTCCATCGCATAAGTACTAAATTGAACATCTTATGTCACAACTTCTTAGTTTTACGGTCAACAATTGGAATTATGTCGAGAACTTCTCCCGTGAACTTCCTCAAATAAAACACGTGGAAAGTGTTATGAATACCATCTAGTTCTTCTGGTAGTTCTAGCTTCTAAGCTTGGTTCCCAATCCTCTGAAGAACTTTAAATGGTCCATTAAACCTTGGACTCAACTTTCCTCTTTTACCAAATCTTATAAGTCCCTTCCATGGAGAGACTTTAAGTAAAACCGAATCTCCAACTTTGAATGTTATTAGTTGTTTTCTCTTGTCAACATTGTTGTTTTAACGATCCTGAGGTGCTAACATCCTTTTCCTAATCACTTTCAGCTTTTTAGCAGTCTGATGGACTATCTCAGGTCCCATAAATTGCTTTCGCCAGCTTCAAGCCAAGATGACGGCGTTTGACACTTTTATCCATACAAAGCTTGATAAGGTGCTATCTTGATGCCGAGTGGTAACTATTATTGTAGGAAAATTCTACCAAAGGTGAATGCTCATCCCAGTTACCTTGGAATTCTAGGGACACTTCTATGAAGTGTGCACTTTTAGTAAACTGATAAATGACCATCTAAATCATGTCGTGACCGCTCTTCGTTCTAGGTTGTTTAGTCACAAAAATCCATGGTGACGTCTTCCTATTTACCCTTGGGTACACATAATGGTTCTAAACTCCCATACGGTTTCTAATGTGGTGCCTTAACTCATGCACATGTCATACACTCAGTCACATACTTTGGAATAGCGAGCTTCACCATCGGCCACCAGTAGTAGGGTTTCAAATCCCTATACATTTTTTTGCTGTTGGGATGAATTGAGTACATGTTCTTGTGAGCTTCTTCCACCAGAAGATCTCTTATTCCTCTCTTCTTAGGTACCCAAATCCTATCTTGAATACCTTCAGTCCTTGACCATTTATATCGAACACTAACGTTTAGTCCAAACGTTCTTCCTTTCGGTCATTTTTTTCTTTAAAGCTTCTATCTGAGCTTTCTTGATACTTTCTACAATCGTGGAGACAATTTTGATTCTTATTGCCCTTTGTAACAACAATAGAATTCAAGCCAATTTAAACTTTTCAATAACAACCCAATTTCATAAAGTTATTACAAAAATGTTTTCAATACATTTATTATCAGAGTATTTCCCAGAACGACATCATAAACACATAAAACATGAGCAGTGGTATGATCACGCCTTTTCCTTGCCACGGTCTCCTGAAGTACCTGAAACATTTAAAACCACAACTTTAAGCCCGAAAGCTTAGTGAGATACCCCCAAAATACCAACCACTTATACCATACACATAACATGCCATATCATAACAAAACATAAAACAGCCATGCCCTTCGGGACTACTGTGTGATTGGTCCGCCGCACCGGGCCTTCAGTCTACCTGGTCCACCCTCCGAGTCTAGTCATATACATCGAGTCTGCAATGTGGTTGGTCATTCCGCACCGAGCCTTCAACCCACCTGGTCCACTCTCTAGGTCTATAGTGTGACTGGTCCGCCCGCACCGGGCCTTCAGTTGGCCTGGTCCACTCTCCGAGCCTCGGCAAGTCTGGTCCGCCCACGTGGGGCCTACAGCCTAACCGCACCGCTCGCTAGGCCTTCGGAATACCCGGTCTGCCCTGGGTATGTTGGCCTAAAACACAAAGCAAGACCCGCCTCAATCCAACCCTCAGTCAACCAACCATGTGCACATAAACATATAACCACATAACAATTATTCATCAATCAACCGATCTAGCAGATCACGTACATAGCATACTCTAAATAGGATACCGACCTAACCGGTGACTAACATATACCATCCTAACTACCAGGATGCAAACATAGCAAAGCAATAACACAACAACAATACCCGAATTACAATCCGATAAAAGGGTCGGCCTTGGTGCCTTAGACCCTGTCAATATAGTGACGATAACTCACCTCGAAACTGCCGAAACTCTGAACTAAAAAGCAGACTCTTGAATCACCGACTCACCAAAAATCCCTAACTAGCCAACAAATCAGAGATAACCATTAGATCAATCACAATATCCTTCCAAGGTTGATTTAACCAATTACCCTTAACTCAATCTAGTCCAAGACTAAGGCCCATAATCAATATGAGAGGCCCAATACTAGGTAAGCTCTCAAGCCCAATAACGGTCCATCAATGGCCGAATTTGCTACATTGGGCCCAATCCCTTAATGGGCCTCATCCTAAGCCCACAATACATTTCTTGGTCCATATAATATGATTTCCGATGGCCCACTAAGGCCCAAATACCCAAACATGCTCCAAACCGCGGCCCAAAACCCATGATCCATGCAGACAAAGTACGCGGGGCGTACCCGCATGTACGCTAAGCGTACAGGCAGAATGGTGAGTACGCTGGGCGTACATCATGTTACGCGGGGCGTAACCTCGCTGATCAACAAATCCACATAAGTTCTTAATGGCTCAAGCTCTTAAGCCCAAACTTCAGATCCATAGGCCAAATATGTCTAGGATCCATAAAGTTTCAAACTTTATTACCTGGGACGTCCATAAAGCTCTTAATCCAAGGTCTTAATCCATTAAGACCTACTAATTCTCTAAAACCCCTCGATACTAAATTCCTCAAATCTCCTATGTTGCTATGACATATGCATAAAGGGATGGAAGAGAACTCACAATATCATCATAATTAATAAGATAAAAGATAGAAATATACCATCAGCTGCATCTGGTGCTATCCTAGTCTCTACTGTTGTAAGCTGGAAGGCACGTCCTGAGCCCTCGAAGGCTCTGCTCCACCCTAACCCCCGCCAGTAATCCTCAACGTAGCCAGTGTTGGAACCTGCACTGGTCTTGCAACCAACTGTGGACAGTTGGTCCTCACATGACCAACCTGATGGAAATGATAACAAATCCTCATGTCCTGAACTGGGGCCAACTGGTGACAATCCCTCGCATAGTTCCCCTCCTTCCTGCACTTGTGGCACGCACCGTCAGACTTACAAAATCCAGTATGACCCTTCCTACACTTCTCACAAGTGTGGATGCTCTGTCCTCCAGCCCTAAAATCCATGGTCTTAGACCGCTTTGGCACCGGTTGCGACTGCACCGGTGCCTGCCTCTACTCTCGCAACTGTAACTCAAACTCAAGATCTATGCTGTCTAGCGGCCTCCTACAACTCCAACAAGGTATCACATCTTTGTGTGGAAACGAACGGCCTGCTATTTGTCTTGAGCATACTCAGATATTGGGTTATCTGAGCCTACTCCAAAGCAAACTCAAGGCAAAACATCGCAAACATCGCCCTCTCAATAAACATATGAGTGATATATGTGACCGACTCTAAATCCTGATGCATATCCAAGAACTCATGTGCTAACCTCTCCCTCTCAACTCACGGGACGTAACGGGTACAGAACATATCCCGAAATTGATCCCAAGTAACTGCAGCACGCTGCTCATCCGAATATGAACCAGTAATCAACCTCCACCAATCCTTTGCTCTGGATCTCAGCAGGTTCAGAGCACACCTGAACTTCTGGTCAGCAGGACAAGAACATGTGAAGAAACATCCCTCCACGTCAGATAGCCACCTCATGGTCAGCAGGACAAGAACATGTGAAGAAACATCCCTCCACGCTGGACTCTATAGACTTTCGAATGTCCAATCCTTTCCTAAGCCCTAACCAATAAGCACAAAACATATGGCCAGATCAAACATTCTTAGGCTATAATATCTTAATTATATATAACTGTGATACATACACAAGTAACTATAGTAATGATGACAGTCTTATATAAGGAAAACCCTAGGCTAATAGGCATCACGTACTCAGGCAATTCTATCATGCAATTCCTGAAGATCCCTAGCCTAGCACTAGCATGTTGTTCTAACATATCACAATATCAAATAACCGTATGGTATTTTGGGGTCTACTTACTGGCTCCGGATGATCGTATACTTTGCATACTCGTTTACTTATTTTGAAAACCATTGAAAACCATTTTGAAAATCTTTCCTTGATATGAGACTAGATTCACACAAGTGTTCCTCCAATTCATTCAAACCAAGGCTCTGATTCCAACTTGTAACAACCATAAAATTCATGCCAAATTTCAACTTTCAAAAACATTTAAAATGCCAATAGTTATTACAAAAAGGTTTCCAAAACAGTTTCATATCAGAGTTCCTAGAAATCATAATCATAAAATGAAGAAAGTGTACGGTCACGCCTTCGCCTTCCCGCAGTCATCCGCTAAACCTGAAACAATAACCGATAAATGTAAGCTCGAAGTCTTAGTGAGTTACCCCTAAAATACCAACCTCAAATAACCACAATCATATCGTATCAACAAGTATAGAACAACCATGCATCTTGAGTCTGCAGTGTGGCTCGTTCGCCCACACCGGGCCTTGAGTCCACCTGGTCCACTCCCTAAGTCTACAGTAAGACTGGACTGCCCGCACCGGGCCTTCAGTCTATCTGGTCCACTCTCCGAGCCTCAGCATGTCTGGACCACCCTCTCGGGCCTCCAGCCTATCCGGACCACCCGTTGGGCCTTCGGTCTGACTATGTACCCTTGCGGGTCTACAGTCTATCCGGTCCGCCCTAGGTATGTTGGCCTACAGCACAAAGCAGGACCCGTCTCAACCCAACCCCCATACCAAACAATCATGTGAACATAACAGATAATCACATAACATGACCATATATAACAAACCGATCTAGTAGATCATATAGCATAGCAACATCCAAACCAGGATACCGACCTAACCGGATCACTAACATATTACCGCCCTAACTACCAGGATGCAGATCTAAAGGACCCATAAGCATGCCCAATAATTACCAAAACAATATCTGAGAAAGGGACGGCCTTGGTGCCTTAGATCCTGTTGATATAGTGAGGATAACTCACTTTGCAATAACGAACTGAAAAGATAAGATCAAATCCTCCAATCACTGCCACGAACTCCACCGCCTACACTTTGATGAAACCATATGTATAAGTGCCCAATTTACCAGAACACCCTTGGAAGTCAAACTGGTCAACTCTTGGTCAAAGTCAAAGTCCTGGTCAAAGTCAACCTTCTTGGTTGACCCTACTCGCCGAGTAAACCCAGTGACTCGCCGAGTTCGTGAACTCAGAACCCTACAATTTGCGATTGGACTTGCCAAGTCACCCCATGACTCGTCGAGTCCTTCAATCCGAGTCCTAGCCTGATCAACTCACTGAGTTCACTTAACTCACTGATCCGCATCACGACCAGATGGGTTAGGGTTTGCAACCTAACTCGTCGAGTCCAAGAATAGACTCATCGAATCCACTTAATTCATCCATATTCAGACGATTTCAGACCATCTCACTGCTTCCAACTCATAGATCAGGACTCCTAAGGCTACATTTACACGTAAAGTTTCCAAGTTTATGTGCAAACAAGGTGATTTTGCCTCAATACATGCTATAGGGAAAGTGCAAGACAAGAATGCTCTCATTTATGCACAAAGGCTGATGCTTTATGCTTCCATGGACGAAAACTAGCCTAGATCTAAAGTTGCAACCTCAGATCTAGTCCCAAAACCCGAAGTGGATCCCAATCAAGATAAAAAGCCCCATAACCTGAACCATGAATAGATCTAAAAGGGAAAAGCTCAAGGTAACATCCTGTTACCTGATAAATGTGCCTAAGATGAAGTAGATTCTGGATCTACAATAACTCCTTGATGCTAGCCTCTTGATCCACAAGCTTCCCTCACTATATTCCTCTTCTAAAGATCAATTCTCTTCAACAAAGGAGGTTTGCACGTTTTAGGGTTTACTGGATCTCAAAGGGTAACAACGTTTTAGGGTTTTCTCTTCACAGCACCGACTCGTTGAGTCCAACCACTGACTCGGCAAGTCGGATCACTTAACACGTGCCCATCACCCGCTTCGACTCGACGAGTTAGGACACCTACTTGTCGAGTCTACTCCTTTATTTACACATAGCACCCCAAACTTATATTCCTGCACTTGGGATGTTACACTTTCACTGATTGCATGTTTTATGTAATGAGCAATATGATGAAAATGTTATATTAATAGAGGTTGTTCTCGTCACATGATTGGAAGGAAAGAAAATTTGCATGATTTTCGAAGTTTAGAGAATGCAGGAGTTGTAAAGTTTTGAAACAATCAAAAGTGTCAAGTTAAAGGATATGGTAAGGTGACAAATTAGATATTCACTGTTAATCGTGTCTCTTATGTCAAAGGTCTTCAACATAAATTGATAAGTGTTTCACAACTTGTTGTGGACACTTACAATCAAGTGGTTTTTAATGAAGAAGGAAGTATAATTTCGAATGTCAACACAAATGAAGTTTTACTTAAATCCAAACGACATGGAGATATGTTTACTCTCGACATCAAACCAATAGTTGGAATTCCCTTGGTGTGCTTACTATCGAAAGCTTCATCTGATATTAGCTGGCTCTGGGATCATCGACTTTCACACTTGAACTTTTGAAATCTTAATAAACTAGTTGTAAAGGATATTGTCTGAGGCTTACCTGTCTTAAAATTTGATAATGATACTTTGTGTGCAGCTTGTGAACAAGGGAGACAACATCGTCAAGGACATCCAATTGTCATCGATTCAAAAATTATTGAACCATTGGAACTTCTTCATATTGATCTTTTTGGACCATCGTCTGTTGAAACTCTCAACAAGAAACATTGCATTTTAGTTATCGTTGATGATCTTTATCGATTTACATGGGTTTATTTTCTCAGGTTAAAATCTTAAGTTGCTCAAATAGTGATTGATTTTATCAAGAAAATTCAAACAAGTTTGAAGAAGAAAGTTTGAAAAATCAAGAGTGATAATGGCTCAGAATTTAAGAACAATGTTCTTGATTCATTTTTAACTAAAAAAGGAATTTCACATAATTTTTCTTCACCCTACACACCTCAGCAGAATGGTATTGTTGAAAGGTGAAATCATTCTCTTTGTGAAGCAGCAAGAACGATGCTTACATATGCGAATCTTCCTCAATATCTTTAAGCTGAAGCAGTCTCTATTGTATGTTTTACACAGAATACTGTTGGATTAGGTTTCTAAGACCATAACTATTTTGGTATGTACTTGATGCAATTATGAGCATGGTCCTTTTGGGTTGCCTTCACCTTATCAACTGATAGGATGAATTATGGAGAAAGAGAATTAATTGTGATTTATTAATATATTATGTAAATAATATATTAAAAGAGAAATCATACCATTTAATTAATATTGCTCAAGAATTAATTTAGAATTTTTTTTATCAAAAGAGATTAATTAAATTAAGGTGACCGATACTATAACTATAAGATAGTTACAAAGTTGGGCTTAGGATCCATAAGGGAGTAATGGACGAATTCTATATGGGAGTCCATATAGAAATCGTCTAAGGGGCCTTCTGGAAGGATCCTTTGGGCTGCTTAAGGACTAAGCAACTGGATTAGGGTTTGACTGAAACCCTAATTGCTCATCTATATAAAGAACCCTTGCACATGCCAAAATCGACCACTAGAAACCCTAGAAGGATTCCATAGCCAATTTTGAGCCTCTCCTCTCTCTCTCTCTCTCTCTTGTTTCTTCCTTGTTGCTAGTGGTGTTTTTGATTTCATTAGAGGTGCAACATTTGAGGCACTAAGCTTTCAAAGGTCAAGGAGTTCTTGTTATTAATACATAACAAGTTGAGGTAATCATTCTAACTAGTTTATATGTCAATTTTGATTGTTATATGCTAGTCATAGGTTTATTGCTTTGGTATTCAATGACGTATGTTCAAAATTAGAAAAACCTATATCAAAGCAATTAGGGTTGCATGTACACCATAGGAATGATGTTATGCTCATAACACATCAGCGGTATCAGAGCCTAGGTCTTTTTTCTAGTTGAATAGATGCAAAACTAAACTGCTAAAGGATCAAAAGTCGAATTTTTGCTATCTGCAAAGCCGACTCGGCGAATCCATCAGTGGACTCGTCGAGTCTAGGGTGTTGCTGCCAGGATTTTCAATTGTTTGAGCAGTTTTTGATGAGGATAATTACCAAAACTCGTTTTTCTTGCCTAAAATCATTTTTTCATGATTGGTATGTTTATCCTTATCAAAATTGGTAGATTTGGTTAAATATGGATAATATATGATTATTATGATTCAAATATTTGACCTAGTAAGTTTAAAAAAGTTTCAATTTATACCCTTTGGATTTTATAGTTTAAATTTGAACTTAAAAGTTTTAGTTTTTGAAATTTAAATAGTTAAACCCTAGTATTTTAAAAGTATAAATTACACCCTTATGCTATATAGAATTAAAAGTTTAATATTATATATGTATAAGTAAATGTCAGTCTTACCATTAGTAGGTCTCATTTACGAAGCTGTTCTATAAGGGGTGTTTAAGGAAGCGGCCTGTAAAATGATCGACATTGGGTATCCACTCTTACTCACCGCACCCTTGACTTGTGGAGTGTCGTCAGTCGAACCAGTTGGATAGGACACAATCTTCCATTATAAGTATAATGAAATATGAAGTAACTAAACATTTTATAAATTCCCAAATCTTAGTTACTTTAAGAAAAATGTGGAGTAGGTGCTTATCCATGAAACTACACATTGCACCTTGTTGGTCGTTAGTGAAACTTGCATGGTTAACTGGAACACTAATATGGGACTAATGAAGGATGAAAATGGGTAGCTCGTAGATTATCATAGATCAATGGAGCGTGTGTCGTTAACCGGCCGACACATTGATTAGGTGATATACGTCTTCGAGAGTACCAAGCTACTTTGCATGGTTATCTACACCTTGTTTGTGATCCTCGGCATCCCAGTCACAAACATGAAGGGCATAATCGAGATTAAATGTAACATCCAAAAATTCAAGCCCGAAAAATTTCATTTTTGAATTAACAAGTCCATAAACATTTTACCAAAATATTGTCAAATAAACAACACGTCACAAAATCATATTACTGTGTCCCAAACCATAACGTCAAAAGTAATAAAAATCAGAGTACATTCCCAAAAACTCCTTGCGGAAAACCATGTGTGTGTGTGTGATGCGTTGCTACACTGCCGGCTCCTTCCCCTTCGATGAAGAGGTACCTGAAATCAAAATCAAAACAGTAAGCACAAAGCTTAGTGAGTTCCCCCATAATACCACATACCATACAATATCGACGGTATCTTTCAACCGGTAACCTTCATTGGTATCTTTCAACCGGTAACCTTCATCGGTATCTTTCAACCGGTAACCATCATTGGTATCTTTCAATCAGTAGTCAACATTGGTATCTTTCAACCGATATCCGTCATCGGTATCTTTCAACTGGTAACTGGGGACTATTTCACCCCCTAACACTAGCATACAATCAACAGATATAAACATACAGGCAGGCATATCCGGTTACTAACCTACCCTTGGGTCCTAAGGACCACTGTTAGGGAAACTAATCCGTACTATACACATAACATATCATCAGATAAATCTCATAAGCAACACACAACCAGACCAAGATAATTATCACAAAGACCATTATCTTCTAAATACCCCTTTTTGGTGGACCAACATTGTGGCCTTAGACCCACCCCTACTGGAAGGTAACACACCTCAATATCGTGCAGTATTTGAATTATTCTCGGTGCACAAGTCGACTCCCTACGACTCCTTGATCCCTACACGACAACCTTCAAGTCAACACACAGCACGTACAACCCTAAACAGGGTCAGTCCAAGTCCAGTCAAAGTCAACTTCAAGTTGACCCAACTCGCCGATTTAGGCCGTCAACTCTTCGAGTCCCTACCCTTTACTCGCCCTTATCCATGACTCGACTTGTCGAGTTTGGCATCGACTCGAAGAGTCCCCCTCTCATATGAACATCTCATGAAACTCATCCGCCTCGCCGAATTGTGTGAACACTAGTTGAGTCCACCTTCATCTAATGAACAAGCCATGTCCTTGACTCGCCGAGTTGTTTGAACAACTCACCGAGTTCATCTTCATTCTTAAGAAGATTGCCTTGGACTCGCTGAGTCTGTTCTAGTACTCATCGAGTCCCATGAACTCCAAGTCTAAAATCACATCCAATGCATTGGGTAGCTCTTACTGTCCGGTTACAACCCTTCTAACACTCAACTGGGTTCCTTTGACCCTCAACAGATATGGGACTCAAAGCCTCAGACACGTCGAGTCCAGGAACGGACTCGGCGAATTGGTCACGTCCACACTCTAAATCCTCGATTTCTGATGTACAACCTTTGATCAAAAGATAGATCCAAGCTTCTACAATCGATCTAGCACGTAAAGTTACAAACTTTACATGGTTGCATGGGACTTTGAGCTCAAAAAGACATAAAACAAGCTCCTATGATCCATGGGGCCTTTCATGGGTGCAAAAGTAACCCAAATCTGCCTAGTGACCCCTTTAATGACGTGATTAAGAAGCTTTAACCCCCAACCATGTTTGCAAACATGGTTGGCCACCAAAAAAGGCTTATAAAAGCCTTAAATCTCCCTAAAGGGGGATCTAACAAATGAGTGAGCAAGGTTACAACTTTTTACTTTCAATGAACTGTATAAGGTGCACAAATTCGGGTTCCCTTGGTCTCTACTTACTTCCTCAAGCTTTTCTCCTTCCTTCTTAAGACCACAAGCACCAAAATCCACCAACGAGCCTCAGATTGATTCAATAACGACTAGGGTTTCAATGAGAGGTGTTTTGGAAGGATAAGGGAAGTTGTGGTCGACATAACATTGCTTAAATAGGGTGCAAACCCTCGGATTAGGGTTTTTATCCAGACAGGGTCTACTCGTCAAGTCCGGGACGCGACTCATTGAGTCCACGACTTAAACTCCGCATCCCATCCTGCTTCTACCTGGCGAGTTGGTCCATCAACTCGCCGAGTCCAAGGCCAAAAATGCAAAATACTTAGATAAAAATAAAAAGAAATACGTACCAAGAACCAAGTGCTACATTAAACATGCCATGAAATTTTCAATGAATCTCAAAAGATCTTCGAGTTTCAATTCATTTAAAACCTAATTTTCATTTTCGTTTTTCATGGTGGAAATTGGTAAATCATCATTTACCTACCTTTAAATATTCTGCAGCTGGATTACGGCATCCCTCTTCCGAGTTGTAGAATATTGTGTTGGGTCTTAGCCTTAATATTTCATTGGGGTTTTATATTAAGGATTGAATATGAATCAACTAACTTGAATTTCTCCTGTTTTTCACATGTCAAAATCTAACAGCTATGGTCTTCTCGAATCCTTTGGAAACAGTTTTCCACATGAATATGATGTTCCACAATTGGATTGTGGAATTGGAAATCATGCTTCACTTCCTCCACCTCCTCCAATAATTCTCCCTGACCCACATGTTTGTAGACTTCAAAAAGTTCAAAGTCACTCAAGCCCTGTTGGTAACCAAAAACGAAGATGGAAATCCTGTATGTATCACATCTTGGAGATGAAGTTACATATTGACAGGTTAGGCATGTTAGGTGTCAATGTCTCAAGGAAGCTAGTTGTTGACGTGGTTCTTCATTCACTTCCTAACTCATATAATGAGTTCATTATAGAGTACTATGTGATGGACCATGATGTGATCCTCAATGATCTTACCTATTTGCTTATTGTTGTTGAATCAACAATGATTTGGCACACTTGTAAAGCAAATTTGACTGGTAGCTCAACTTCCCAAACTTCCATGGACATTTACAATGACAACATTGGAAGTCTAGAAAAGTATTCTCTTCCTAATGAAAAAGGATTGGCCAAGGTCAAACTGTTTGACCGGATGGTAAAGAGAAATGCTGAATCTGAGATTGTCCCATGTGTTGTTCCAAAAGAGTCCATTTGTTTCTACTGCCAAGACAATAGGCATTGGATGTGAAGCTGCCTTATCTACCTGAAGGATCGTGAAGATGGGAGAGTCAAGATGTATGATTTTGCTTCAGGTAAATCCATTATCTAACTCTATTAAGTTCCTATTTGTAGATTCTTAATACATGATGTGATAAGATTTCAATTTGATGTTTTGTAGGATCGAAGAACATAAAGGAATCTTAAAAGAAGAGTGAGTTGAGTCTGATCGCGAAGAAATGGATTTCGATCACATGGTTTGAAGATCAGATTTTTGAGTTGTTGCTTAAGAGTTAGGATCAATAGATTGCTTAGAAATTTGTAGTAACATAGTTTTCATTTGTAATTGCATTGTAAGGACTAGTTTTTCCGTACTTTTATAAATAAAATATTTTTTTGTTTTTGCCTTATTTATATATCCTTGGAATGGATTTTGTGAATATTGATGTTTGTATGTTTCTGTTGTTAGCAATATTGAAAATGGATATGATTCTTAGTTATGTTATTTGTGGTAGTGTTAGAAATTTACAAATTAGGAAGATTCTCATCACCCAAGTTTCATTTGGATGGAAACTTGGAATCATATAACTTGTATTGTATGATAAATGAAATCCTGTATATTTGGTAAATTAAGACTAATTCCTTGTTCACATAAATATATGAGTCAAGTGAAGGACTAGGGGATCTAGTACGCATTGTTGTGCACTAGGCCAAGTCAACCACAAAGAACGATAAGAATATCCATCATGATTTGCTATAAGTTTAGCATATATGGTTACACTTACAAGATTAAGTGTAATTCTGAATCATTGAAAAGTTTCAATGTATAGCAGAATGAATAGGAAGAATCACTTAGGCAGAAAGATAAGAGTTTCTCCAATATGAAAAGAAGGGAGAGTACTTAAGTGTCGTGTTTTATGATGAACTTAATGATTATGAAACTGTGTTACAATTGATCTTCTAAGGAAACCTTAGTGCACTAGTATGGCTAAGAAGAGGACTCGTAAATTGTTGAAATGGTTAAATCAAAAGGTGAATCATACTTCATTCAAAAATTTACTCTTAGAGTTGAACTTCAAGATTGTACCTTGAGTGACATAATCTTTAGTAGGAATGTTCTTATTCCGGCACATTTGAAATGGGTAAGTTGTGATGTCTTGAATAAGAAAATGATCAACTAAGGCCAATTGTGTCAAGTGTTTGTCCTGATAAGAATCTGGACTAACTCTTTAATATTTGTTTGTCCAGGAATGTTTCTTGAAAATAGAATCTTATATGTCAAAAGGTCAGTGGGAGTCTTAAATATCTGGAAAAAAGATTTAAAGAACTTATCAAGAGTTAACCTATTGTTTATCAATAGCACACGACTTGAAGTTTATAACTTGTCGTGTTGACATATTCTTGTTTCTGTGTCATTCCAGTTAAGTTAGCTATGCATGTGAGTTCTATGAGTTCTCATTTGAATGCATAAAGGCAAAGCACCTTAATCAACGAAAGTTCATTGATCTGTGTAGGTGAGTTACTGAACTACTTGGAAGACATGGTAGCCCCTTGTGCTTGCAGATGGAAAGAAATAAATATTGAAAAAGTTCGGTCCATATGAGTTTGGATTTGTCACAAACGTTATCTTATGATTATGGTTATGAAAAATTCACATGGATAGGAACACATACACCATAAAATCTAAGTGGTAAGGTGTAACATCCGGATTTCTAGGTACATTATTTATCTATTTATTTTGGAGATTTTTTGAGAGAGACTCGGCGAGTAGAGTCGCGAATTTTCATCCGGGTTAATGACCGGACTCGGCGAGTTGACTAGTGGACTCGGTGAGTCCATGTTGTTTAATGAAACTTTAATTTCTGGGGATTGAGACTTGTTTAAAGGCCCTTATGGCCTCCATTTGCGGCTACCAGTTGGTAGAGAGAGACCCCAGAGTGTGTGAGCAATTTGAGAGAGAAAGGAAGCCATTTTTGATCCTTGTGTGGGTGATTTTGCAAGAAGAAGGTGACAAAGGCAAGTTGAACTTGAAGAGGGAGCTAACATGTGGATTTCAGAGCTAAATGACTTCATCTTGAGGTAAATGTTCGATCCTCTTTCAATGTTGGTGTAAATTTTGAGATTTAGGGTTTCTAGCCCCCTTTTAGAGTATGATTTGTGAAGCCAATGGTCCCTTCTTGTGTTGAGGCTTCGAAAACGGATCCAAAGAGGTGCAGAGACCTTAAATACTTGATCTTTATTGAGTGCCTTGGAAGGATATGAGTTTTGGATGGCATATTGAGGCCATTTCTTCAAATAGAGCCATTGGGTCTTTGCATGGGCATCAAGATCCAAACTTTACGTGTTTTTATTGCTTTAGGAGGCCAGATCTATGAGTTAGAGGAACGGATATGACCTTAGGAGCTCATTTGAGCACTAGCATAGCATGAACTCATCGAGTCCCAAGAATAGACTCGGCGAGTAGGGCTAGGATTTCCAGTAAGTCACTCAGTGAGTAACTTGTCGAGTTGAGGGAATGACTCGGTGAGTCAGAAAGGGGTAGAGGATTATGGGTGTACAAAAACCCTACATCAAAAGATGATAAAATTGTTTGGCTTTACCTTCCTTCCATCTCGAATATATATTCTCCTTCATTGGATGTAGAACACAACTAGAAGGAAAAAAAAGGTGGAAGAAAAGTAGGTATAGGAGACCTATTAGAGAATAAGCGTGACACATTAAAACAACATAGGCTCAAAAGTAGGCAGATTATAGCTAAGCCAAGCCACCTATGTTCGCAGCTTCAAACTTGAACTTTTAATAAGCCTATCCTTTATTTTATATATATATATATATATATATATATATATATATATATATGTGTGTGTGTGTGTATACAAACACACTATATTATAAAAGAAATCATATTGTTTTTAAAATAGATTGAATATAATAATATTATTTTGAAGACATCCAAGTGTTTAAGATGAAATGTACACACATCTAATACATAAACAACTTATCTCATTTTTTAGGATAAGAATTTTGTTTCACAAAAGTAGGTAAATTCAATAAAATTTAGAATTAGAATCTTAGAAATTGGAATTCACTATCTCACCCTAATATAGGATCACTCTACCCTTCCCTCACATCCATATTCTTCGTTATTCAAAATTTGAAACCTAGAAGCTACCTTCACACACCACACTTACTCTCACCCGCACATACCATCAACAACCACTCCTCGTACCAGCACCACTCCAGCCGATGGCCTTCACCATTGCTCCACCTACAGGCTGCCGGAGACCTTCATACACTAACAAATTGACCCGAACTTCGTTCTTCAGAAAATGTCATCACCACCTTCGTCATCTAGCCATGTCTTCATCCTCCACTTGCCATGCACATCCAGCGTCGCTATTCCCCAACGCTTCCCAATATTTGATTTGTTCTTCCTATGCCAAAATACATTGATTTTAGGTTTGCTTCTGATTTCTTTTTCTACAAGATAAACTTTATTTCTACAAAAAAAAAATTAAAATTTTTTGATTCTTCTTTCCAAATTGATTATAGAATTTGAATTGTACAAAATCAAATTCATTTTCTGGGCTTATACTCAAATTTTTAAGTCAATATCATTTTTACTTCATTATTTATTTTTGTTTTCTCCTTTTTCCTTGAAACCACCCAAATTACCCCTAAATGTTTTTGTCTATGTGTTTTTTGTATCTATATGTGATTATTTGTGTCTATTTAACTCTTTGAGTGCGTGTTTAACAGATGGTTTTCATCCTTAATGCTAAAATCAATAACTTGAAGAAGGCTAAAGATGATAAGAAGGTTCATATGATATCACCACTAAGGTCACTTCCACCACCACCATGTCAATACAACAACAACAACGTTTCTTTTTCTCCTTCCGTACATGAACATCCACAACCAAGGTAAAACTCTTATCTTCTTCTTGATTTTGTTTTTCTTATTTAACCTTCTCTTTTCTTCCTACGTAAATCATCATTTGTGACATCATAACATATATATTAGATATATATTTCTTAAAGCCAAAAGAAACACACACCATCTGCTTACTCTCGAAACCTCCTCTATCATAAAACGTTAAAAGAATCTTCCATCTTTAGATCTAAAATATGATGAAGATATGTGTATGTAAAGTATGTTTTATACATATGTATGTGTATCTATGCAAAATGGGAGATTAATATTTACTATATTTTTATGTTGTTGCAATCAAATTCCAAGTTGATATGGAGTCGGAGTTGCACCCTATAAGGCATGAGAGGCATCACGAGTCAAAATTATCTTGCTGGATTAGCTTAACATACAATCTATTTTACTTAATTTAGTAAAAAGGTAGTTTGGTGCAACAAAGCGAACATAAAAGAGATCAAGACTTGGATATTAGTCTAATGCAGAACAAAAAATTAGGATCTTAGCCGGACATGACTAAAAACGAATTAAAATTAATAAAAAGATAAACTAACTGATTAATCTTGCTAACTAAATGTAGGAGATGATCTTTAGCTTTCATATCTTCAAAAATCACTGAAATCGGAGAGAAAACGCCTCATAAATCGCCTTTTTCGTCATCTGGAGCTTCAGCAATCGTCCCACCTTTTATCTGATCAAAGAGGGGTCCTATATATAGGAGCCAGATTCTTCCAGAGGAAAAAAAAACCCAAAATTTGATCTAATTTTTAGGAAATTCAATCGAATTTTTTACACTTTGATCAAATTTTGCATTTTTGTTTTTGTTTTTTGGGACTTTTTGAAACTTCAAAGTGTCAATTCGATCGAATTTTGCAAAATTTGATTGAAAATTTTCACTTTCTGATTTTTTTGCAAATATAAAAGTTGTCCAAAATTATGTCTACCTTCTAGAGCATTTAGAAATTCGTCAACTGCAGTTACGAGTCAGGAGATACTGTAAAAATACTGACAGGGGGTCAAAACTATCAGCAACATCCTTTAGGCTTTAGAATGTAGCAATTTATCTTCAAATGATCAATTTGATCGAATATTTCATGACCAAAACATCTTCTAAGCATTCCTCATAATCCTTAAGAAGTTCCAAGCTCCAATTAGACTTCAAGTCTCCTTTAAGCGCATCCAAAGCAGCTTCCAAACTACTACTCCACTCGAAATATCCTAAAATGACATAAAAACATGAGCATTATGGGAATTCTAATGAATGACATGAGTTGAACATTATTTAAACTAATTACATGAAAATGTGTAAATTATCATGCTAAATGCTAATAAAAACTACCCTAAAGGATGCATAAAATGAAATCTATGAAATCTCCTCAAGCTTGAACTTTACTTGCCGTCAGGTAATAAAAAGATTAAACAAATGGAAAGACGTGGATGACCTAAAGATAATTTAGAATAAAATAAGGAAAACTAAAAACTTAAACAAAGAATATTTCGTTCTTTTTCTTCTTCACATGATCAGATTTCACACCGAAGAAGCTCTAATGAGATCAATACCTGGACAACAGTCTCAATAGCTTTATTGCAGATTCTGAATTCATATATAATAATTCAAAACAAGCATGAACAAATAGTTTTACATCAAATTAAATTTGTGAAAACAGTGTATTTTTTAAAATAATTTCATAAAAACTTAGCTTGACCAACCCCTCCTTTGATTGGAACGGGAACCGGAACTGGAACCCACCATATTTTACTGGAACTGGAACCGGTGATACCAATTGAACACTAGTAAACTCTTTAATTTAATGACTTGATCACTTCTTGAATTAATTTGTTTGCTAAAGGATTAGTAATAGTAAACATGAACCTAATCACATTAGAAATCGGTAATTAATGATATATTAATCCATTGCATTTGCCACAAAATCAACCATAAGAATAAGTGAATTGAATCTAAATAGAAGTCTCTTTAATATTATTGAATCTAGTTGTCTTTTATTCTTCTTTTAGTCATTAATTGTTCTTTGGTAAGTGTTAAAGTAATTTATTAAGTTTCTCGTCTTGTAAAACTAGAGAAAAACCTCCTATTTAATTTATTGTTTACATTAGATAATATCAGTAGTAACTTTAATTGTTTACTGTTTCCTGTGTTCTATACCCTACTTACCTTCACTAAACTGCTAATCAATAGGTAAATTGCCTTCCATGTGTTTGTTTTGTGTTTAAGTTACTTAGGACTAAACTAGTACATTCCACAAATATCATCGTCTCATTTTCATGTCGGACCACCGTTGAGACCACCAGACCTCCGACGAACCACCCGATTTCTGATTTTATCCCAACGAAAAGGAGCTTACCGTTCACTATTTCTATCATAAGTCCCAATCAATAACATAATTCGTTGGTTTCTCTCAGAGTGCACGAGAATCCCTAAATCATCATGAGTTTGCATCGCTTCATCTGGATCAGAATACAAAGATCGATTGAACAAGGTATGTTTATTACTTGATGAAATGGATTGATTTTGTTCGAATTAAGACTAAACCTAAAAAGAACTTGTTTGACTTATTCAGATTGAGGAAATAAATGTATGTGTTAAGTGATTCTTTTTGTTATTGTTGCTTTACTACTCTTTCATTTTGGGTAATTAACTTCTATCATGTTTCAAGTAATCTCATTGACATTGTGACAACTTATAGATATGATTTATGTACACAATATTCATTTTAACGTTTTCGATTAAATAGTTTTTCTTTTCTACATTAATCATATGTGATTAAATACATACAATCACATATGACTATATACATGAGGAAAAATATTGAATCAAAAATGTGAAAATGAATGTTATCAAGATAAACCATATGTGATTTGATACATACAATGATATGTAAATAAGTACATGAGTACAACTATTGAATCTAGAAAGAAATATTGAATCTTGTCTACACAAATCATATGTGATTAAGTACATATAATCACATGTGATTATATGTATTTAATCACATATGATTTATGTGGACAATATTCACTTTTGTGCATTTAATTTAATTTTTGGTCTCGTGTATTTAATCACATGCGATTTATATAAAAAATATTTGTTTTCACATTCTTGATTCAATAAATCATATGTGATGAAATATATATAATCACGTGTAATTATATACACGAGAACAACTATTGAATCAGGAACATTAAAACAAATATGTGTCCACATTAATCATATGTGATTAAATACTTATAATAACATGTGATTAAATATATGAGAACAATTATTGAAACGAAAACTAAAAAATGAATATTGTTAATATAAATCATATGTGACTGGATACATATAATCACATGTGATTATATGTATCTAATCATATACGATTAAAGTTGACAAAAAACAATTATTGAATCGAGAACGCGGTAATGACATTTATGTTTAAAAAAATCTTATCATATTTGATTAAATATATCTAATCATATGTGATTATATGTATTTAATCACGTAGTATTATATGGAAAAATGAATATTTTATAGATAAATCATATGTGATTTGATACACATAATCACATGTGATTGTATACATATATCCATGGGTGGTGATGATGGTGTGTAGTGATGTTTAGTGGTGGTAGGTGGTAGTGGTGGTGAAGGGTGGTGGAGGTGACATGTAGGGTGGTGGGTGGTAGTAGGGATGGTGATTATAGTGTGTGGCAGGTGATGGTGGCGGGTGGTGATGATAGGTGGTGGAGATGGGTGATGGTGATAAGTGATGTTGGTGGGTGGATAGCGGTGATTGGTGATAGGGGTAGTGGTGATGGGTGATGGTGGTGTATGGTGGTTTCGATGGGTGATTGGTTGGGTGATGGTGATAGGTGGTTGTGATGAGTGGTAGAGGTGGGTGGTGGTGGTTAGTGGTTTTAGTTGGTGGTAATGATGGGTGGTGGTGGTCGGTGGTGATGGGTGGTAGTAGTGGGTGGTGGGTAGTGATTATGGGTGGTAGGGGCGGTTGGTGGTGATGGGCGGTGGTTGTGGGTGGTGGTGATGGGTGTTGGTCATAATGGTGGGTGGTAGTGAAACGACCCAAAATACGACCCAAAAATTTTTTTGTTCTAATATTACTAAAAATCAAATCCTCGAATATCATATATAATAAAATCATGGAATGAGTAACTCAAATGTCATAATAACTGTATCAAAACAACATTGTATCAATCATTACAATATCCGAAATAAACTCCCAGGATAAAACTGAAGTTGTGGTGTGTGCAATGCCATCATCCCGAGCTCTTCCCTTTGCTAGCGGAAGTACCTGAAACCAAAACTGAAAACTGTAAGCACGAAGCTTAGTGAGCTCCCCCAAACTACCACATACCATACAATAACACATAAAAAAACTATTGGGCCTAGCCCACTGCATCGGACTAGAGTCCGGAAACTACATCGGACCGAAGTCCAGAAACTGCATCAGACCGAAGTCCAGAACTAACCAGGGTCTTGCCCTCTGCATCGGACCGAAGTCCGGAACTGACTGGGACCTTGTCCCCTGCATCGGACTGAAGTCTAGAACTAACTCCATCAGACCAAAATCCGGAATTGTTTAGGACCTTGTCCCCTGCATCAGACCGAAGTCCGGAAACTGACTGAGCATAACATAGCGTAGAAAAACATATCAACTAGCACAAACACATATACTGCATACTGCATCTGACCGAATTCCAGAACACATAACGCAAGGACATGCTTGAATCACAAAGACATCAAGCACACTGAACTACTGCATCGGACCGAAGTCCAAAACTACTGCTAACTAGGTAGGCCGACATTGTGGCCGTAGACCCGCTCCTACTGGAAGGAATACTCACCTTGTAATGCTGGCTGCTGAGATGCTAACTCTAATGCTGGCTGACTACTACTCCAGAAATGTCCGGCTACAAATCCTACAAAACACTAGGTCAGGTACTGATAAACGCCCTCAGGGTAAAATGACTATTTTACCCCTAGTCAAAGTCGACTTTCAGTTGACCGGACTCCCCAAGTTGGGTTGTCAACTCGCCGAGTCCCTATCATCCATTCTAGTCCTCTACCCGCTTCTACTTGTCGAGTTTGGAAAAGACTCGACGAGTTCTTCTTCGATGCTAACATCAAGTCTAACTTCATCCGACTCGCCGAGTTGCATGAACAACTCATCGAGTTATCCTTCAACATATGAACATGTCCAGACTGTGACTCGCCGAGTCAGATGAACAACTCGTCGAGTCTGAAGAACAACTCATCGGGTTGAAGAACAACTTGTCGAGCCCCAAGCATTCTATTACTACACAATCGATTCTAATCGGTTCCAGTGCTTCCAAAACATAGATATGAGCTTCTAGGACTAGTTTTACGCGTAAAGTTTCCAACTTTACGTGCATGCACAAGTGTATGAAGCTAAAATACCCAAAATTAACAAATACTAAGCACTTAGGGTTTGGAACAAGGCCAAGATCGCATAAAGGTGGCTATAATGAGTTCCCGGGGTTCAATAACATCCAGATCTAAGGTTTCCATCAAAAGGAGAGTCCATATCTCAAGTTTTGAATCATAAAAGGTTCCAAAGAAGACATAACAAGCATAAAAGGGATTTTAATGGAGGAATACACAAGGTCATAACTTCATTACCTGAATGAGAAACAGATGGAAGCTAACTCCTGGATCTCCTTTCTCTTCTATGGACCTTCTCTCCTTCCTTCTCTTCCAAAGCTTCCAAGCTAACACAATCATACTCAAACTCAATAATGGGGCTTGGGTTTACAGGGGAAATGCTCTAAATGTGCTGGAGGCTGGGGTGGGAGGCTATAATGACGTTTAAATAGGGTACAAACCCTTGAAATTAGGGCTTCATCCAGACAGGCGGACTCGCCGAGTCCTAGCGTATGGACTCGTCGAGTAGCCCTGTAACACCGTGAAATTTCAAAACAATTTTTCATTTTTAATTTAATAAAGTTACTCCAATCACAATTTTCAAAAACGTGCATCAATAGTTTTTACATAACATGAGTACAAATCAAAAACCCCAGAATCTCCAAACATCTCCACCATAATTGTGTACTGATCATGTCGGCGCCTTCCGACGATCATCACTGGTACCTGAAACACATAACACGCAAACGGTAAGCAATAATGCTTAGTGAGTTCCCCAAATACCATGTACAGCACATATGCCTTTCCAGGCCATAGCTCTATGGGATCTTCCAATCCAAGTGTCTCAGGGTATTTCCATCCCATGAGTCTGTTGACCTTCCGGTCCATATCATCATACTCATATCATAACATATAACATATACAACATACATCATACACATAAGACCTTCCGGTCACACATAATCACCCCATCGGGTAAGGCATAGCGAGAAGACTCACCTCAATGAAGTCAGATAAACTCTCGTGTTCAACATCCAGACCTAGCCTCCTCCTATTATTCAAATAACATTCCCGATCAATACTCTCCCATGATCTCATCTCTACAGACTGGGTAGAAGGCCATTCTACCCTTCCCTGAACTCTCCTGAATCAGTCTTGACCAAAACCCTAAAGTCAACGAAAGTCAAGGGTCAACTTTGACTTGACTCGTCGAGTGCACAAAGGTGACTCGGCGAGTCCAAATAGGTCCTCTGAATCCTTTAAGACTCTCTTGGCTCGTCGAGTCTTTCTTCCACTCGACAAGCTACACGTGTCATGAATCCAGGGGCAACCCCGACTTGACTCGTCGAGTCCGCTCATGGACTCAGCGAGTTCGTTCCATGCTCACACTCAAATGACCTTCTGAGGTCAGATCTGTTCCTCTAATCCGTAGATCGAATCTTCCCAAGCTCGATAATCACGTAAAGGTTCGAACTTGATGTTCATTGTAACATCCGGACTCCCAGGTATCTTACTTATGCTTTAATATTGAGTTTTTGGAGAGAGACTCAGCGAGTAGGCGCTCAGACTCGCCGAGTAGGAGCGCGGATGGTCAGACTAATTTAATGGCGGACTCGGTGAGTCCATTCGTGGACTCCGCGAGTCCACACTGTTTAACGAAACCCTAATCCCCGGGGTTTGAGGCCTATTTAAAGGCCCTTATGGCCTTCATTTGCGGCTACCAGTTGATAGAGAGAAACCCCAGAGTGTGTGAACGTTTTGAGAGAGAGAGAGAGAGAGAGAGAGGAAGCCATTTTTGATCTTTGTGTGGGTGTTTTGCAAGAAGATGGTGGCCAAGGCAAGAGGAAACTAAAGAGGGTGCTAATCTATGGATTTCAGAGCTTAGGGACTTCATCTTGAGGTAAATGTTCGATCCTCCTTCAATTTTGGTGTAAGTTTTGAGAGTTAGGGTTTCTAGCCCCTTTTAGAGTATGATTTGTGAAGCAAATGGTCCCTTCTTGTGTTGAGGCTTCGAATCTGGATCCAAAGAGGTCCACAGACCTTTAATCCTTGATCTTTATTGAGTGCCTCTGAGAGATATGAGTTTTGGATGGCATGTTGAGGTCATTTTATCAAATAGAGTCACAAGGTCTTTGCATGGGCATCAAGATCCAAACTTTACATGTTTATTATGATCAAGGAGGGAAGATCTATGGGTTAGAGGAACAGATCTGACCTCAGGAGGTCATTTTTGAATAAGCATGGCATGAACTCGCCGAGTACCAAGAACAGACTTGGAGAGTAAGGATAGGGTTTCCCATAAGTCACTCAGTGAGTAACTTGTCGAGTTGGGGGAATGACTCGATGAGTCAGGAGGGGGTAGAGGGTTGAAGGTGGAACTCACCGAGTTCATATTTGAACTCGACGAGTTGAGTCGGGGTGGCCCCGCGATTCAAGCTAGGTGTAACCCGTCGAGCAGGGGAAAGGCTCGACGTGTCATGAGAGGCTAGGGAGATAGTGAACATGCATAGACCCGCCGAGTCACCCAAGTGCACTCAACGAGTCAGGTCAAAGTTTGACCGTTGACTTTGTTGACTTTTAGGGTTGGTTAACAATGGGGTCTTTGATTCAAGAGAGGGGTAAAATGATCTTTTACCCTCCTAAGAGTGCTAAGGGAGGGAATGGTCTAGTCTTGGAAATTGTGTTGATACCGAGTGTTTATTTTCATATGATTAGGCGGAGGCTAGATCCTATTTCACAGAGACCGAGATTCCGAGTTACCGAGCTACACGAGGTGAGTCTTCTCACTATACGTTACCTAGAGTGGTATTTTGAGTTAACCGGAAGGTCTTATGTGCTATGTATGAGATTTTGTGCCATGTGTGAGATTATGTGCTATGTGATGTATGTATGATATATAATTGTATAGATCGGATCGGAGGGTCCAACGATTCAGACCGGGTCGGAGGGCCCAACGAGCTATGACCGGACCAGAGGGTCCAACGAACTATGGGACTGGAGGGCCCCGCTGAGGTACATCGACCGAAGGGTCGTACAGTAGCCTCGAGTGGCGTATGTGTTGCATGTAGTATTTTAGGGAACTCACTAAGCATTTATGCTTATAGTTGTTGTGTTATGTGTTTCGGGTACTAGCGAGGATCGTGGGAAGGCTGCGGCATGAACCGTATACACCGAGAGGAGATTTGATTTATGATCTTGGGAACATGTTTGATTAATAACTATTATGAAACACTTTTTGAGAATGTTTTATATTTAAAATATGGTTGTTGAAAAATGAAAATTTTGTTTTGAAAATCTCGTCGTTACAAGTTGGTATCAGAGCCATGGTTTGATGGATTCATATGCACCTTCAGGCGTATTTGAACTCAAACTGAGGATTTGAGAGATTTTTAAAAAATAAAACAAGTTTTGAAAGAGTAAAAGATTTTAAAAGAAAAGAGCAGAGCAGTGTGTATGGTCAGCCAGCGTCCAAACAGTGAATCCCCAAAATACCCCTACATTATGTGTTATATGATATATTATGTTATGCATGCTAGAGTGGGCTAGGTATTCATATTAGGACTAGAGTGGTCTGATTTGTGATGCCTTAGCCTAGGAGATTACTGTTGCTATGAGATGCCTTAAGAGTGAGTAGGTAGCAGTTAGGTGCTCATGAGAGGTTTATTGGAGGGTAGCGAAGGCATAGCGAGAGTAGAGTACTTGCAATCTGGGATCCAAGTAGGAGGACTTGGGGTGAATGTTGATGCGGTGTGGTCAGTAGTATAGGGCTCGTACTACTGAAGACACTGGATCAGTGAGCAGTCCAAGTAAGAATCCTTTGGATATTGGAGGACGAGTAGGGTTGCGTTATCGAGTGCGAGTATGCTCGATCAAATCTCTGATATTCTTATGTTGTATTTCAGAGACATCATGGTTGGGACACGACACACACCTGGGAGCAGTGGTGTCAGCAATGAGGAGATCCGTTGATTGATTCATGAGGAGGTGGTTGCTGCCATCCGGGCTGAGATTCCAGAGATGTTCGGGGACATCAAGACCACATTGATTGAGACCTTTGATGAGCAGTATGCAGTAGTGACTGAGACTGTGGTTGCTGCAGCTACTGCTGATGTTGCTGCTGCTAGACCACAGGGAGGTGACTCGTTGTTGTTTCGGGAATTCATCAACACGAAGCCACCAGAGTTCGATGGGATGCAGGAACCAATTGTTGCGATGAGATGGATTTCTGACATCAAGGGGTGTTTATATACGTCTTCTTGTCCATAGCACTTTAGGGTATGGTACGCTCTGAACCAGCTCCGCTTGGGGGCGAAGGATTGGTGGAAGTTCGTGACGGCGAGCTTCACTCTGGCAGAGATCTCTGAGGTGACCTGGGAGAGGTTCACCGCCATGTTCAGAGACGAGTATGTTCCCCCGGTGGAGAGGGAAAGGTTGATTCAGGAGTTCTTGACCCTCAAGTAGGGTACTGATTTTGTCACAGTTGTTACCAGGAAGTTTCATGAGAGGGCGATGTTTTGCCCTTAACACGTGTCTACCGAGCAGGCTCGCAAGAGCCGGTATCTGAGTGTTCTTAGGAGAGATATTCGGGAGTTCGTGGGGAACTCGACTTACCGGATATTTGCTGAGCTCCAGGAAAATGCTCGGAAGAGGGAGATTGAGTTGGAGACTCAGGCCAGGGAGGAGGCCGAGTCACAGAGGATGGATCGGCGGCCGAATTAGTCTCAACCGGCAGCCAAGCAGGCTAAGCCCACTGATTCGAGATCTGGGAGCGTGAAGGGATGCACTTGTAAGAAGTGCAGCAAGAGTCACGAGGGGTTGTGCAGGGCAGGGGTATGCTACAAGTGCGGGAAGGAGGGGCATATCGGGAAGGATTTCTCCAAGGGATTCTCTGTTTGCTTCCATTGCAACCAGACCGGCCATCGGAAGGCCGAGTGCCCTCAGCTACAACAGGGATCTGTGTCTGCGGCTAGGGCTACCGAGGTTCGACCAGTGAAGGCCAAGGCGCCAAAGGCTCATGGGAGGGCCTTCTAGTTGACAGCGGAGGAGGTCCGCGCAGCACCCGACGTTGTGGCTGGTATGTATTCTTCTCTCTATTTATTTGAGTTTGAGATATTATGCTTATATCATGTTATGCGCAGGTACTTTTCTTGTGAATTTGGTACCTGCCTTAGTGCTATTTGATTCGGGAGCGAGTCGATCTTTTGTGTCTTTAGCCTTTAGTCATCATATCAGTAGTTGTCGAGAGGCCTTGATTCGACCTCTGCGAGTTTCTATAGCTAACGAGAAAGCAGTGTATGCCACGGAGGTGATACGAGGATGTAGACTTGAGATCTTCGGTGTGGGGTTCCTGATCGATATAGACCCGATTGCGATGGGGGACGTATGTGTTATAGTGGGCATAGACTGGTTGAGCCAATTTGGAGCTATTATAGACTGTGAGCGTCAGCTGGTGATGATTCGAGACCCTAGTGGGGGACTACTTACGGTGTACGGTGAGGGTACCCGTCCTGAGTTAGCATTTTGTTCGGCTGCTAGGGCGAGACGGAGTTTGCAGCAGGGTTGTAGGGGATTTGTGGCTTATGTGATGGACATGCGAGTGGCCGCTGGGAGGCCAAGTTCGATTAATGAGGTCCTGATTGTGCGGCCTGATGTTTTCCTCGAGGAGTTGTCGGGTGTGCCTCCCGATAGGCAGGTGGAGTTTCGTATCGACTTGGTGCCAGGGGCGGCACCTATTGCCAAGGCACCCTATCACCTTGCGCCGCCCAAGATGCTGGAGTTATCCTCGCAGCTTCAGGAGCTGCTGGGAAAGGGGTTCATCAGACCAAGTAGCTCACCTTGGGGAGCGTAGATCCTTTTTGTCAAGAAGAAGGATGGTTCACACCGGATGTGTATTGATTATCGGGAGTTGAACAAGTTGACGGTCAAGAACTGTTATCCGTTACCGAGGATCGACGATATGTTCGATCAATTGCAGGGATCATTTTGGTTCTCCAAGATCTATTTGAGGTCTGGATATCATCAGGTGAGGGTGCGAGATAAGGATATCCAGAAGACAGCATTCAGGACTCGTTACGGGCACTACGAGTTCATGGTGATGCATTTTGGGCTCACCAATGCACCAGTGGTGTTCATGGACCTCATGAACAGGGTGTGCAGACCGATGTTGGATCACTTGGTGATCATGTTCATCGACAACATATTGGTGTATTCGAGATCCAGAGAGCAGCATGATGAGCATTTAAGAGAGATCCTCGGAGCTTTGAGATTAGAGAGGCTCTATGCCAAATTCTCCAAGTGTGATTTCTGGTTACGAGAGGTCCAGTTCCTTGGGCACCTCGTTAACCAGAAAGGGATATTGGCGATCCGGCCAAGATCGAGGCGGTGATGAGTTGGGAGGTGCCGAGGTCACCTATCGAGATCAGGAGTTTCCGTGGGTTGGCTGGTTATTATCAGAGATTTATCAGGGATTTCTCTAAGATCGATGTGTCACTCACCAAATTGACCCGGAAGGGTGTTGCTTTTTCATGGGGTCTAGAGCAGCATACCTCATTTGAGACACTTCGCCAGAGATTATGCGAAGCTCCAGTGCTCGCACTCCCGGAAGGGATGGAGGATTTTGTGGTGTTCTGTGATGCATCGATATCAAGGTTGGGAGTGGTGCTTATGCAGAGGGGGCATGTGATAGCATATGCATCGAGGCAGCTAAAACCTCGTGAGTTGAGGTATCCCACCCATGATCTGGAATTGGAGGCATTTGTGTTCGCCCTCAAGATCTGGCATCACTATCTGTATGGGGTTCGGTATATTATATACACGGACCACAAGAGTCTGGAGTACTTGATGGATCAGCCCAAACTGAATATGCGCCAGAGGAGATGGTTGGACATGGTAAAGGATTACGACTGCGAGATCCAGTACCATCCTGGCAAGGCTAAGGCTGTAGCTGATGCCCTGAGCCGTAGGGCGGAGGGCGCTCCGATGCGAGAGGTTTGCTTGAGATTGATAGTGATGACTCCGGTGTAGGACACCATTCATGGCGCCCAGGCTAAGTTCGTGAGACCAGAGAACCGTAAGAGAGAAAGGGTTATCGGGAAAGTATCGGAGTTCGTTACCGATAGCTGGGGACTTATGACATTTCAGGGTCAGATTTGGGTACCGTTTGTGGGCGGAACGCATACCATTTTGATGGAGGAGGCGCATCGATCGAGGTTCTCGATCCATCCTAGGGCCACTAAGATGTATTTGGACTTGAAGAGAGAATACTGGTGACCCTGTATGAAGAGGGATGACACGTGGTTTGTAGAGAGATGCTTGACCTGTCGTAGGGTTAAGGCCGAGCACCAGCGTCCACATGGTAAACTGCAGCCATTAGAGATTCCCGAGTGGAAGTGGGAACACATTACCATGGATTTCATCACCAAATTGCCAAGGCCTGCGAGGGGTGTCGATGCAATTTGGGTGATTGAGGACAGGTTGACGAAGAGCGCTCATTTCCTTTCTATTAGTGAGAGCTCTTCTGCGGAGAAGCTGGCAGAGTTGTATATGAAAGAGGTGGTATTGCGGCATAAAGTACCGGTCTCGATTGTTTTAGATCGAGATGTGCGTTTCACTTCCAGGTTATGGAAGAAATTTCATGAGAAATTGGGTACGAGGCTGCATTTTAGTACCGCATACCACCCACAGACTAACGGACAGAGAGAGCGGACGATTCAGAAGCTTGAGGACATGCTTCGGGCATGTGTGCTAGATTTCGGAGGGAGTTGAGACACGTATTTGCCATTGGCTGAGTTTTCTTATAACAACAGCCATCATTCGAGCATTGGTATGCAACCCTTTGAGTTGTTGTATGGAAGGAGGTGTCAAACTCCCATTTGCTGGGGTGAGGTAGGGAAACATGTGATGGGTAGTAAAGAGATAGAACTTAAGACGATAGAGCAGATTCAGCAGGTCAGACAGAGGTTATTGACCGCTCAGAGTTTCCAGAAGAGTTACGCGGATAAGCGTCTGTCAGAGCTCGAGTTTCAAGTCATGGATTTTGTGCTCCTGAAGGCGTCTCCTTGGAAAGGAGTGATCCGTTTCAGGAAGAGGGGCAAGCTGGGGCCCCGATATATTGGGTCATTTAGGGTGATCGCGAGGGTGGACAGAGTAGCGTATCGTTTGGAGTTACCTACGAAGTTGGACCAGATTCATGATACCTTCCACATATCGCAATTGAGGAAGTGTATAGCCAACGAGTCGGCAGTAGTACCATTAGAGGATATCCTGGTGGACGCGAGCCAGAATTATGCAGAAAAGCTTATCGGAATCTTGGATCCGAAGATCAAGGTTCTAAGGAACAAAGAAGTGCCCCTGGTGCAGGTCCAGTGGCAACATCGGAGGGGGTCCGAGCTGAATTGGGGAACTGGAGTGCGAGATGCGTGAGCAGCATCCTGAGTTGTTTGCGGAATGAGACTTCGAGGACAAAGTATGATTCTAGTGGGGGAGAATTGTAACATCCAGACTCCCCAGGTATCATACTTATGCTTTAATATTGAGTTTTTGGAGAGAGACTCGGCGAGTAGGCACTCAGACTCGCCGAGTAGGAGCGCGGATGGTCAGACTGATTTAATGGCGGACTCGGCGAGTCCATGTTGTTTAATGAAACCCTAATCCCCGAGGTTTGAGACCTATTTAAAGGCACTTATGGCCTTCATTTGCTGCTACCAGTTGATAGAGAGAAACCCCAAAGTGTGTGAACGTTTTGAGAGAGAGAGAGAGAGAGAGAGAGAGAGAGATAGGAAGCCACTTTTCATCTTTGTGTTGGTGTTTTTGCAAGAAGAAGGTGGCCAAGGCAAGAGGAAATTGAAGAGGGTGCTAATATGTGGATTTTAGAGCTTAGGGGCTTCATCTTGAGGTAAATGTTCGATCCCCTTCAGCTTTGGTATAAGTTTTGAGAGTTAGGGTTTCTAGCCCCTTTTAGAGTATGATTTGTGAAGCAAATGGTCCCTTCTTATGTTGAGGCTTCGAATCTGGATCCAAAGAGGTCCAGAGACCTTTAATCCTTGATCTTTATTAAGTGTCTTTGAGTGATATGAGTTTTGGATGGCATGTTGAGGTCATTTCATCAAATAAAGTCATAGGGTCTTTGCATGGGCATGAACATCCAAAATTTACGTGTTTATTATGATCAAGGAGGGCAGATCTATGGGTTAGAGGAACAGATCTGACCTCAGGAGGTCATTTCTGAATAAGCATGGCATGAACTCGCGGAGTCCCAAGAACAGACTCGGTGAGTAAGGCTAGGGTCTCCCATAAGTCACTCAGTGAGTAACTTGTCGAGTTGGGGGAATGACTCGATGAGTCAGGAGGGGGTAGAGGGTTGAAGGTGGAACTCACCGAGTTCATATTTGAACTCGATGAGTTGAGTCGGGGTGGCCCCGCGATTCAAGCCAGGTGTAACCCATCGAGCAGGGGAAAGGCTCAACGTGTCATGAGAGGCTAGGGAGATAGTGAACACGTGTAGACCCGCCGAGTCACCCAAGTGCACTCGACGAGTCGGGTCAAAGTTTGACCGTTGACTTTGTTGACTTTTAGGGTTGGTCAACAATGGGGTCTTTGAGTCAAGAGAGGGGTAAAATGATCTTTTACCCTCTTAAGAGTGCTAAGGGAGGGAATGGTCTAGTCTTGGAAATTGTGTTGATACCGAGTGTTTATTTTTGTATGATTAGGTGGAGGTTAGATCCTATTTCACGGAGATCGAGATTCCAAGTTACCGAGCTACACGAGGTGAGTCTTCTCACTATACGTTACCTAGAGTGGTATTATGAGTTGACCGGAAGGTCTTATGTGCTATGTATGAGATTGTGTGCCATGTGTGATATTATGTGCTATGTGATGTATGTATAATATATAATTGTATAGACCGGACCGGAGGATCCAACGATTCAGACCGGGCCGAAGGGCCCAACGAGCTATGACCGGACTAGAGGGTCCAACGAACTACGGGACTGGAGGGCCCCGCTGAGATAGATCGATCGGAGGGTCGTACAGTAGCCTCGAGTGGCGTATGTGTTGTATGTAGTATTTTGGGGAACTCACTAAGCATTTATGCTTACAGTTGTTGTTTTATGTGTTTCAGGTACTACCGAGGACCGTGGAAGGCGCCGGCATGAACCATACACACCGAGAGGAGATTTGATTTATGCTCTTGGGAACATGTTTGATTAATAACTATTGTGAAACACTTTTTGAGAATTTTTTATATTTAAAAAATGGTTGATGAAAAATAAAAAAAAAAATTGTTTTGAAAATCTCATCGTTACACTCATGCAACGTCCAAATGACACTACTTGATGATTTAGCCCCAAATAAAACATCCTAAGTCCATTTCTTTCATAACTCCTCATAAAGAAAGGTGGAATAGGTTCTCTGGACCACTATGGATCGATCTGATGTCTAAACATGATAAGGGACCATATTCCCATCAAAGCAACCCAATAAAGGTTATGGAAAACCCTAGATCCATGGATTCTTTAACAAAACAGAAAAAGGATCGATATGCTACCTCAAGGATGATGTCCTTTGCTTGCAATCCATAAATAAGCAACCTCCTTGGCCTCTTCTAAGCTGGAATCAACTTCTTCTTGCAAAACAACCCCACAAAGGTCCAATGTGGCTTCTTCTCTCTCACAAACGCTCAAGCATTATAAGGGTTTCTCTCAATGGTCTAGTAGCCGCAAATGGTGGCTATAAGGGTCCTTAAACATGCCACAAACCTGAGAAATTAGGGTTTCATTAAACAGCGTGGACTCGACGAGTCCACGTATGGACTCTCCGAGTCCTCCATTAAATCAGACCAACACATGCGCGATCCCACTCGGCGAGTCTAAGCGCCTACTCGCCGAGTCCCTCTCTAATATTCAATATAAATACTTAAAATGAGATACATGGGAATCCGGATGTTACAAGCCCACTCCATTTGCACAATTATCTCGTCTCAACTCGACGAGTCGGGCTACCGATTTGTCGAGTACCCCTTAAGAAACGAAAAATACTTTATTTAAATTACATACCAGAAATGGGGCGTTACAGGTAGTGATGGGTGGTGGATGTGGGTGGGTAGTGGTTGTAATGGGTGGAGGTTTTGGTGGGTGTTGGTTGGGGGTGATGGTAGCGAGTGGTGGTGATGGGTGGTGGGGGTGATTGGTGGTAGAGGCGGGTGGCGGTGGGTGGTGGGTGGTGGTTGATGGTAGTGGTAGGTGGTGGTCATAGTGGTAGGTGGGTGGTAGTGATGGGTGGTGGAGGTGGATGGTGGTGGTGGTAGGTGGATTGGTGGTAACGGGTGGTGGTGATGGGTGTTAGTGGTGGTGGATGGTGGTCATGGTTGGTAATGGCTCGTGGTGGTGATGATGTTGGGTGGTGGTTTTGTGGGTGGTTGTGATGGGTGGTGGTGGTGGGTGACGGTGACGAGTGGTGGTGGTGGTGGATGGTATTGTTTGTGTGGTGAGTGGCGTTGGTTAGTGACTTCTTTTAATTTTTTTTACTTATTTTTTATTTAAATTAATATTATTTGATGATTTTAATTTTAAAAAATTGTGTAGTCCAAATTTGTTCTCAAATGTTCTCGCGATAAGAAATGTTCGCGATTGAACGTCTCTCTCTCTCTCTCTCTCTCTCTCTCTCTCTCTCTCTATATATATATATATATATATATATATATATATATATATAATATATATATATATATATATATATATATATATATATATATATATATATATATATATATATATATATAATGAGTTGATTTATGACTATTTATTTGAGACAACAAAATGTATTTTTCATCTTTGTTAATAACAATAACTAAATAGTTAATTAGAACAAAATTTGATAACATATTTTTTTTATAGAGTGTTCTGTTGAATTTGTTTCATTTGTTAAAAAAATTATAATATTACTGACTTATTTAATATAAGAAAAAACATTATTAATTTAAGTTAAACATAAAACAAAATATGTTTTGTTTTAAACTGATTAACCTAAAATAATATATCATTATCAAGAATAAATCGAGACATGTATGATGACTTTCTCATCATTTTTATTATTTTAAAATGCTGAAAACTATATGTACCATAAATGATGTCATTGTTTTTATAATTTTTAAATAGCTAGCACAATATTTTGTAAACCTTACTTTTTAATTATTACTTTCTACGAAACTTAAAATCTCAATCATTTAAAAAAAATAATCATTGATATCATTATTTACGTGTGTGATACTATATGTCATAAAATAAAAATAAAAAGTAT
Organism: Lactuca saligna; assembly: GCF_052625555.1. Lineage (NCBI taxonomy): Eukaryota > Viridiplantae > Streptophyta > Magnoliopsida > Asterales > Asteraceae > Lactuca > Lactuca saligna. The sequence continues at coordinate 178,612,892 of NC_136425.1, forward strand.
AGTACCTTACATTTGTTACGTTTATATATATATTTTTCCTTAAAGCTTTCGGATTGAGGTGGGGTCATTGACGATGGTTTCAAGTTTTTCAGTTACGATTAACTATCATTATATACTGTTGTATTGTTTCCACCCAAATATATTAAACTTTATGTGTTACTCACTCATCCTATTGAAAATTGTAACGGCTGATTGTGTGTGAATCAATAAAAGTTGTAGCTTGCTATTTTGGAAAATGTCATTGGATCTTTACCAAGAATAATGAAGAGTGCATTTTAAATGAGATCTTAGTTTTCACATAGATACAAAAAGTTTTGATGTCATTTAGATATACAACTAATACATACGATGTGTAATTATATAAAATGCTTGCAATTTTCATCAATAAAATAAAGTAGTATACTCTCTTCCTTTTTGGTAGATATTGCCAGATCAAATACAGTGCTAATCATTATACTATTCATCATTTTTATGGACAATAGACTATAATTAAATTTACAAAAATAATTACCAACCTTTTAAATTTTGCAATTAAAGTTTTTTACACACTAGAGCAAATATGACGTCTTAAATTTAATGTCATATAGTACCACAAATGAAAATTTTATTATTGTAATTTCTAAAATAATTTTAAAATGTTATGTTATTATTTTCAATTTAACTTTATTCTTTTAGCTTCTCAAATGCTATTATATACTCAAAAACTAAAAAGACTTAATAAAAATGGTTTCCATACAATTGTAATTATATGTAAAGTAGTTGTTAGCTGGAAGCGGGTAGCGGTTAGTTGGTAGCGGATAGCTGGTAGCGGGAAGCTGGTAGCGGGAAGCTGTAGCTTTTATTTGTTATATGAATGTTTGGCAAAAGTAGCTGGAAGCTTTTGACATATATAAAATTACATAAAAGACAATTGATTAAAAACAAATAAATATATAAATATATTTATTAAAGGTAATTATGGAAATTGATTTCAAAAGCTCAGAAGTGTTTTGTTAAACACTACATGAAGTAGCTTTTAGAATCGGAGCGTTTTGTTAAAACTAAAATCTAAACGTTCGTACTGCCAAAGCTAGAAGCTTCCAAACGATTCCAAAAGTTCCATACCAAACATACCCCTAGTAGATAAGCCAATTGTAAATACGTGATGACACATTACATAAAAGTAAAGTCGAATTAAGTATGATTAGATAAAAGTATAAAAAGTTTATCTATTTTATAAAATCAAATGCTATGTATGAAAACTATTTTGTCATCTTGTGTACGATCTTGAGGATTATTTCTTTTAGATTAAAAAGTGATAAGAGCAGTGTTGATAAAATATATTATATAATAAAAAGTGAATAAAGACATAAAATGTAATTAAAGTTGTGTGCCGGATTCATGATTTTTTTTCTCTTAGAACGATAATAATGTTTTCAGAAAACAACTAATAAGGCGTTAATGTGTAAATAGTACAAAAATAAAAATTCCACTTGGACTAACAACACAAAACAGGACTACAACCTCAAAATCAATAAAATAGTATAAATTTCTATATTAATAATTAAAATTTAGTATAAATTAGACATAAATCGGAAAGAGCATGTGACGTTCTAAAAGTTTAATTTAATACATTTATGGTATATTATTAAATTTTCTCAAAGTATTATGATATTCGTTGTTAGTAATTTATTCATTTTTCTAAAATATTCATGGTAAAATCTTTTTAATTAGGTGTTTGGGTTATAATTGTTTTGAAAACAAGTTTGAATCGGTCGGTCGGACTCGAAACCGAAGACAATAACGGTTTAACAACGTTAGCTTTATTTTAATTTTTAGAACGGAGCAACACATATGGTTTCTTCAAAAAAAACGGGTTGAACCACTTTGATGGAACCGGCAAAAAAACATTTTGAATCGTTTTTTTAATGACAAATATAATTTATTCATAAAGTATTTCTAATTCCACTTTATGTTAAAGACGAAACTTAAACCATCAACCCGAAAGAGGAAAGATAACATCTGATGTCCCTGGACTAAAAACACTTTGATGTTTGAATAGATTTATTAGACTTTGATAATTTGATTTCATTCATTCCGTTTAAAAAAACTCATCTCCAAAGCAAATTGAATAGCTTGATCAATCTAGATTGTACACAACTCGGAGGTGGATGGCACACACCACTACCAGACACGACTTCGACACACACATAACACCAGGCTAATGATTATCTTCTCAACTTGAAACTGATATTTCTTAACTTTTATGTATATGGATTTATAAAATAGTTAATTATGAAAAAGTTTTATGTTCGTAGATATCAAATTCGTGGTTTTATACACTACAACAAAATAAAGCTAATGCAACCCAATAAAAGGTTGCCAAAAGCCTTGAAAGGTTGCATTATACCTAAGCAACCTTTTACCTAGGGTAACATTAGGTAGAGTCACATTAGGCTAAGGCAACCCTTTTATTAGGAACTGCAACCTTTTATGAAAACGTTAAATTGTTTGTACAAATGCAACCTTTTTAAAATGTAACATTTCTTACATGCAAATGAAACTTTTTTATTCTAAAATGCAATTGTTTTTGCACTTAAATGTACCCTTTTATTAGTGTTTCGATTACAAATATGCAACCCTTTCTACACTAAAATGCAACATTTGTTATGTTTTTTATAACAAAACTGCAACCTTTTTATACTCAAATGTGACCTTATAGTAGATTTAGGTAGTACAACTGCAAAATTGTTTACTCTAAAATGCAATTGTTTTATGCTTCTGGTTCAAAACAAGATTTTATTTATATATGTAGTAAAATTAAAAATACATAAAATTTATGAAAACCGACAGTCAAACCGATTGAAACGAAAACCGTAACACTCAAAAAATCAAAGAAATTTAAAATTTTAAAAATCAATGATTAACCAAAACTGTTTACAAAAGAAGTCAGCGTTTCAAAACATTATTTTAAAATCTAAGTTTTGCCAAGACTTGGTGACATAAAATAAGATGATGTGCACAATCACACGCCTTTACTTCTCATGATCCTCAGTAGTACCTGAAACAATAAACTAAAACTGTAAGACAAAGCTTATTGAGTTCCCCCAAAGTACCACCACATAACATAACAAACAACAACATGCATAAATGAGCCTTCAACGTGATTGGGCTGCCTCTTAGGGCCAACAACCTATCTAGACCGCTCTCCGAGCCTTCGGCATGACTGGACTGTCTCGTAGGGCCTACAACCTATCTAGACCACTCTACAGTTCTTCAGCCTGATTGGACCGCCTCGCAGTGCCTACAGTCTATCCGGACCACCCCGTGTATCTTGGCCTTCAGCACAAAGTAGGACCGCCTTAACCCAATCCACCATAACATGTCAACATACACATAAAAATATAATTAGTCAACAGAAAAACAGGCAGATCTACAGATCACTACTGCATGCTAACATCCTATATACCAGGATATCGATCTTAAATATCTCTATAACATAATAACATACTATCAGATAATAGGATATCTAATCCAATGAGCCAACCTTGGTGCCTTCGACCCATAAGTACAGTGAGGAACACTCACCTGAATCGAAGAACCTTAAAAGACTGTGATATCCTCTCTTCTGCACCGCTTGCTCCTGTGAGTCCACTAACGCTAGAACCTGTTAACATTTTAATCAATAGTCCAGAATCCTCAAGTTTTACCCAATATCAAACTTGGTCAAAAATTCAACTGTCGACGAAGTCAACAAAAGTTCAAATTTCTTCCCAGCGGAGTATGCCCTACATACCAAGAGAGTGTGCCCAACGTACTCTGATGTTGACAAAAAACAGGGCGCTGACCGCGTACGCACATCGTACCACCAGGTACGCCCAACGTACGCAACCGGTCCTAAAATTCCATTAAGAGCTTATTCCATTAAACCCTTACATCCAAAACTCATATCCAAGCCCAAAATGATATCCTAAGTCATAAAGTTTCCAACTTTATGACTTTTCATGGCTATAAAGTGCTTAATGTCTAATACCCGAAGTTCTTAACCCAATAAGATATCACAACTCTTGCATGGAAGGGGTAGAAGGGCCAATATCACATTTTTATGGTTCATAATACCTCCATAATAGATAAAGTTTCCAACTTTACCCATTAGAATGGTCCCAACAAACATGATCTAGTCTTTAAGTCTCAAAGGGGCCCAAAAGTGCATCTTTTTCAACTTAATCCATTAAGTCTAAATTTCTAACCTTCGTATCCGAATTAAAATGATGTTTAGATGGATAAAGTTTCCAACTTTATCCATACGACCATAACCAGGTCACTAAATTTCAAGATCTAAACTGTATGCACTTAAAGTGACCAAAAGCTCATAACACCCAAAACTAGATAGATCTAACAATTACATTACCAAGATTCAAGCTTTTATGCCTCTAGAAAAAAGATCAAGGTGAACAAGGTCTGGATCTACAAGCTCCAAAGCAACCAATGCTTCTTCAATGAGTTCCTTCTTCTCCAATATGCACCAAGAATACTCCAAAGCACTTAAAAACACATTCTTTCTCACAAGGCTCAATTTAGGGTTAGGGTTTCAAGAAAGGGTGTTAAAGAGGTGGAGGCTGAGAATGGAATGGGTTTGGGAAAGTTAAGGAGCTTAAATGGGGCTCAAACCATGAAAATAGGGTTTGGGCACTAATCGTGTACACCCTGTGTACTCTTGGCATGCTGATCATACTAGCGATGCCCTAGTATGCCCTGCGTACTCCTCATACTCTCTATGTATGTGGCTAACCCAAAAATCATCCTAACTGTTGGATTAGTGTCTAATTCCATAACTATAATTGGTATGTACTTGGCCCGACTTAGCATGGTCCATTTGGGTTGCATGGCATTGGAAAAATTGGATAGACGAAATGAGAAAAAGGATACTAGTGATTTATATTAATATATTATAAATCCTAATATATTAATATGAAATCATATTAACTAATTAGTATTGATCAAGAATTAATTTAGAATTAATTTAATGATCAAAAGGAATAATTAAATATGGACTCTTATATATAGTTGTTGGGCCAGGTTCATTTAGGTTGGGCTAAGTTTATATGGATAGTCCATGGAGTTTTTAACCCATGAATCCTATGGAAATGAAAGGTGTGACAACCCGATATTTCAAGACAATGTAATGTAACACTAGTCAAATTTAGGTAAAATTTTAACTTTCATAAAATATTATTTGGGGTAAATAAAGTGGTAGGAATCGTATCAAGGTTTCTGTGCATATAAAGAACACTAAAATCCTAGTTATAACGAAGAAGTTATGATCAATCTAAGATTTGCAGCAAAAAACGGCAACACTGATAGACGTAAAACGCGAAGTTTCAATAAACTAATTTTTAGCCTTAGGTATCTAAATGAAAGTTGTAGACAACATTAAACCGTAAACATATGTAAAAAGAACGTCCAAATCTGACTTCGTATGAGGAAGTTATGATTTTTCCAAGATCCGAATATAGCAATAGATAGCTAAAAACTCGAAATAGAGATTGAGCGACTTTTTGCCAACATGACCTAAACGAGAATCGAAGATGTCATCAATAGTATTACAACAGTAAAAAGTCTAACGAAAACGGACATCGAATGAAAACGATATGGATTTTTAACGTACTTTTCCTGTCCTGGTATATTCAAAATATAATATTAAAAATAAAGTCAAAATTAGTTGATGAAGTCTAAACTAAAGTTGTAGATCTTGTTTTTACCTACGCGTCGATATAAAGAACGTCGAAAACGGAGTTCGTATGCGAAAGTTATGACTTTCTGAAGTTCGGGGCGCGAAACCCCATGCTGTCAGGTGACTCACGAGGTGAGCATTAGTGGCTCACAAGGTGAACAAATGATGGACATCTTCCAGATCAAGTGGCCATGATGAACGCAATGACGTATCGAGCTCACGAGGTGAATTTTAGAAACTTACGAGGTGAACCCAGAAAATTCACCTTATAAATAGATATCAAGGGTCAGTCGAGTTTGGTTGCTCATCTCTTACTCTCCCACTCCCGATACTCTCTTTAAGCCTTATTTTAACCCCCCGAAGCCCCGGTATCATCCCGAGACACGATGCAAATCCCGAAGTCCTGATATTTCCGAGAAATCGACTTCTTTCCAGTCGAAGTGCTTCCCGAGCAAAGCCTCATTTTCATCAAATCGTCACTCATAACAAGTGAGTTCATACCCCTTAATTAACCTTTGAAATGTTTTTAACTGCTTTATGGTGGGGGGGGGGGGAATATAGGTTGAACCATGTTAGTTATTAGATCAATCATATGTGATTAATAACTAGTATACAAATGGATTTACTACACTTTTAGCTGTTTTACCAAACATATTACTTCAAATGACTTTCTCAAACATTTTTACATGTTAAAACTCTTTATCAAACTGTCTTACATACTGTATGTTTCCTTTCAAACTCTATTACAATTGTGTTTCAAACAAAGGATTTCTTATACTTTAAACTATTCTTATCAAACAAACTACTTTCAAATCTTTTTATAAACTGACATCAAGTCATCATTTCTTCGTTATTAAACTTTTCAAAGGTATTAAAAAACTTCTTTTATACTTTTATATTGTCAAATGCATGCCCATATATGTATAGTTATATAAGTAATGTTTAAAGGACTTAGAACGGCTAGCTCGTTTTATTTCCTTTTCCTCGTTGGGATGTGGCCTTAGGGCATCGGTTACCTGTCCGAATGTCGTCTAAATATTAATTATATATCATGTATACATATATAGACATAAAAGTTCCACCAGTCAGTTCAGTACCTTTGGGTAGCAAATGCATACTTCCGGTTATACACGTACATTACTAGTAACTATAATAGGTATAGTTAGGAGATATTACTTACTATTCCAAGTACAAGGAATCACACAAGAGTCAGTTCATTCATGAGTCTATACTAATACATTACATATTATATGAATACGTTTACATAGATACGCTTACATGAACACGCTTACAAGAATATGTTTACATAGATACGTTTACATGAATATGTTTCCAAGAATACGTTCACATAGATACGCTTACATAAACACGTTTACATTAATACGTTTAATAGATACTATTACATAGAATCTGTTACAAACGTTTCAGGACTTACCATTCCACACCCAAGGCTGTTAGCTATAGTAGGGAAAATGATCATCAACGGGTGTTTACGGTTGTACCTTTTCGGTGAGTTTCCACGTCATGAATATCCTAGTGCAAAAGGATAGATTTTTAGTTATTATATTATTTTCCTTCCTTTACTTTGTGACACATTCACATGAACGATGAGCTAGAATATATTTGATATAGATAGACTATTTTCCTTATTACCTTTATATTGTGACACATACGCATAAACGATGAGGTAGACTACAGTTTTATAATAATAGTTAAACAAGGAAAAACCATCACAATATAGTGATGCTTACTTATAAAACAGTCGAGTCTTGGTAGAAGACTACTTTCAAAACAGTCGGGTCTTGGTAGAAGACTATTTTTATACTAGTAGGAAATATCGGATTTTCTAGGGTTTTCAAACGTTTACAATTCTTACAAACACTTTCATACTTACACAAACTTTTCTTCAAACATTTACAAATCTTTACTTACAGTTTTACAAATTAAAGACACATTAATACTTATGAATTCACCAGCTTTATTGCTGATACTCGCTTTCAAAATAACTTGTATTCTCAGGTCAGGTACGACGACCAGGTTTTGTGAAGACGGAGCAGTCAAGACTCGTCTTTATTTTGAATATTTTTTTTATATACTATAAAAGAACACATGTATTTAAAATTATACTATTAATGTAGTGGATGATGTTGTTGCTTGTTTACTACTTTGCATTGTTGTGATACATTACATGACGTCCTCCGCACCGGAACATTTCCGCCATTCTCGGTTTTGGGGTGTGACAAAAGGTTATGGGTATTAGGGTTTACATGAATGTAACCCTAATCCTCCACAATATAAAGATGTCTATGGTTCATGAAATGACACTAGTGGAACTAGTATGACTAGTGTGTGTACACAAGAGGGCAAAACCAAATTTTGTACAAGTATCCTTATTCTCATGTTATTCCAAGTGTTCTTGATGTTGTGTGAATCATTTGAGGTGTCACACTTGAGGCACTAGGCTCTTAATCTCCATGGAATCAAGCTACAACAAAGAGGTATGTTATTCTACTAGATTTTACATTACTTGTACTTCATAATATGCTAGTTAGGATAATACCTTGGAAAATTGATATTTGCATGTATAATAGAGAAAACATAGATCCAAGGTATTTAGGGTTGCATGTACACTTTAGGAGTGTTAGAATGCTCAAAAGCCTTCACTAACTTCAAATGGTCGTAACTTCTACGTTCCAACTCCGTTTTCGACGTTCTTTATATCCACATTAAGGTGGTAAAGAGCTCTATAATATTATCTAACTATCTTAGACTAAAACCTGACCAATGACTTTTCCCTTTCTACCCTTCCATTCAGAACACAATTCAAGGGTAAAATCTCTTAACTATCATTACCTCCTTCCACAAGGACTAAGATTTGCCTCCCTAAGTCCCAAAACCTTACACAATCAACTTCCAGTCCATGGCTCAGAAATGGTAGGAAACAGGATGTTACAAAAACCAGTCACCATAGTGGTTCAACTAAACAACCAATTTTTATAAGTTTGGTTTGGGTATATATCACAACAACCTACAACCTACATGCTACATGTTATTTTTTGGAATGAAACATTTTAAAATAAATTTACACATATTCGAATATCAAATACTTTAATAAATTGTTATTTGGTATTTTTGGACTATTTAGTTCTTATTTTACATACCAAAACTAATCCAAAAGAATAATGTGGTTTGTTAAAAATCAATCCAAAAGTCAAAACCAAATAGTCGATTTTTATCAAAATAATGAGCAACCCAATATTTATCAATGAAGCATTTTATTTACAAAAAATTATAGAAATGGTCCTTGTGGTTTACTAAAGGGCACATACTTAGTCTCTGCTATTTTCTTTTCAAATAAATGGTCCTTATGGTTTCTAAACTTGGATGAATGTTCCTTATGGTTTCTAAACTTGCAACAATTGTCTTAAAACTACATAAAATGACTTTTTTTTTTCCATTTCTTAATTTATTTTATCTTTTTCTTAAACTAAAATTAATTATTAAAAATAAATAAATAAATAAATCTCTACCCAGTCCATCCCCATCCCCATCCCCACCCATACTTCTTTCATCCTATTTCTCTCTCTAGCTCACTACCCTCATCATCATTGTCTCTTAATCAGAGAATAAGCACTCACCATCATCATTCCCGTTTGTTTCCTCCATCTTTGGTGGCCACCAATTGCTGCCTCTAAACATTTATGTTTTGTTTCCTTTCCTTCCATGATTTCCCAAGTCCATCCCCAAATAGCCGCTCCTAAACAACCACTTCCATTGCTTCTCTTCATATTCACCACCACTCCTCACCTGGAAATGAATAATATTTCTAAAGGTTTCACATGAAAAATAACGATGAGTGAGATTGTTATATGGTTTCTGGCATACCCAAAAGTGTATAACTCTTTAGGTTTGTTGTGGAGAGTGATGATGATTTCGTTCGCCTCCAAGGTCGAAAACAGTTACTACCCTACTTCCAAAACCTTTCCTCTTGTTCTTCTTCAGCCTTCATCGATGACCACTTCATCTCCAATTAACACCACCATTGTTAGCAGATACAAAACCCCATTTGCTCAATACAACATATTTATGTATTGCAATTCTTAATTTAAACATTAAATATGAAAACACTTTGATTCTACTTGTTCAATCATATCCTCCTAGCACAAATAAGATGATATTTCCTGATGGTATAAATACTTATGTCATGAATAAGGAGTTTTTGCTAACAATGTTAGATATTCACTAGTCACACCGATATTCACTAGTCACACCTCCAAACTTTCTTTCTTCTTGACTTGAAGGTAATGCTTGCTACTAAACAATTGTTTCTTTTAATCAGATAAACGAAAACCATGAATGTTGCAAAAAACTAAATATACACTCTTTTTGCAAGAATCCCGAGCATCAAATAATCACTTCTACAAGAACTTGGTGTTTGATCGGTAACTTATGATCTGCTTGGGTTTAGGGAAAGTGATCCATACCTAAATTAGGCTCTTTACTCATTAGTTATGGATCAGTTACACTTAACAAAAGATATTGAAATTAAAATTTGTAGGTGTTTGGTTATTTAAGTGGCGGATTCCAATTGGGAAAAAGATGGGTTTGTCGCCGATGGATAAATGGTGACGCCAGAAAGAAAGATGCATGAGAAGAGAGAGAAAAGGAGAATATGTGAAAAGGGGCTGATGAAGAACCTCTATGAAGATAATGATGCAAGTAGAGGATTGTGATGGGTCTTTGATGCAAAAAATAAAATTTGTCAAAGAATAAAGATGGTGGGTTTCGTGTAACACTCCGATTCTCAAGTATTGATTTTGATATAAGACTTTTTCTTGATTTCAAGGTCAACTCGACGAGTTGGTTGCCCGACTCATCGACTAGCAACGGGTTGGTCCATGTGTTTAAGTGACCTACTCGCCGAGTCCATGAAGGGACTCGACGAGTAGCACCTGGAGGGTGAAACCCTAATTTTCCGGGGTCTTGCACCCTATTTAAAGGATCATTGGCCTCCCAAACCTGCCCTTTATAGCCTCTTAATACTCCATAACCCTAACTCGTGTGAGTGTGCTCCATTTGTGTGTCTTAAGATTTGAAGAAGGATTTTGGTGAGAAAAGCTTGGAGAAACAAGTAAATGGAAGCAAGGAGCGCGTGGGAATCAGAGATCTACCTCATTTGGAATCCTTTGGAAGGTATTAGGCTGTTACCTTGGCTCATTTCATCCTAGATCTCTTTTTGGTGGATTTTTAAGGAAGCTTTTCTTGTGTTTAAGCTAACATCTGAAGTTGTAACTTCAGATCTAAGATCTCTTTGGTCTCTAAGTCCATAAAGTTATCAGCTTTGGCAAGTATGAACCTCCCCTCAAGTGTAAGACTTCTTTAAAAGCTTGGTTTTGTCATTTTGAGACTTTAGATCTTTGGATGCACGTAAAGTTTGCAACTTTACATGATAAACATGTCTTGGGAGCTGGATCTACAATATGGGACCTTGGCATAGCTTAAAAGCATATGTATGGATGAAGAACTAAAGGGACTCAACGAGTTGCATGGTCAACTCGACGAGTCCGATGAAGATAGTCGTGGGCTCGACGAGTCAGTTGAGTGACTCGATGAGTTGGATAGGGTTTTCCTGACCTTTGCACACGTATGAATTTTGTGAGTTGCAAGGGAAACTCGACGAGTTAGCCAAGGAGTTTACGGCCGCAAACCTTAGGAACTCGACGAGTCACTCTAATGACTCGGCGAGTTGGAGAGTTATGTAAGGAACTCGGCGAGTGGCTGGTTGTACTCGATGAGTTTAGGTCAACATGGATTGTTGACCTTGACCGTTGACTTTGACTTTGACCATGGTTTGACCAGTTGGCTTATGGGTACATATTGGGAAATTGGAAACTTACAAGCATGGTTCTATGGTGAATATAGGTGGTGGAGTTTGTGCCGGCAATCCGTGAGCTTGAGTTTATCTTCTATTAGACAGTGGAAGGTGAGTTATCGTCACTATATCAATGAGTCTAAGGCACCAATGTCAACCCTTTATGGATAGTATCTGGTTATGGAACGATATGTTATTGATTACATCATGGTAGTTAGGATGGTGATATGCTTATGCTTAGTGGCCTGGTTAGGTCAGTACCCTGGTCTTAGGATGATGCTATGTTAGTGACCGGTTAGGTCTGTATCCCGGTTATTGCGATGTTGCTACGATTATTGATCTGTTAGATTGGTTTGACTGTTTGATATGTGTATTTTTATATATATTTATGTATAACATATCTTAATATTTTATCATTTATTATTATTATTTAGAACTAAAATATACTTAATATGCTTTGAAATATTTAATTGACGAGAATGGAGCTGAAAAGATGCAAAAAGGATATTGTTGGCAGATTGACCCCTCTTCAGTGTTTCGGGTATATCTGATGACTCACAAGTCCAATTGACGAGATTCAAAATGTTCTGAAAACTAGACGAGATTTCCTACGACTTATGTGAGAGGGACTTTTGGCTAATTCGACACTTATCTTATCCAAAATCGGACTTGAAGATGAAGCATAAAAGCTGGACGGAAATTCCCTCCAAGTTACTTATTCCCCAAGCACCACTTTCCTTATCTTTATTTGCTTAATACCTAAGCCACATTAGTTTCCTTATTCCAATCCAACTCTAATATTCCATATAAATCCATATCCATCAACTATAAATACCCCATATCATTCCACCAATTGGAATAATCTATGAGATTCCACTTCGACTTGTGCAACAAGAAAACTTCATAATTGCCGTTTTGAGGGTCTAGGAGGTGGCCGGAAGGCCGTTAAGCTAACGGGAGCGGAGATCGGAAGGGTTGGAGAGCAGATACGTGTCGGTAATCATATGGGTTGTTAACGTGACCATGTTTAGCATTCCATTGTGTTACTATTCTGTATTTAGTTTTTGACTTGGGTGTAAAAACCTTTTACTTTGTGTTTATGATTGAATGAAACTTTGATTATTAGACTAATTGCTATATTGAATCGTTTGTTTGTGTTTAATTTATCTTGCCAAGCTTGTTAAAAGATCCTTACGTATTAATGATAATTATTTGCTGTTAATTGTTAAGTGAATTGAGTTGTATGAACATATGCTTGATTGCTTGTCTCTTATGATTTTGGTGACCATCGAGATTATAAGTCTAGGAATAACGAATGTGAAACTAGGATTAACTTGGGAATAAGTAAGTTAATGTGTGAGCCTTGTTTGATGACCATCAACAAGAGGTTAATTGAATGCCTAATTTGATTAACTATATTTGCAAGTCTTGCTTGATACGAACTGAACACTAGGAAGCATGTTAGTTTAACTAATTGATCACTGTTTGAATTAGCTTGTTTGCTAAAGGATTAGTTATAGTGAACACGAATCTAATCATTTTAGGAATCGGTGAACATGAATAAATGAATTTGTGTATTCAATTGTCTATGTTTTTAAAGTGTAATTTGTCTAAACCAAAGTACCTGAAGAGATTTGCTTCCCTGTTAGTTTATCGAGAATGGTTAATTAATTGTTAGTTTGAGAAATATTTCTTTTATTCTTTTTGTGTGACCTTTAACCTATAATCAAATATATTAAATTAATCCACCGTTCCCTGTGATCGACAGCCGACTTACCTAAGCTATACTGTAATCTGACTAGGTACACTGCCTATAAGTGCATAGTTAGTCTAAGTTTGTTAGGTTATGAATATTAAAATTAATGGGTACTTTCGTGCACATCAAGTTTTTGGCGCCGTTGCCGGGGAACGGCTTTCAATTAATTTAGTGTATTTGATTATTCGTTATTTATTTTTAGTTAGTTTTTTATTTTATTATTTTAGTTTTATTTTCGTTGATATCATTTCGCTTGTCGGGAAGGTTCTTGTTGTTATTTGCAGGAATTTGTGATCATACACATCGATTGGCTTTACCTTTTGCATGGGTTTCGTGATTGCAAGCGATTAGGGAATTCTTGACTTGTTTAGTCTACTACTTTGGTGATTTGTCCAACTCAATCCACGAGGCGTAGTATAGCAAGGCGTATCGAGGTCGTTAAGTGGAAGACTGAACTCTTGCTACTCTTGACTAGTTGGGTCAACTCTTGTTCTACTTATTAGTTAATGGTGCAAAGAAAACAAAGGAAATAGTCTGACAGGTCCCGAAAGTTTTTGTTTTCGCAAACCACCTCTTGCATGCAAGGGATTTAATCAACAATTGTAGTTTGATTTTGACGAAGACATGTGATCGTGATATCCTTTTTAGTTATTTTGGTTTTTTAGTTATTTTAGTGAGTTTTTATTTTTATTTTTAGTTTGTTTAAAATTTGTTTTCCATGTTGATGCTCTTGATGTTTCAGATCTTTGCAGAACTTTTACCCTTCAGATGCTTTCAGAAATTTCAATAATTGGGGTCGAATGTTGATTTGTCACGAGAGAAAAAGAACGTGTGAGGGTTTGAAGTTGACACTTGAGAGCCATGACTTTCAATAAGTATGGGGTGCGCGTCGATATTTAGAGGGATTATTATTTCGAAGAGTGGCGTTTCTAAGTATACATTGATTCCCATGGCATGGATGAGCTGTTCCCACACCATGGAGTTTTATTTTGACGCGATGTAGAAGTATCATCCCGGCTGCCATGACATGGTTGACACTTTCCTATGTCGTGGGGGAGTTTTTCATCGCGAGAGGAGGCTGCTATTCTACATACCACGACGTGACCACCACGTACCACGTCGTGGCCATGCTATTATTCGCGATATAGATTTTTCCTCACTCGACGATAGGACGTGGTTGACATTTTCCCACGTCATGGTCACTATACATTGCTTTAGTTTGCAATCGTTCGCACCATATTTCATATGTCAATGTTCTTTTGTATTTTCCGGCACATTCAGAAGTAGCAGTTCCAGTTTTCAATTTTACAGCAGTATTTGAAGCAACCTGTAGCAGCCCCATTCGATCTCGCCACAACTACCCAGGGGAGTCTGTTCCTTTTTCTCCCTTTTTATGTTCTTAATTTGTTTTAGCATACAATGAGGGCATTGTATGAAATAAGTGTGGGGTAGGGGGTCGGTAAAAGTAAATTATAAAAATGAAATAATAGTTGGAAATTGCTAGATTTAGGGAAATTTAAAAATTTAAAAGAAAACTTGAAATAATAGTTTAATTTAGAAAAATCTAGTGATGATTTAAAATTTTGCTAATATTGTATGAGATGATCCGATGAGAACTCAAATGTTTAGTTGAGCCAATATACGTTATAGTGCATTTGTGGCTTCCCTTATTTTAGTGAAATCATGGAACAAAAACATAACCCCACTCGGTTTGAAGGATGCAATATGTTTAGCAGCCTAAACCTGAAATGTATCCAGGAAAATTATTATCATTAACCAATAAAGGTTGAGGTTGAGCGCCTCTGCTTAAGCATGTAGGTTTTGAGTGAAAAAAGAGAGGTACATGTAAAAAAAAAGAGAGAATTACGAAAAAGTTTGAAGAATTTTGGAGCAAATAAAGTGAAGATCAAAAGATCAAAATTCCAATAAATTCAAAAAGTTGAAGATACCAAGAAATCAAATCAAATAAGGTGGTAAATTCAAAGAAATCAAAGATCAAATTGTTAAGAAAGTGAAGAATTCCTAAAAAGATCCATAGTGGTATCATAAATTGTAATTCTAGATTATGTATGCTTAGGTTGCTCAACTAAAAATACCTTGAGGTTAGGAGGTTTTCTGCGGATGAATTCGGAGGGTTGCATAAAATGAGCATTGTTCGGAAAAAGTGGGCAAGTGTTTATGAAGATTGTGAATATTTAAAGTATGGGGGGTACTTTAGGAAAATTTTAGACACAAATGCATGCATTGAGGTCTTGGCATAATGGCTGAGTTTTAAATGGATTGTTTAGTGCAATATTGGTAAAATAAAAGTAAATTTGCTTGGGGGCAAGCAAAGGCTAAGTGTGGGGTATTTTGATATGTGTATTTTTATATATATTTATGTATAACATATCTTAATATTTTAGCATTTATTATTATTATTTAGAACTAAAATATACTTAATATGCTTTGAAATATTTAATTACAGTTAAAATGGGAGATGGAATGCAAAAGAAAGAGAATGGAGCTGAAAAGATGCAAAAAGGATATTGTTGGCAGATTGACCCCTCTTCAGTGTTTCTGGTATATCTAATGACTCACAAGTCCAATTGACGAGATTCAAAATGTTCTGAAAACTAGACAAAATTTCCTACGACTTATCTGAGAGGGACTTTTGGCTAATTCGACACTTATCTTATCCAAAATCGGACGTGAAGATGAAGCATAAAAGCTGGACGGAAATTCCCTCCAAGTTACTTATTCCCCAAGCACCACTTTCCTTATCTTTATTTGCTTAATACCTAAGCCACATTAGTTTCCTTATTCCAATCCAACTCTAATATTCCATATACATCCATATCCATCAACTATAAATACCCGATATCATTCCACCAATTGGAATAATCTATGAGATTCCACTTCGACTTGTGCAACAAGAAAACTTCATAGTTGCCGTTTTGAGGGTCTAGGAGGTGGCCGGAAGGCCGTTAAGCTAATGGGAGAGGAGATCAGAAGGGTTGGAGAGCGGAAACGTGTCGGTAATCATATGGGCTGTTAACGTGACCATGTTTAGCATTCCATTGTGTTACTATTCTGTATTTAGTTTTTGACTTGGGTGTAAAAACCTTTTACTTTGTGTTTATGATTGAATGAAACTTTGATTATTAGACTAATTGCTATATAGAATCGTTTGTTTGTGTTTAATTTATCTTGCCAAGCTTGTTAAAAGATCCTTACGTATTAATGATAATTATTTGCTGTTAATTGTTAAGTGAATTGAGTTGTATGCACATATGCTTGATTGCTTGTCTCTTATGATTTTGGTGACCATCGAGATTATAAGTCTAGGAATAACGAATGTGAAACTAGGATTAACTTGGGAATAAGTAAGTTAATGTGTGAGCCTTGTTTGATGACCATCAACAAGAGGTTAATTGAATGCCTAATTTGATTAACTATATTTGCAAGTCTTGCTTGATACGAACTGAACACTAGGAAGCATGTTAGTTTAACCAATTGATCACTGTTTGAATTAGCTTGTTTGCTAAAGGATTAGTTATAGTGAACACGAATCTAATCATTTTAGGAATTGGTGAACATGAATAAATGAATTTGTGTATGCAATTGTCTATGTTTTTAAAGTATAATTTGTCTAAACCAAAGTACCTGAAGAGATTTGCTTCCCTATTAGTTTATCGAGAATGGTTAATTAATTCTTAGTTTGATAAATATTTCTTTTATTCTTTTTGTGTGACCTGTAACCTATAATCAAATATATTAAATTAATCCACCGTTCCCTGTGATCGACACCCGACTTACCTAAGCTATACTGTAATCTGACTAGGTACACTGCCTATAAGTGCATAGTTAGTCTAAGTTTGTTAGGTTAGTTGGTGGAAGTTTCATGGATGAGTGGGTTGTGTGAGGCTGGTAGGTTAGTTGCGAGACAGTTAGCATTCCTCTAGGGGTGAGGTTGAACGACCACCAGATGCATGTGTGTTGTTAGGGTGTTGTGGTGATACTTGAGACAAATATGGGTAGGTGTGGAAGGTATTACGGGCCCTTACTATTGAAAGCACATGACCCATACATGTAGCAAGGAAGTCACAACCCCTAGGGTTTAGTCGAAAGTTGGTTCCCAATTATTTATGTGGATTATCTGATATCTTTTGGTATGTTTCAGAATGGTGATGACAAGACGCTTTGTGACTGGATTCGGTTCAAGATTAGGGTTGGGAGACAGAGGCCAGGAGGGGTCAGCAGCACCTGAGCATGTGGTGCAGATGGGGACAAATGAGTTAGACGCCAGTGTTCAAGAGGTCCTGCATGATGAGGTTGCCTCTTTGTTCCGGGCACAACTATCAGAGATGTTTGGGTCTATTAAGTCTGCCATGATCGAGTACTTCGACGAGCGATATGCAGCTATTAGAGAGACGGTTGCCGTTGCAGCTGCATCAGCTGTAATAGCGGCATGGGGAGGATTAGGAGCCACTCGGGGATTCCAATACAGGGACTTCGATAACACGAAGACCCCTACTATTGATGGGACTCAGGACCTCATCAAGGCTATAAGGTGGTTTCAGATGTGGATGGGTGTTTCTTTACTTGCTCGTGTCCTACTGACCAGAAGGTCAGGTGTGTTCTGAACCTATTAAGGTCCGGGGCCAAGGACTGGTGGAGATTAATGACTGGGTCGTACACTAATGATTAGAGAGCTGCTGTTACTTGTGAGCAGGTCAGGGATATGTTTCACGCCCAATACATTCGATAGGTTGAGTGGGAGCGGTTGTCAGAGGAGTTTTTGAGTTTGAGACAGAATGGGGAGTTGGTGACTGAGATCACCCGCACGTTCACAGAGAGGGTGATGTTCTGCCCAGAGTTTGTTTCCGAGTAGGCTCAGATGACTCGTTATCTGAGCATGCTCAAGACTGACATCCGTCAGTTTGTGTCTACCCAGCGATGTGATACTCTTTTATCTGAGCATGCTCAAGACTGACATCCGTCAGTTTATCATCATCATCATCATCATTATTATTATTATTATTATTATTATTATTATTATTATTATTATTATCATCATCATCATCATCATCATCATCATCATTATACTCATCATCATCATCATCATCATCATCATCATCATCATTATTATTATTATTATTACTATCGTCATCATCATCATCATCATCATCATCATCATCATCATCATCATCATCATCATCATCATCATCATCATCATTATTATTATTATTATTATTATTATTATTATTATTACTACTATTACTATTATTATTATTATTATTATTATTATTATTATTATTATTATTATTATTATTCTATCAAAAGTACCAAAATGGGCCAAGAATCACCAACTAAGATTAGGATTAGGGGTTCTGAGGTTTGAGAGTGATAGAGGCTGAGGAGGATACCCTAATCCTTGGAATAAGATGCTTATATACGAGGGAAGCCCTAAAAGTATTGGTTTGGGCCAGAACAGTTGCCACATCATGGCCTTCCGCTTGCTACATCGTGGCGACCATGTAAACAAATATTCTTGTATAATATATGACACGTCGTGGTGCTCCATTCACCATGTCGTGACACATAGATTTTTGTTTCCAAAACTCTGATCTACTCTTGGAAATGGGTGTTACAATATATTATATGAAAATATTCTTTTATTTTTCCTTAGTATTTATTATTAAGTATCAATGTTTTCCTTATTAAATACTTCTATACATCATGTAACTTACAAAAAGTGTTTTTGTTTAACATTATACTTCAAATTTGTACTAGTTGGATGCAGTATTTTTAAAATCTTACTTATTAAAGTATAATATAATTATACATTGACAATTATACTTCACTACAATTAAGTATTGATTTTTAAAAATTTTCTTATTTTATCAATCTATTTTCATTGTCTATCTTATAAACACGTGGTTGATTTCTACCACTTGGGCACGAAATGAACGCATCTTGAAAAGGAAGATCAAGCTTATTTCTCTTTTGGTCTTGGTATCGTTTCAATTTTTTGTTTGGCACGTGAAAACGAGTTGAGTATATGAATAGTTAGGTCTATACACAATAAAGGGACGAATGTGTGGAGGATGCAGATGAAATATAAAATAAGTTTTTGGGGGCTAACTTCTCGGATATCGGTTTAATAATAACAATGTTTCCTAAAAAAGTGATAACGATCTTACGAAAATACCCTTTGACGGACTTATTGTTAATTAAAAGTGAATTACATTTTAAAAGTATTACAAAAATATAGGTGGTGCATTCTAGAGATGTCAAAAAGTCTATGGGACCCCGATCCCGAATGGGGATTATTTGTTTAAAAAATCGGGCATGAGGGCAATGTTAACCCCCGTTTTAGTTTCGGGGGCGGGGGCAGGGGGGTAGTCCTGTCCCGAACCCCCAATAGGGACCCCGTTAATATATTATTTATATTAATTATAGAAATATAAAAAATAATAGCAATGATTTTGAACTTCCAAAATTCAATTAAATATCATGTTTTTAAGTTTATAGTATAACGTTTTTAAGATGTTATAATATTTTTATTTTAAATATATAAAATTATGCTACAAATAACTTTTTTTTATCCAAAATGGTTTCTTTTAGCTCAAAAAATAACTTCTTTTAGCCTAAGCAACACCTTCGTTCGCCAAAAAAAATCAACCCAAGCGGGGGCAGGGCGGGGGTAATCCTGGGATTCGGTGCGGGGGCAGGGATGGGGAGGCTACAAACTTCGGGGGTGGGGGTGGAAGAACATAAAATTTTCGAGGGTGAGGCTGGGGATTGTATTTTTCTAGAACATTAATCTATTTTTTCACTTTAATCCTAATGATGACATGCGTCGTTGCTCGTAGTCATTCTCGCTTAATTTTTTGAAAGTTAAGTGATTGTATTTAATGATTTTAAAGTATAAAATTAGATAATTATAATCTAACTAGCACTATTAAAATTCTTGATTTATAGTTTTAAGTTTTAATCTATGTTTGACTAAATAAATAAAACTATTTTTATTTCCTTTAATTTAGTGATTATGATTTAAATTATTTTAAATTAGGAATATGAATTTCAATAATGATAATGCAATTTGATAGATTATAACTACAAGTCTTGTATTTTTAATGATTTTTTAATTTTAGTTTTAATTTGATTGATTGTCAATGATTTAAACTTAATGATATTATTATGAATTGTATAAAATTAGGAATATGAATTGACATAATGATAAGGTAATTGTATTGATTATAACTAAAAATCCAGGATTTTTATTGATTTTCATGTTTCTAATTTAATTTGATTGATTTCCAATAATTTTAATTTAATGATGTTTTAATTTTGGAATATGAATTTAGATAATGATATTGTAATTTGATTTATTTCCAACAATTTTAATTCAATGATAATGTTTTGAATTGTCTTAAATTAAGAATATGATTTTACATAATAATGATAATGTAATTTGATTGGTTATAACTTAAAATTTGGGAGAGTTAATGATTTATGAATTTAGAATTTAATTTGAATGATTTTTAATGTTTTTGAAATCTAAAATTATATAATTATAATCTATCTAATTATACGTTATTTATTGATATATAGATTTTGATTTTAATGTTTGTTGACGAAACAAAGTAATAAATATTTAGCACAACATATAAGGGATATTAGTTTGAAATTGATAAGTTTTTCTGTCTATTACCTAAGAAATTAGAGATGTGATCACAAGAATCTTATCACTTGATTATGAACATCCCAAAATTTTTGGAACTAACCTAAACTAGTATATATATGATTCCAATTCCACCGGTTTTTTATTATTATTTTCGTTCTCTTAATCATTTGCTTCTCCTTCCATATCCATTTATATTGTTATTCGATCCAGGATAACCCCATTTTGATCCATGCATGTCTTTTTGATGTTTATGTATGTATTCTCCGTATGCACGTTTGTTTGCTTACAACGATCTGAAAAAATTACAAATATGTTTTCTGATAATGCAAACGTAAGAGGCTTTGTATGTGTGTGTATTATCATCGATCATCAGCCTAGCTGATTGTGATGCATCTTGTGTTATAAGCCTCAGTGGGTGAGGTCAAGAGTTCGATTCTTGGCTGATCACATTTGGTGAATTTTCCTTGGATTGACGTGAGTTCGATTCTTCGTTCCCATTGGTGGTGAGTGGTGCCTCTCTTAGTGGCCTGCCAGCCATTCCCGATCCATCAGGTCAAGTTACCCTCTATCTATTATTTGCCGATTCAAAAAAAGAAAAAACAAATAACTATACATATATATATATATATATATATATATATATATATATATATAATAATAATAATAATAATAATAATAATAATAATAATAAAATAGTGATTTTTATACATAGTCTAGTAGAATATTCTAGTAGAATATTATAATATCTTACATATCAGACAAATATAGTAGAATATCTTAACATTCTAATAATTATATTAGAATATTAACTGTCTAATATTCTATTAGAATTATTAACGTATTTTTCAAAAAATAATGGTAATTTTTTTTAGGTAAAAAAAGTGATCAAAATAATAATTAAAAAAAAAGAATTTTTCAGACTTTTCCTTTTATTTTGCAATTTAAAATTATTTTTAGATTGCGTGTCACATTCTCACAAAATTAGTATGATCATAAATGAACCTAATATATATATATATATATATATATATATATATATATATATATATATATATATATATATATATATGATTTATTAAAGAAACCGATTATTGTTACAATTTAATAGGAAGACATAGATTTGTGTAATCTTTAGTATGTAGAATTGGTGAGTGTTTTTTTAGAAATGTTTTTACACAACATTTGTAATATTTTGTCATTATGTATCTGTAAAACTAATTACTACAAATCAATACGTAACGTTCATCTGTCTAATTGTGATGATTATATTTTCGTTTTTGTCGCCTGAAAAGTACATAAAAATGACGAAGAATATATCGTGTCATATACGAACTTGATGGGAATTACCTTTACATTATATATATATATATATATATATATATATATATATATATATATATATATATATATATATATATATATATATATATAGCATTGTACACACGTTCGCATAATAAAAATCTATCCATATATGAACCAAACACACACACTCTCTCTCTCTCTCTATCTATATATATATATATATATATATATATATATATATATATATATATATATATATATATATATATATATATATATATATAGTAGACGAATTCCTACGCATTGCGCAGCGAAGATTAAAAATATATTGTTAAAATATTGAAAAATATATGTGTAAAATGGTTATATTATTGACATTAACTTTGAGATAATATTTTTACACTAATACATATATATATATATATATATATATATATATATATATATATATATATATATATATATAATCTCTATTATTTTGAATAATAATGTTCATTGACATCGACTCACATTCCTCATTAATAAAATTAAATATAATTATCTATTTAGTTTTATTTTTAACAATTATTGTTATTGATTATTTATATTTTTACTTATGCGATCATTTTATAATTTCAATAATGATGTTCATTTAAAATACAATTTATTTACAGCTAAATGTAATTTATAATTTGATGTTATTATCATTTAAAATTGTTATTCATTAGTTTTAAACTACTTACTATTAATAATAAGTTAAAGAAAACTTTTAAAAAACACTTAATATTATTATTAAAATGTCAAACATACACTAAATAATAAAGTGATAAGATAGACAATTTGCATTTCAAAAGAGACTTGCATGGATAATATGTCATATTCATGTAATTTGATTTTGTTATTTAGAATTATTGCTTATTAATTTTAAAACCACTTGTTATTATTAATAAGTGAAAAAAACTTTTAAAAACCACTTATTGTTATAATTAAAATGTTAAACACATACTAAAATATAAAGTAATAAGATAGACGATTTGCAATTTAAAAAAGGCTTACATGGATAATATGGATAATATGATATATCCATGATTTTTAATTAATTATTGTTTTAAAGAAACATGAACATACAAACATATATACAGTAGTTAATTAAATATTATATATATATATATATATATATATATATATATATATATATATATATATATATATATATATATCATCTTCCATAACATATGATCCATAACATTAATCTAATATAATTTAAATTAAAATTTAAACCACAACATACAATGATATTTTTAGAAGAATACTTAAATCAAGAAAATACAAAAAAGAATTAATATATAACAAACTTACAAATTAAAAACCTCAACATAATAACATGGTTCAAAACCCTCAAACCAACACAAAAAACTTTAAACTTGTTTTCTTTGTGAATTTTGTATGTGATTTGTATTTGTGTATTTACTCAAAAAGATTGACAATTTTATAGTAGAGTATAGATTAACTGTTTATTAAATATATTATATAAGTTATAAAACCTTTGAATTGTTTGACATTATTAAGAGAATTTTGAGTGATATTCATTAAAATTGGAGGTTTCAAATGCATGAGGTGTTTGCAAATTTTAATGGGGGTTTCAAATGCATGAGGTTCAAGCAAAATGACTAAGAGAGTTTTTGTGTGGTAATGTGAATACGTTCGACCTCACATAACTATTGTCATTATCACACATTTTCACTAATTAAATCTTGTATAAAGGTATTTTGGATTATTTATGAATTTATTTATTTTTATAATTATCATTATTTTTGAATAATAAGAATGCGTAAAAAACGATGTGTGAGAACACAAATAAATAATAATTATTAACAATGCATGTTTATTACGATATTTTAGTGGGGTTCAACGTATTCATATTTCCATACAACGAATTCTCTTAGTCATTTTAATAGAATAATATTGTCTACATGCATACGCACAATAGATTTCATCCATAGTTAAACATATATATATATATATATATATATATATATATATATATATATATATATATATATATATATATATATATATATATATATATATATATATAAGGATTATATGGAAAAACAAAACACCTAAAAATCATGAAAATACATAAAAAAATACTTAGAGATCACAATTTTTTTTTAAAACTTTTTTTATTATTATTAATCTCATTTTGTTACAATATTGTCAAATGTTTATTGAGTCGTATTCTGTTAAAATGAATATGAGTGAAAAACAATGTATGAGAATAAAAATAAATAAGAATTAGTGAGAATACATGAAAATGACGATATTTTTGTAAGGTTGAACGTATTCGTATTACTAAACAATTTATTCTCTAAGTAATCTCATAGAATAGCATTCTCTGTACAATAGTTATCCATCCACATTATAACCTAACCATATATATATATATATATATATATATATATATATATATATATATATATATATATATATATATATATATATATATATGGTTATATTCATGAGACGGCCTAATTTTATGAGACCGTGAGACACAATCCTAACCACTCATTTTGCAGATAATTTTTTTTTTAAATACAAAATAACTGAAAGTTTTCAAAAAAAAATTTCAAATATTATTTTCGTTATTTATATTTTCCAAAATTAAAAATACCTAAAAAAATAATAATAATAAAATAGAGCTTCTTTTACATATTTTATTAGAATATTATAATATTTTACATATCAGACAAATATAGTAGAATACTTTAACATTCTAATAACCATATTATAATATTTACTATCAAATATTCTATTAGAATATTTCACGTACTTTTCAAAAAATAATGGTAAATTTTTTTTATTTTTTTAGGTAAAAAAAAGTGACGAAAATAACAATTAAAAAAAGAATTTTTCAGATTTTTCTCTTTATTTTGCATTTTAAAATTATTTTTAAATTGCATCTC